>NC_141201.1:12897500-13497500 GCF_054491065.1 Syngnathus leptorhynchus | reverse complement strand
TGGAGTTTGCATGTTCTCCCCGTGTCCGCGTGGGTTTTCTCCGTGCACTCCGGTTTCCTCCCACATCCCAAAAACATGCTTGTTAGGCCGATTGAGCACTCCAAATTGTCCTTAGGTGTGAGTGCGAATGGTAGGTCTCTGTGTGCCCTGCAATTGGTTGGCAACCGGTTCAGGGTGTCCCCCGCCTACTGCCCAATGACGGCTGGGATAAGCTCCAGCACGCCCGCGACCCCCGTGGGGACTAAGCGGTTCAGAAAATGGATGGATGGAATTCGAAGTATTCACTTCTCGAACAGCCTTCTGGAACGGATTGTGTTCGAAAACCGATGCTCCACTGTATTTGTTTTTATGCTAGTTGTATCATTTTATTTCATCACATTTATATATTTATTATAAATGTATTATTTATTTATATAAATTTGTTATTTTTTTATAGAAAGGCCGGTCCGCAAAAATATTTCTGACGCGTAACCGGTCCGTGGTGCAAAAAAGGTTGGGGAGACAGACCTCAAGAAAAAGGTGGAGAGAGCGAGAGAGAAACAGACAGACAGACAGGATATAATAATTTTAGCAGAGCTAACACTAGCAACATCTTTTTGACAGCATTAGAATAAACGAGTGTGTGTGTGTGTGTGTGTGTGTGTGTGTGTGTGTGTGTGTGTGTGTGTGTGTGTGTGTGTGTGTGTGTGCGTGCGTGCGCGGTCCCAGGCTAAATTGTGCAGGATCTTGAAGCAGCAGTGGGCCCCAGAGATGTGGCATGTTGGCCCACCGGTGTGTGGACATCCCCTACTGCCCATCAACCACTGTCCCGGCTGCGGGTAAACAGCGCCAGCGATGGGTAAACAGTGAAGACCTCAACGGTGGACCAGGCGGAGGATGGTGGCTGACCTAAGGGGAGGCGTCACAACAGCTGGGAAGGCGGATGAAGGCTGCAGCAGAAAAGGGTCACCAGTCGTCTTGGTCTCCATGCCACTGGATTCTGACCCCGATCTGTCAAGGACAGTGTGGTAACTGTCTGTGCACCATTCTCCCCACTTAAAATAAAGTCACGCACAGGCGTCTTTTTCAGGAGAAGACAGTCATACTCGTCCCAAGTGACCGCCGATGATGGTGATCGTGTGTGAGTGAGTGTGTGTGTGTGTGTGTGTGTGTGTGTGTGCGTGCGTGCGTGCGTGCGTGCGTGCGTGCGTGCGTGTGTCTGTGAGGAGGAAATTGCTCAGGGACAGTCCCAGAGCAAACAGCTGTGAGTCTTGTCAGCGTAAGTGAGTGAGGGACTTGAGAGGAAGAAAGAAATTTGCCTGGGCCAAACCTCTAATTTACGCATGAGTGGTATTGGACCACCGATATTTACATTTAAATTGATGTTTCAGATACTTAATTAAAGACGAGGACTGGGCTCTTTTGGTTGGGAGCAGCCTCTTCCCCGTCCTCCTCGGAAGAGTGCACAGACTGCTCACTGGAACCCACAGTACTGTCTACGTTCTATCAAGAATATTTGACTTGAAGATATTTAGTAACAATGCACTCTTTTTTTTAGTATTTATACATTTTTATGGACATTTTGCTTTGGTTATTTTTTGATACACAACGCTTTCTGGTGGTGAGTCACATGAGTGTGTATGAACACGTGAATGCTCCATTTCATTCTGTGCTGTCTGTGGAATGTAAAAAAAATGGAGCTGCACACATACAAACAGGATAAATGGTATTTACAGTGGAAGTTTCAGTTGAAATCAAACTGTTTCAAATTTAAAACATGAAATACAAAAGCACGCATGTCTGTGTTTCTATTTGCGTTCTGTATGGAAAAAAAATCTACAGTCTGAAACATAGGCTGTTGGCTATTGATGTTTATATCGCAAGGATTCTGATTGTGCCCCACTGGCGGAGAAGTTACCAAGAATGGAGGCACGCCGATTTAAAGCAACAATATATTTAAATAGATATTTAGCAGTCCATATTGGAAGTACATATCTGTTTTCCACAGTTTTTCTCTTTCTGGTGTCAGGAAGGTTTGGCATCGTCTGAATTTGGATTTGTTTTCCTGTTCAGATTGCATTTCAAATGACCTTAAAGTTTTCATGAGAGCTCTATTTTTGAGAACCACAAGGAAATACAATAATGTCGCCGTACTTAAAGAATGCTACTGAAAATTCATTTATCCATTGATTCATCTTCTGAATTGCTTGTGTTGAAGCCTTTCCCAGCAGTCTTTGGACGGTAGGCAGTGTTAAGAAAGTTCATTTTCGACACAAACCAGTTCAAAGTACAGTTCACAAAAATTAACTTGTTCATAGTTCATAATTGAAATTCTATTCACTAAGTTTATCACTCCAAAAAGTAAAAAATCCATATACTGTAATTTTCGGTATAAAGTCGCGGTTTTTGTCATAGTTTGGGTGAGGGGGTGACTTATACTCAGGAGCGACTTATTTGTGATTTTTTTTACAAATTTTCGAAATTCAAAAATCTGCGATATAGTGAAACCGCGATAAACGAACCGCGATGTAGCAAGGGATTACTGTCATTTGAACTGCAAGTGATGTCACCCGTACCGCGCGGCGGTTGTTTACATAAAGGGCAAAGGATTCGATCACGGGATGACGAAGATGACGAAGGGCCCCCCCACGTACTACCGGCATCATTAGCAGCTTTGTTTGTAAGTGACATGGAGGACGAAGAGTTTGAAGGATTTAATGATTTGGAGTGACACAGAAGGTTTGAAAAACTATTATGGCTTTTGCGCACACCCGGTCCTTCTCGACGGGAGCTCTCTTTCACCTCCGTGGATGGAAGTCGGAGGCCGGCGCTCAGCCGGGTGGCTGTCCGGGGACGGTAGATGGGGCTCGGACATGGCTTTTACGCACGCCCGGTCCTATTTATGGAGCTCTCTTCCACCTCCGTGGCTGGAAGTTCAGTAGTTGTTGGCTCGTTGAACTCTTGTTTTGTTAAATACAGAGACGTTTACCAAACCCACGTCTTTCCTGGTACTTTGTTAACGCTAAAATATCGTTATACACGAGATCTCTGCAGCGCACGCGCGGCATTGTTGACATAAAGAACGAGGAATTTGATCGATGGATTTAATGATTTGGAGTGACACAGATGGTTTGATAATATTGTTGTTATATAAACCCTCGTCTTTCCTGGTACTTTGTCAACACTACAATATAGTTATATACCGTAATTTTCGGACTATTAGTCGCTCCGTAGTATAAGTCGCACCACCCATAAAATGCACAATAACGTGGAAAAAAAACCATATATAAGTCGCTCCGGAGTATAAGTCGAACTTTTGGGGCAAATGTATTTGTCTAAATCCAACACCAAAAACAGACACGAACCAGCAACAACAGGCTAAACGATACGGTATGCTAACGTGACATACACAAACGAGAGGCTGAGAACGGGCCTAACGTAACATTCAGAGTTATTCAAATGATTATTACATAAATAACACGTTATCAAACCATCTGTGTTACTCCAAATTATAAAATACATCGATCATCGATCGTGTAAACAATGCCGCGTACGCGCGCCGTCGGACTCGTGATTTGCATGTCTAATTATTCCACAGACCCATATAACGATATATAAAGTATATTTCAAATAACTATCATATAGCAACAATATTACCAAACCACCTGTCACTCCAAATCATAAAATACATCGATCATCGATCGTGTAAACAATGCCGCGTACGCGCGCCGTCGGACTCGTGATTTGCATGTCTAATTATTCCACAGACCCATATAACGATATATAAAGTATATTTCAAATAACTATCATATAGCAACAATATTACCAAACCTTCTGTCACTCCAAATCATAAAATTCATCGATCATCGATCGTGTAAAGTTTACACTGTAAACAATGCCGCGTACGCGCGCCGTCGGACTCGTGATTTGCATGTCTGGCGTGATGGGTGCTCGCATGCTGTCCATCACAAGCAGAGCTTGCATCCTAAATTGCATTGCTGCCCCTACTGTTTTTTTTTTTGTTTTTTTGTTTTTTACATCACCACACTAAATTCTCTTCACCAGACCTGTGCTTTTTAAAAACTCAAAAAAAAAACAGCGCTTTCCCCTCCCAGTTGTTGCGTCACGGCCAATGGTGAAATTTAAATCACCCTCGTTCAGTTTAGTTTGAAAATACCTATTTCTTTTTCAGTTTTTTTTTGTTTTGTTTATTTGTTTCATGAACTTGAATATTGTGCTTTAAAGTGTGAATTGCTTTATTCGTTTTTTCAGTGTATCAAAAATAATATGTGAGGTGATCAACTGTACTAGTAAGTAATGTGCTAATGATCAAGTAAAACTTTTTGGGAAAAAAAAACACATATAAGTCGCTCCTGAGTATAACTCGCCCCCCCCCACCCAAACTATGAAAAAAACGCGACTTATAGTCCGAAAATTACGGTACTAGATCTCTGCAGCGCACGCGCGGCGTTGTTGACATAAAGAACGAGGAATTTGATCGATGGATTTAATGATTTGGAGTGACACAGATGGTTTGTTCATGTTGTAATATGATAGTTGTTTGAAATATACTTTATATATCGTTATATGGGTCTGTGGAATAATTAGAACCGGTCCGACGTCAGCATATGCGTCACATACGCTGCATTGTTTACATAAAGCACGATCAATGGATTTAATTGATTGGAGTGACACAGATGGTTTGATAAACGTGTTATTTATGTAATACTTAAGGCCCGTTCTCGGCTCCTCGTTTGTGTATATGTCACATTAGCATACCGTATCGTTTAGCCTGTTGTTGCTGGTTCATGTCTGGTTTTTGGTGTTGGATTTTGACAAATAAATTTGCCCCAAAAGTGCGCCTTATACTCTGGTGTGACTTATATATGTTTTTTTTTCACTTTATTGTGCATATTGTGCAAAGCGGTGGATCGGACAGTGAGAACTTCAAATGTTTTAAATACGTTAATCGAACGAGGCGTGAATCTAAGATCGGAATCTGAGATGAGGGCAACACCCCCACCCTTTTTTTGAGGACGCGCCACATGTGAGCTCACAGAATTTGGAGGCGAGGCCTCATTAAGCGGTAGCAGTTCATTAGGTTTTAACCAGGTCTCGCAAAGACCAAATACATTGAGATTATGTTCCGTGACGAGGTCATTAACGAGAACTGCTTTCCTATGAAGCGATCTAATATTCATAAAACCGAGTTTAAGTGTAATCGATCGATCAGGGTTCGTATCTATCAAAGGATTTTTTAACGAAATGAAAGTAAGATTGTGTTCTCAATGCCTGACATCACCTCTTAATTGTTTATTAGCGCGGTGGGATGATACAACCGTAGGAATTTGATAGTCAATATTTGGTACACATGTAATATTATTTGAAACAGGCACCGTATCATCAGCTATACCGGTCGGGGTGGAGCGATTGGATTTGTCTACTACCTCAGTAGAAAGTGTGTTCACGTGTACTGTAGCACTATTCAAACTGTGACGCTCTACTCTACACAAGGAGCTATGTGCATGCTGGAAGTCTAGCCTAGCGCTAGTTAACTTTAACTTAACTGACTCCAAACCCATCCTGACAGGTGGTCTAATCACCTGTGCCCCTGCCTGCTCTAAAGTGACCTGTCATGAGTGGCTCAAACAGTAATCTATATTCCTAGAAAGAGTGAAAGCGCCTTCACGGTTAGGATGAAGGCCGTCCTTCCTCAGCAGGTCGGGGCGGCCCCAGAAGGAGGACCAGTTATCTATAAAATACAGTCCCTGCTTTTTAGAGAACCCAGCCATCCATCAATTAAGGGAGACTAATCTATTAAACCTCTCATCAGAGCCTCTCCCAGGCCAGAGACAAATACGCGATGCCGACTCATCTTTCTGGCGAGATCACGTCCTCGCTATGTTTTTCTTTGTGATCTCAGATTGCCTCATCCTAACATCATTGGCGCCGACGTGTGTCACTATATCCGAGTAGCTAGTGTTGGCGAAACAACGCTGTTGACTAGTCCTATTGCGAGTCAGCTCCCTAAGATTAGCTTCTATGTCGGGTGCTCTGCCCCCAGGAATACACATTACCGTGACTGGATTTTTAAGCGTGATATTTCGGGTGATGGAGTCACCTATAACCAAGGTGCGAGGGCCAGTAGACCGAGATGACTTTGGACGGCTATGCGTCTTACCTGGCTCATCGCGATAAGCAAGCCGCTTGGGGCTAATGCTAACGGGGCTAGCGGGTTGACTACAGTTACTACTGTTATCGCACAATTCTGCTCTAACTGGCGGACACGTCCCTCTAGCAGGGACAACCTCTCTAACAGAAGGGTGCAGTTGATGCACGAAGCAGTACAAACCTCTTGATCCGCAGCCATACTTACGTGTCCGATGATCGACGGTAGACAAACGGCCACCAAACAATAGCCAGTTGCTGCTTTGACCATACAATCTCAAATACCAGAGAAATTGCTTAAATTGTGTTTTGCTTTAAAGCTTACATATCACATTTATAAATTCTTTCATTTTACATTTTACTCAGTTGTGGTGTATTAAAAGTGAAACAGCGATGCTTTTGTCTGAATTTCTTGTTTTAATAGCATCACAGGTTCCTCTTTTGTACTTGTTCTGAGGTGCGGCTAAGAGCAAACCGTCTATTCGAATGCAAATGAGATACTTCACACACCACTCCCTCTAGGCCGCAAGACGTGCACCTCCTGTTTCGGTCAGACATATTTGTATTTTTTTAGCCGGGGTGGCGTTTACTTGCGCCACAAACATTTTGATTGATTAAAAGATGTCAACGGCAGAAGACTTGTACACACAACCACGCATAACATGGAACAAAATAAATCCCCTCACAATTTATTTCTGAACATGTCTTGTAAACAAGCACTGCAGTCAAGTTAACCAGTAAACTAATGCTATCGTTAGCATAAGCTAACGAATGCATTAAACACATTATTGTGTTCCCCGAGAAAAATACAGCACCTTCGATGCAATTCATCTGAGACAACTACTCAAAACACACACACAAGAAGTGAAAACAAAGAGTGCACAGCTCTAAAATCAGCAGAAAGACTGACGCTAATGCTATGTAAATGAGAACATCATAGAATAATATGAGAGTGAAATACAGTTTATTATTTTTGTGTCATGTCAAGCTTAACGCTTTACTGTGTCCGTTGTTTCCATAGATTAAAGGAACTGAACCACCAAGTATTTTGTGAATCCTTCTCCATACTGACAAAAGATTTCTGAAACACTCAAGCTTGACTTTGCCCACAGAAGATTGCTTGAAAAATGAAATTTGACCAGGCACTTCTTTTCGGTTCTGATGCTGGGGTGAGTTGTGTGGATTGACAACAACGGAACATTTTGATCCTTCCACTTCAGCATCCCTGAGTTGTTGGGACGACAACTCTCAAAAAGACAAAAAGTCTCGCAGAGTAATAAAGATGGCAGATTTGTGAAACCGTTCGGCCACACCCATTACCTTGTTGTCCCATCTTGCTACTGAAATATACTCCAAAATTTCTGCAATGATGGAGTTATGCCTAATTCACAGTGGCTGCGAAAAGGTTGCGTGGCGGTTTCTTCGCGGAAGACCCGCGACTGCAATTCACAGCTGCGTTGCATCTCTGGAAAATCTGTGCCCACAAGACCGGAAAAAATAGAAGGCTTGTGAAGGCTAGCGAACGTCACCAATGTTCCAGTGTGCACTGACTCATTGACTCCAATGCTTTCAATGTCTTGCGGTGTTCCGAAGAAGACCGCAACGCAGCCGTTTTGCAATGCAGCCGTTCCGCACTCGGTGTGAATTAGACCTTTCCAGATAAGATACAATGCTGCCTCTCTCTATGATGTATCGCATCATAGCGTATTGTATTGTACTGTACTGGTACTGTGTCAGGTAACTTGCTCTTGGTTGGTGAAATAACACTTGCTTGTAGCCATGATCTCAACTACACAGTGACCATAAGCCGTATGTTAAAGGAGACGTATTATACTAAATCAACTTTTTGAGATATTAGCGATGTTAAAGTGCTAATTCCTCATCAAAACACCCCTACTCACCCATTTCGCAATATTCTTGACCATTCTTCCTCTTTAAACAGCAGCGCCACCCTATCCAACAAATGACCGGTTTGTCAATGTGTTGAAGTTGAAGTTTATTTTTGAACATAAGATCGACCAAACACAAAATCATTTTTTCATGTTATGCCAACAAGGCAAATAAATCAACATGTTCAAAAAAGGAGAAGGGAGAAGCTATTGCTTGTTTTTTCCTACCCCTTTTATACGTCCTAATTCTTAACATGGTTGCTAATTTTTCATTCATTCATTCATTCATTTTCTGAACCGCTTAGTCCCCACGGGGGTCGCGGGCGTGCTGGAGCCTATCCCAGCCGTCATCGGGCAGTCGGCGGGGGACACCCTGAACTGGTTGCCAACCAATCGCAGGGCACACAGAGACGAACAACCATTCGCACTCGCACTCACACCTAGGGACAATTTGGAGTGCTCAATCGGCCTATCAAGCATGTTTTTGGGATGTGGGAGGAAACCGGAGTGCCCGGAGAAAACCCACGCGGACACGGGGAAAACATGCAAACTCCACACAGGGAGGGCCGGAGGTGGAATCGAACCCGCACCCTCCTAACTGTGAGGCGGACGTGCCGCTTGGTTGCTAATTATCTTTTTTTAAATACAGAAACTTAATTTTTTGGAGGAAGATAATTTTGGAAATGAAACTAGTTTATACAATAATATTCTGGAAAGAAAATTAAATAAATAAGATTTGGACTATATAGCTGAAAACAGACAAGACAAGCAAAAGATTCCAATGACTATAATGTTCTAGTGTAAAATGTTTAAAGTGTTCTTTGAATTGGGCAATGTGTTTACTTTCTTTGATCGTTACAGGTAACTTATTCCATAGCTTTACCCCATTCACAGATATGCACATGCTTTTGAGGGTGGTGCGCACCTTAGGTTGTAAAAGATTCCCTCTCCTTCTTAGACTGTAAACACTTTCTCTTTCTATAAACCATTTTTGTATATTATTAGGGAGTAATTCTTTTTTAGCTTTATAAATAATTTGTGCAGTCTTGAAATCTACCAAATCCATAAATTTTAATGTTTGTAATTTCATCCATCCATCTTCTGAACTGCTTTGTCCCCACGGGGGTCACGGGCGTGCTGGAGCCTATCCCAGCTGGCATCGGGCAGTAGGTGGGGGCACACAGAGACGAACAACCATCCGCACTCGCACTCATACCTAGGGACAATTTAGAGTCTTCAATCGGCTTACCAAGCATGTTTTTGGGATGTGGGAGGAAATCGGAGTGCCCGGAGAAAACCCACGCGGACACGGGGAGAACATGCAAACTCCACACAGGGAGGGCCGGAGGTGGACTCGAACCCGCACCTTCCTAACTGTGAGGCGGACGTGCTATCCAGCGCGCCACTGAGCCGCCTGTTTGTAATTTAATAAATAAATTATTTGTACGGCCTGAAGAAGCCAACAGCACCACGTCACCTGCAAAAGGCAGTGACGCAATGCTGAGGTCCCCAAACCGGACCCCCTCAACGCCTCAGCTGCGCCTAGAAATTCTGTCCATAAAAATTATGAACAGACAATCGGTGACAAAGGGCAGCCTTGGCGGAGTCCAACCCTCACTGGGAACGAATCCGACTTACTGCTGGAAATGCGGACCAAACTCTGGCATCGGTGATACAGGGACCGAACCGCCCTTATCAGTTGGCTCGGCACCCCGTACTCCCGAAGCACCCTCCAAAGAACCTCCCGAGGGACACGGTCGAACGTCTTCTCCAAGTCCACAAAACACATGTGGACTGGTTGGGCGAACTCCCATGCACCCTCAAGGATCCTGCCGAGGGTGTAGAGCTGGTCCACTGTTGCACGGCCAGGACGAAAGCCACACTGCTCCTCCTGAATCCGAGGCTCGACCTCACGACGGATCCTCCTCTCCAGCACCCCTGAATAGACCTTACCAGGGAGGCTGAGGAGTGTGATTCCCCTGTAATTGGAACACCCCCTCCGGTCCCCCTTCTTAAAGAGGGGAACCACCACCCCAGTCTGCCAATCCAGAGGCACTGTCTCCGAAGTCCACGCAATGCTGTAGAGGCGTGTCAGCCATGACAGCTCCACAACATGCAGAGCCTTTAAGAACTCCGGGCGGATCTCATCCAACCCCAGGGCCCTGCCACCGAGGAGTTTTTTAACTACCTCACTGACTTCGACCTCTGAGATTGGAGAGTCCGCCTCAGAGTCTCCAGGCCCTGCTTCCACAATGGAAGGCGTGTCGGTGGAATTGAGGAGGTCTTTGAAGTATTGCCCCCACCGACTCACAACGTCCCAAGGTCAGCAGCACACCATCTCCACTGTAAACAGTGTTGACTGTGCACTGCTTCCCCCTCCTGAGACGCCGGATGATGGACCAGAATTTCCTCGAAGCCGTCCAGAAGTCATTCTCCATGGCCTCGCAAAACTCCTCCCACGCCCGGGTTTTTGCCTCAAGAGTCCCGCAGGCCAAAACGGCCCTATAGGACTCCTCCTTCAGCTTGACGGCATCCCTTACCGCCAGTGTCCACCAGTGGGTTCAGGGATTGCCGCCACGACAGGCACCAACAACCTTACGGCCACAGCTCCGGTCGGCTGCCTCAACAATGGAGGCGCGGAACATGGTCCACTCGGACTCAATGTCCCCCGCCTCCCCCGGGACGTGGGAAAAGCTCTGACGGGATTCTGCCAGACGTTCCCAGCAGACCCTCACAGAGCGTTTGGGTCTGCCAGGTCGGACCGGCATCTTCCCCCACCATCGGAGCCAACCCACCACCAGGTGGTGATCAGTTGACAGCTCCGCCCCACTCTTCACCCGAGTGTCCAAAACATGCGGCTGCAAATCCGATGGCACGACTACAAAGTCGATCAACGAACTGCGGCCTAGGGTGTCCTGGTGCCAAGTGCACACATGGACCCTTATTCTTGAACATGGAGTTCATTATAGAAAATCCGTGTCGAGCACAGAAGTCCAATAATAGAACACCGCTCGGGTTCAGATCGGGGGGGCCGTTCCTCCCAATCATGCCCTTCCAGGTCTCACTGTCATTGCCCACGTGAGCATTGAAGTCACCCAGTAGAACGATGGAGTCCCCAAAAGGAGCGCTCTCCAGCACTTCCTCCAGGGACTCCAAGAAGGGTGGGTGCTCTGACCTGCCGTTTGGTGCATAGACACAAACAACAGTCAGGACCCGTCCCCCCACCCGAAGGCGGAGGGAGGCTACCCTCTCGCTCACCTGGGTGAACCCCAACATGCAGGCGCCCAGCCGGGGGGGGCAATAAGTATGCCAACACCTGCTCGACGCCTCTCACCATGGGCAACTCCAGAGTGGAAGAGAGTCCAGCCCCTCTCGAGAGGGCTTGTACCAGAGCCCAAACTATGTATGGAGGCAAGTCCGACTATGTCTAGTCGGAACTTTTCTGCCTCACACACCAGCTCGGGCTCCTTTCCAGCCAGAGAGGTGACATTCCATGTCCCTAGAGCCAGCCTCTGCAGCCGGGGATCGGATCGCCAAGGTCCCCACCTTTGGCCGCCGCCCAGGTCACTTTGCACCCGACCCCTTTGGCCCCTCCTACAGGTGGTGAGCCCATGGGAAGGGGGACCCACATTTTCTTTTTGAGCTATGCCCGACCGGACCCAATGGGCGAAGGCCCGGCCACCAGGCGCTCGTCTTTGAGCCCCACCTCCAGGCCTGGCTCCAGAGAGGGGCCCCGGTGACCCGCGTCCGGTTGAGGGAAAACTAGGTCCATATATTTTATTCGTCATAAGGGGTCTTCTGAGCCGCGCTTTGTCTGGCCCCTCACCAAGGACCCTTCTGCCATGGGTGACCCTACCAGGGGCATGAAGCCCCAGACAACATGGCTCCTAGGATCCTAGGGGCACGCAAACCCCTCCACCACGATAAGGTGACAACTCACGGAGGGGAATATGAATAGTTTTGGTCCCAATATTGATCCTTGTGGAACACTGCAGGTTATATTTAAAAGCATTGACTTTTTCTCTCCCATCTGCACAAACTGTTGCCTATGTTATAAATAGCTTTTAGTCCAACTGTACCCTATTCCCCTCATTCCATACCTTTCCAGTTTTTGAAGCAAAATGTCATGATTAATTGTATCAAAGGCCTTTTTAAGGTCAATAAAAACTCCTACGGCAAACTTCTTCCACAAGGTCAATTAAAGCTAAAGATGCAGATTGCTTTGGCCTAAAACCATATTGACTATCAGTTAATATCTCACTTATCAATAAAACTGTCCAATCTAACAGCAAATATCTCCAAGATTTTGGAAAATTGAGGAAACAATGAGACTGGCTTATAGTTGGTGTAAAGATTCTTCTCACCGACCTTATAGATGGGTGCGACTTTGGCTATTTTCCAGCACTCTCTGCAACTTGCAGTGGCTAAGGTGAATCCAGCTGGGCCGTTCAGCAACCTTTACTGCAGTGGGGGTGGTCAGCAAGACTTGGAATGATGCCTCCCACCGTGCGCTGGCCCAGTTTGTCCTTTTTTGATGACCTTTATGTCGTCCCAGTCTCCTGACTTGGAGCGGTTGTTGTCCTGTGGGGAAGAAAGATCGTGCGGCAGTAAATTTGCAAATTTGCATTTGACACGTCTTTCAGTTTAAGTGCTCTGATTATGCTATCTGCCAAGGACTGTTGTCTGTTTTTTTTCCAAATCTTATATCATTCACCAATCAATTTTATTGCCCTTTTGAATTGGGCAAATAGGAGTGTTTGCGACAAGAGTTTGAGCACTTCCTAATGATTCCTCCTAACCAGGGGCTATCCCATTTATTGCCCTCTGTTTTAAAGGAGATTCTCTGATCTTGGTTGGATTTCAAAGTCAAAAGTCAAAGTCAAAGTCCCCTTTATCGTCAATTTCTTAACATGTTAAGGCACACAAAGAGATCAAAATTACATTTCCCACCGTCCCACGGTGACTAGACACAGTACAGAACACTCACAATCAAATAGCACAAAGAGTAAAAACGAACAGACAAGAGGAACGAATAAGTAATAAGCAAATAACCCAAATAAATAAACAATAAATAAATAAATAGACAAATAAGAGCAGCAAAATGGAGCAAGCGTGCTAATAGCAGACAGCCAGATCATAGCGCAAAAGAACAGGACGTCATGCAGCAGAGGGTGGAGGGGGGAGGGAATTCAGGATCCGGACAGCTTGGAGTACGAAGCTGTTTCTGAGTCTGGTGGTGCGGGAGCGCAGGCATCTGTACCTCTTCCTAGAGGGCAGAAGTACAAACAAATAGTGAGCGGGGTGACTCACATCACACACAATCACGGCCGCTTTGCGGGTGAGACGGGAGGCGTAAACTTCCGTAAAGGTCCTCACGTATATGCACCTCCAGGAATCTGGTGCTGCTCACTCTCTCCACCACAGCACCGTCGACGGTCAGTGGCAGGTGGTGGGTGTGACCATTCCGGAAGTCAATGATAATCTCCTTGGTCTTGTTGATGTTCAGCAGAAGGTTGTTGTCCCTGCACCATGCAGCCAAAAGGTCGATCCCCGATCTGTAGTGAGTCTCGTCGCCACCGGTGATCAGACCCACCACAGTCGTGTCGTCGGCATATTCCAGCACGCGGTTGCTGCTGTAGGTCGCAGTGCAGTCATGCGTCAGCAGGGTGAAGAGCAGTGGACTGAGCACGCAGCCTTGAGAGGCCCCCGTGCTCAGCGTGGTGCTGCCGGAGAGATTGTCGCCCATATGGACTACTTGAGGCCTCTGACAGAGGAAGTCCAGTAGCCAGTTGCAAAGGGAGGTACTGAGGCCCAGCTTGTCGAGCTTGCAAATGAGACGCTGTGGAACAATGGTGTTGAATGCAGAACTGAAGTTTGAAACACCTACACCACTTCCTCATAGCTTAGCTTAGTCATTTTTCAATCATCTTCCAATTGTTTTTAGCAAAAGTTTGAGAATTTTTTTTTTTTACTTAATGGTAGAACGCCATGTGTATTAGAGAAACTATATGTAGTAAAGTGTTATAAATTATAATATATAATATATATATAATATAAATTTCTTTTATCTTCCACTCTCTGTACTACATTCTCTCACTACTTCTGAGGCTTGATGACGGCCATGCCTCACACCTTGTCCAGTGTCACAAAGAAAATCTTTTTGGGAGGATGTGTTCTTTACTAAATATGATTCGATCATCAAATAATTAGACTTTCTTTCCAAAACGTTTCTCATTTTCCCCGTTCCGCATGTGTTACTGGGTTTCCAGTTTGTTTTTTTTAATTAACCAACTCAATATAGAAGTTTGTACACTCTTATAACACAACTAATCAATTATTTCTCTTAAATTTAGTTTTGCAATGTGTTAAATCCACAATTTTGCTTCATCCAATTCCTGAAAACATGTTCTCTCTTTCTTTCAAATTTGTCATCAGGGTGAGACACTAATGAGCGCTCGTGTAAACCAGTTTCTGCCTACAAACAGATTTCTTTCTTTTCCTATCTTTTTTTATTCTTCAAAATGGTTTCTGTTTTGCGGTGCAAATTGGATAGACCACAGTCCAACAAATTTCTTTTCACACAGGTTTAGCCAATTTTATCAGTTTAATACATGCACACACATGCACAGCTCTCGAGTGCGGGGGGGAGGGGTGACCCAGCATCAATGATTCGTCACAAGCTGGCCATTTCTTGCAGCCGATCCCACCCACGCACGCGAGGACAGCACATTCAGATTTTTCTATTTATCTTTTAGAAGCAAGTTGTATTTCTTTACCACTTGATATGCAAATCCCAACTTAAGTGTGCACACACAACTTGATCCCTGGGCTATTGTCATTGGGCACACAATCACCATTGTCATACTTCTTGTATGTACAGGAGTTCTAATAATCCAAAAAAATGACATGTTTTGCTGTCATATGGGGGAGGCTTCAGGTCTTTTAAATTTGGATACATGATTTGCATAGGAGCGGAAGCCCCTCTTGCCCCTCTGCTTGAGCCGCGCCTTGAGCTGCAGCCTTGCGCCTGTTCTGGTCTGACAAACACTTGTGACCTCATCACTTTTCATCTTCCAATGTTTTGTCTTTTGAATTTGTTCTCTTCTCTCTTATGAAGCTTTCAATCACACTCTAGCACATTGCAATTCTCTCTCTTTTCTTTCCAGCCAAACTTCTCCAAAACCTCTATCACTTCTTCCACATTTCAACTTTCCTTCTACTCGATACTTTTTCTTCCACTTTGGCATGTATTGCATACAATCAAGAAATTTACTCGCCATGTACTTCTCATCTCCTTCAAGAGCTAGGGATTTACCGTTTTTATTTTCCATCTCAATTTGGTATTTCAGGATTTTCCCATTTTCTATTATTATATTAAAAAAGAAAAAGTTTTTGTTTTTCTTTGAGGATCCTCAATGCAGGTTTAAAATTGACCGTTCAACAAAATTGCCTGTCGGTGAGCAACGGATATGTTTGGGATCCGGGTCACGGCACCAAAATGTGAGAGATGTTCCCACTCTAACTTATTTTGCAAGAACCACACGGGAGACAGTATGCCCTTTAAGCACTTGCAAGTGGAGAGTTTGTTCGTTACTGTAGGTACAGCAATGTTCGAACAAAGTCTGACTTTCGATTCCTGCAAGAGAGTATTTATTGAGAGAAATGGGTGAGGGTGAGAGTGGCCAAGGTGGGGGTGAACCCCTGGCCTCTCGGGGGTCACAGCAAGGGGTGTTTCACGCTGTTGTATAAACAGAACACCTCTGATTGTTTCTTCTGCAGCTGGTCAATCAGTTCAAAGGATCTTAGCACTTTGTTCTACTACTTTGTTAAGACAGGACAAGCTATGTTAATTATTACACGCTACATTCCAACATATGCATAGGATCAAACTAATCTATCAACCCTAACAAGTTCCTTCTGCAATGTCCTCAAGTACAAGTTCTTGCTGTTTGGTGCATTAAATGATTTTCTTCCTACTTTCTCCTACTTTGTCCTACTTTGTCCTACTTTGCGAGTGGTCGTTTATCTCACTCAGATATGGGCCAGTTCCGACCGCAAAGCGTTTGAGGTGAATGTAAAGAAAAAGGTGGCTGATTCTGATAGATTAATTTTGGTGTTACGTGAACAACTAATTTAAAGTAATTTCAATAAATTAAGATAAATATATGTTTATAATCTTGTAAATTAGGATTTGTGATCCATGAACAATGTCTACATGCAGTCGCCATTGGGAAGTGACATTGTATTACATCGATTACCACGAGTTTTTTTTTCCCAATTTTGCGACTTGGACCTCCCAGGTGAAGAGGCACTTTTCCTAGTCGGAAGCCGGTTCGGTCCCTGTATCACCAATGCCAGAGTTTGGTCCGCATTTCCGGCAGTAAGTCGGATTTGTTCCCAGTGAGGGTTGGACTCCGCCAAGGCTGCCCTTTGTCATCGATTCTGTTCATAATTTTTATGGACAGAATTTCTAGGCGCAGCCGAGGCGTTGAGGGGGTCCGGTTTGGGGACCTCAGCATCGCGTCACTGCTTTTTGCAGATGACGTGGTGCTGTTGGCTTCTTCAGTCCATGATCTCCAGCTCTCAATGGGGCGGTTCGCAGCCGAGTGTGAAGCGGTCGGGATGAGGGTCAGCACCTCCAAATCCAAGTCCATGGTCCTCAGTCGGAAAAGGGTGGAATGCCCTCTCCGGATCGGGGATGAGATCCTGCCCCAAGTGGAGGAGTTCAAGTATCTTGGGGTCTTGTTCACGAGTGAGGGCAGGATGGAGCGTGAGATCGACAGGCGGATCGGTGCAGCGTCGGCAGTAATGTGGACTCCGTACCGGTCCGTCGTGGTGAAGAGAGAGCTGAGCCAAATGGCAAAGCTCTCGATTTACCGGTCGATCTACGCTCCTGCCCTCACCTATGGTCACGAGCTATGGGTCGTGACCGAAAGAACGAGGTCCAGGATACAAGCGGCTGAAATGAGTTTCCTCCGCAGAATGTCCGGGCTCTCCCTTAGAGATAGGGTGAGAAGCTCGGTCATCCGGGAGAGACTCGGAGTAGAGCCGCTGCTCCTCCACGTTGAGAGGAGCCAGATGAGGTGGCTCGGGCATCTCATCAGGATGCCTCCTGGATGCCTCCCTGGGGAGGTGTTCTGGGCATGTCCCACCGGTAGGAGACCCCGGGGATGACCCAGGACACGCTGGAGAGACTACGTCTCTCGGCTGGCCTGGGAACGCCTTGGGATCCCCCGGGATGAGCTGGAGGAAGTGGCTGGGGAGAGGGAGGTCTGGGAGTCCCTCCTAAAGCTGCTGCCCCCGCGACCCGACCCCAGATAAGCGGAAGAAGATGAAGATGAAGATGAAGGAAGCCAGAGAAGCCCTACTTCCCACTTTCTTTGAAAAGGCATGTACAGCACAGGCAGGATTTTCGTGAACCATGCGTCTTACTCTGGTGTTTGAAAAATAGCCACCAAATAACTCATATTCCATAAGAAATTGGATCACCATTGGGCCAAAGGTACCATGTTATCACACATGCCTATAATTAACTGTGGAAAGCTTCAAATAGCATGGCATAGCTCCTTTAAAGGATGGGGGGTTTTTTGTTGATTGCTACGTATGTATAAGTTTCTTCTCTGCTCGAGAAAAAATGCTGAAGTGGCATCAGAATACAATAGTGGCTGTTAGAGATGTTCTGACTAACTTATTTTGCAAGAACCACACGGGAGACAGTATGCCCTTTGAACACTTGCAAGTGTAGAGTTTGTTCGTTACTGTAGGTACAGCAATGTTCGAACAAAGTCTGCCGTTGGATTCATGCAAGACAGTATTTATTGAGAGAAGAAGGGTGGGGGTGACATCTGGCCTGTTTGGTGGTCACCTCAGAAACTGGTCAATCAGTGCAGAGGGTCCCAGTTTATTGTTTTACGAGGTCGTGGAAATAAAACCTAGTGGAGCATTCCAGATGACAAACTAAACAAGGATGTTTCCACACCATTTGGAAAGTTTCAACTGAATGGTTAAACTTTTCAGAGTCGAGGAATGGTAAAAGGTTCAAACAAAGTTCATCATTCTTGTCTACATCCCAACATAATCATACGATCAAGATAGTTTATAAACCCTAACAGTGGCCTTGTCATCAAGGATACTATTGTATTCTGATGCATCTATCATGAAAGGACGATGAAAGAGCAATGCTTCTTAGTCTTTAATGCACTAATGCAGTGGTACTCCACTCTTGATGATCATACTCCCAGCATGCTCAGCTGTCCCTCACAGGGGCCATCATACAGGCCAATGGCCAGCTCCTCTCCACCACTTTCTCCCAAGTATTTTAATGATTTCAAAAGAAGGTTATTAAAATCACCAGCTAATTATATTCACTAATTAGGGACTGATGAAAAATGTTCTTTTTTAAATTGGATTTATATTCTATATTTTCTGATAACCAAGGGACTGCTGAGATTTCTAAAGAAATGAGTGTGCAACGAGCCAGCTGGAGGATGCTTCAGAAAAACAGTTAACCCTTACATCAGTCTTGACTCCATTAACAGGCAGTATGGCAAAGTGCAATTACCAATAAAATCGTTTATTTCGGATGTGTTTATTGGAAGTGGGGTCTGCATCATTTAGTGCATTATAAACACAATAGTTGCTTCATTAGCAATTACAGTCGCTGGGTGGTATAACCAGCTGAATGTTACCACTTTCTCTTGCTGAATTACCAGGCAATTACCTATTTGTTTTCTGAACATGCTATTTGCTCCTTGCTGTTTTCTCCAATGAAGCAGTAGATGAGTTGTATTGCCAACAGTGCCCAATTAACCTCATAAGCATGTTTTTGAAATACGGGAGGAAACCGGAGTACCCGGAGAGAACCCACACAGGCAAGGGGAGAACATGGAAATTCCACACAGAAAAGGCCAAAGCTGGAATCCCCCCCCCCCTTCCACCTCTGTACTGTAAGGCAACATGATAAGCAATGTTCTACTGTGGTGCCAAGTCAAAAGCAATGGAGATAAAATTTATGTTATCATAAACAACGAATTATCAAAAGTCAAAAGCATCCATCCATCCATCTTCTTCCTCTTAGGGCAGCCGCTTTAGAAGGGACTCCCATTACTAATAATAATGATATATCTTCTGTCCATGGGGCAAAATTATTATTAGTCAGATGAGGATCAATTTTGGAACAGCAGGTAAAGCCGGTGGTTAAACAGTATGACAGTATTGCTGATATGCAGATAAATAAAATGTGACTATAAAACCAAAAACCTCCAATCATTGCTCTACAACTTTTGTGAAATTTCAAGCTCTTTATTAAGTATAATAAGATATAAAGCTTTAAAGTAATTTGAATATTGCCATTCATCTTCATCTTCTCTTCATCTTCATCTTCTTCCGCTTATCCGGGGTCGGGTCGCGGGGGCAGCAGCTTTAGGAGGGACTCCCAGACCTCCCTCTCCCAGCCACTTCCTCCAGCTCATCCCGGGGGATCCCAAGGCGTTCCCAGGCCAGCTGAGCGACATAGTCTTTCAAGCGGGTCCTGGGTCGTCCACGGGGTCTCCTACCGGTGGGACATGCCCAGAACACCTCCCCAGGGAGCCATCCAGGAGGCATCCTGATGAGATGCCCGAGCCACCTCAGCTGGCTCCTCTCAACGTGGAGGAGCAGCGGCTTTACTCCAAGTCTCTCCCGGATGACCGAGCTTCTCACCTTATCTCTAAGGGAGAGCCCGGACACCCTGCGGAGGAAACTCATTTCGGCCGCTTGTATCCGGGATCTCATTCTTTCGGTCACAACCCATAGTTCGTGGCCATAGGTGAGGGCAGGAGCGTAGATCGACCGGTAAATCGAGAGCTTTGCCTTTTGGCTCAGCTCTCTCTTCACCACGATGGACCGGTACAGAGTCCACATAACTGCCGACGCTGCACCGATCCGCCTGTCAATCTCGCGCTCCATCCTGCCCTCACTCGTGAACAAGACCCCAAGATACTTGAACTCCTCCACTTGGGGTAGGATCTCATCCCTGAACCGGAGAGGGCATTCCACCCTTTTCCAATCGAGGACCACTTGGATTTGGAGGTGCTGACACTCGTCCAGACCGCTTCACACTCGGCTGCGAACCGGTCCAGTGAGAGCTGGAGATCACGGCTTGAAGAAGCCAACAGCACCACGTCGTCTGCAAAAAGCAGAGATGCAATGCTGAGGTCCCCAAACCGGACACTGCTTAACGCCTCGGCTGCACCTAGAAATTCTGTCCATAAAAGTTACAAAGCTTCCTCACTGGGAACAAATCCGATTTACTGCCGGAAATGTAGACTAAGCTCTGGCATACAGGGACCGAACCGCCCTGATCAGTTTGTTCGGCACCCCGTACTCCCGAAGCACCCTCCACAGAACATCCCGAGGGACACAGTCGAACCCCTTCTCCAAGTCTACAAAACACACGTGGACTAGTTGAGCGAACTCCCATGCCCCCTCGAGGATCCTGCCGAGGGTGTAGAGCTAGTCCACTGTTCCACGGCCAAGACGAAAGCCACACTGCTCCTCCTGAATCCGAGGTTCGACCTCCCGACGGACCCTCCTCTCCAGCACCCCTGAATAGACCTTACCAGGGAGGCTGAAGAGTGTGATTCTCCTGTAGTTGGAACACACCCTCTGGTCCCTCTTCTTAAAGAGGGGAACCACCACCCCAGTGTGCCAATCCTGAGGCACCGTCCCCGATGTCCACGCAATGCTGTAGAGGCTTGTCAGCCATGACAGCCACACAACATCCAGAGCCTTTAAGAACTCTGGGCGGATTTCATCCACCCCTGGGGCCTTGCCCCCGAGGAGTTTTTTAACTACCTCAGTGACTTTGACCCCAGAGATTGGAGAGTCCACCTCAGAGTCTGCAGGCCTTGCTTCCACAATGGAAGGCGTGTCGATGGAATTGAGGTCTTTGAAGTATTCTCCCAAACGACTCATGACGTCCCGAGTCGAGGTCAGCAGCATGCCATCTCCACTGTAAACATTGTTGACGGTGCACTGCTTCCCCCTCCTGAGACGCCGGATGGTGGACCAGAATTTCCTCCTTCCTTCTCCATACCCTCGCCAAACTCCTCCCATGCCTGGGTTTTTGCCTCAGCAATCGCCAAAGCCGCGTTCCGCTTAGCCTTCCGGTACCTGTCGGCTGCCTCCGGAGTCCCACAGGCCAAAACGGTCCGATAGGGCTCCTTCTTCAGCTTGATGGCATCCCTTACCGCCGGTGTCCACTAGCAGGTTCAGGTATTGCTGCTACAACAGGCACCACCTTACGGCCACGGCTCCGGTCGGCTGCCTCAACAATGGAGGCACGGAATGACGATGACGATGATCATTGGGACTTTAACATGGTCCACACGCACTCAATGTCCCCCGCCTCCTCCGGGTTGTGGGAAAACCTCTGCCGGAGGTGGGAGTTGAAGCACTTCCTTACAGGGGATTCTTCCAGACGTTCCCAGCAGACCCTCACAGTATGTTTGGACCTGCCAGGTCGGACTGGCATCTTCCCCCACCACCAGAGCCAACCCACCACCAGGTGGTGATCAGTTGACAGCTCCGCCCCTCTCTTCACCCGAGTGTCCAAAACATGCGGCCGCAAATCCGATGACACGACTACAAGGTCGATCATCGAACTGCGGCCTAGGGTGTCCTGGTGCCAAGTGCACACATGGACACCCTTATGTTTGAACATGTTGTTCATTATAGAAAATCTGTGTCAAGCACAGAAGTCCAACAATAGAACACCGCTCGGGTTCAGATCGGGGGGGCCGTTCCTCCCAATCATGCCCTTCCAGATCGACCCAGTAGAACGATGGAGTTCCCAGAAGGAGCGCTCTCAAGCACTTACTCCAGGGACTCCAAGAAGGTTGGGTACTCTGACCTGCCGTTTGGTGCATAGACACAAACAACAGTCAGGACCCGTTCCCCCACCCGAAGGCGGAGGGAGGCTACCCTCTCGCTCACCGAGGTGAACCCCAATGTGCAGGCGCCCAGCCGGGGGGTAATACGTTTGCCCACACCTGCTCAACGCCTCTCACTGTGGGCAACTCTAGAGTGGAAGAGAATCCAGCCCCCCTCGAGAGGGCTTGTACCAGAACCCAAACTATATGTGGAGGCAAGTCCGACTAGACATAGTCGGAACTTTTCTGCCTCACACACCAGATCGGGCTCCTTTCCAGCCAGAGAGGTGACATTCCATGTCCCTAGAGCCAGCCTCTGCATCCGGGGATCGGACCGCCAAGATCCCCGCCTTTGGCCGCCGCCCAGCTCACTTTGCACCCGACCCCTTTGGCCCCTCCTACAGGTGTTGAGCCCATGGGAAGGGGGACCCACGTTTTCTTTTCGGGCTATGCCCGGCCGGGCCGCATGGGCAAAGGCTCGGCCACCAGGCGCTCGCCTCCGAGCCCCACCTCCAGGCCTAGCTCCAGAGGGGGGCCCCGGTGACCCGCGTCCGGCCGAGGGAAAACGAAGTCCATTTTTGTTTGTCATCATAAGAGGCTTTGGTGAGCCGTGCTTTGTCTGGCCCCTCACCTAGGACCCTTTTGCCATGGGTGACCCTACCAGGGGCATGAAGCCCCAGAACACATGGCTCCTAGAATCATAGGGGCACGCAAACCCCTCCACCATGATAAGGTGACGACTCACGGAGGGGTCCTCTAATTAATTGAGTTGGAATCGCTTTTTCCCAACATGTGTATACAACATCTCCTCAGGGGACTTAGTCCAAGCTCCCCTTGTTCCATACTTTGCTTAGACTCCTCATCCTTCTATGTTTCCCACTTCAAGCCTTCAATTTTGGATAAAGTTTCCAACTCTTGTGTAAAAATGTAATGTAATTTAATGAGATGTAGGATGTGTCTTCAATATCAGTATTCAAAATTAACTCATCATGCGTCTGCGTTGCCAGTGTAGCTATGACCTGTCTTGACCTCTCACACGTTATTATCTGTGTCATGCTTGCTTAAAAATATGACTTAGAATTCTGTGTTCTGAATTTCTAACCTCCTAAACCCCAACGGATGCCGCTTCTCGGCTGCTGTTCTTTCTCATGCTCCTGTTAGCCTGCAATTGTCCGATTCAAAATTGTTATTTTCTTTTAAATCTCTTTTGAACCTCTAAATCTCTCATGTTACGAACCAATCTACACCAGGAAACCATTTAAAGGGTATTAAAAAAGGACCAACAGATTACTCCCAATATCTCCTCATTGAATTTCCCTCCTCTCTTTTTATATATTTTTTATTTTTATGTAATGCATTGTCAATCACAAACTATTGGCCGACTTTAACCCCTGATTTAATCCCAACGAACAAATACTCCTTCTCATTTTATTTATTGTGATCAACTCTTAACTAGTTTAATTTCTTTAGGGTGTCCGTTTCTACATCTATTTGACTATTGAGCTATTTCCCTACAGATTTATTTTTCTATTTCACCCAATAGTTGCCAGGTGGCCTAGTGGGGCGCTTGCCGCTCCTGACAGTGTCCCTCATTATTTAGGAGTGGACCCCCCCTTTCTTCACCTCCTTCCTCTATCTAGTGTCACAAGGTTCCCTGTCCAAGGCCGCATTTGTGGCTTCCTGCCATAAATTATTGTTGCCACAGCCTAACTTTCTTCTTAAGACACACAGATACACATACGTATATTAGTATTGTGATGGTTAGTGCAAGCATGCCCCTCTCCCGCCTGTTGGCAAACTTTTAACCATTAGTTCCTTTGCCGTTTCAATAATGCCCATTCAATGTGATTCATGCATTATTTGCCCAGCAGCATTTGGTCATCCACCCTTTGTCTTAGTTCTACTCAAATTTGACCTTTCCCGAGGGAACACAGGCCCGCCCTATGAACTCAGCGCAGCCCCTGGGGCGGGTAGTCCGAACAGACGAGGGTGGGCCCTGTTGATGTCACGGGCTGGCCAATCATTCCACCGGCCCGCACCACGTGCGAAGTTCGGACTCCCGTCCCACGGCCACGCGCTTTGGAGTGAGCGCGGGCACTCTCATCAGCCCCCCCTCCCTGCTCGAACATTCTCCATTTCTACTTTCGTCCTCCTCAGACACACGCACACAGCGCGCACACACATGCTCAGACGGACAACAACAGACTGACACACAGATAAAGTTAAAGTCCCAAAGTTAAAGTCCCAGTAGTCATCGTCACACACACATCTGGGTGTGGTGAAATTTGTCCTCTGCATTTAACCCATCCCCATGTGATTTTGATCCATCCCCTGGGGGAGAGGGGAGCAGTGAGCAGTGGTGCTGCGCTCGGGAATCATTTGGTGATCTCACAGAGATTAGCACAAACATGAAAGAAACAGAAAAAAGGGATCCGATTCCGACCCCAGTTTTAATTCTTTCCAACCGCTTTTATGCAATTTGGTCATTTTAAGGGCAGCTTCCCGTGCGCAGGCGCGTGGACGGCGCACAGCGGCGACGCACACACAACCGCTCGCGCACGCGGCGCACCGAAAGACACGCGCGTCTTCCTTGTCTTTGTTTCGTTCCAAATACTATTCCTAAAAGCGCTTTGTATTTACCCCCTATACTGCAGATTTTTTACTTCAGTGTGTACACATAAATTACTTTTCTTACATAGTATACCAATATTAAACCCCCTGAAGCCTCTTTTTCCACGTTTTCCATTTTGTCACCGGCCACGCACTTCTCCTATCTGCCAATTGCGGTCTGCTGCAGGCCATAAATTTCCTCAGACATGACAGACGTGCATGCTATCAGAGTGCGTCTCGACAATCGGGATCGGACCGTGTCGACATTGGGTACAACCGCAACGCACCAACCCAACCCGGTAGTTTAGCCTAAAAAGGCTAACGCGCCAGCTGTCCGCCGGGAGGCCCTGTGACCCCCACACACCCCTAATGTGATCAGTGCCCAAACATAACGTGGATTGCACGCTTCTTTCTCTACGGCACTCTTTGGTCCGGACCTGGACGATTTCTCTTCTTGACGTCATCTTCTCTTCATTATTCATTCACACAGCTACAGTCTGTCAAGGCCACGCACTTCTCCTATTTGCCAAACGCGGTCTGCTGCAGGCCTCCCTTTTTCTCCGACTTTTACCGAGACAAATGCTGCCGCTGAGAGGTCTCGACGAGCGGGATCGGACTGTGCCAACTTGGGTAGAACCGCGGCCTACCAGCCCACCTTGGTAATTTACCCTAAAAAGGCTAACACGCCAGCTGTCCACCGTGAGGCTTTGCAGCTCACGTGTCTCATGTTGCGAGCGGTGTCCAAACGTAGTGTGTTTCCGCCTCATTCGCACAGCTAAAATTTACATCCTCATCCAGATCTGTCTCCAAACAAAAGTCCACGTTTTATGGGACTTTTCTATTTTTCTTCTCCCGTGACAGCCGATCAGCCATGTTTCTCTGACATCATATCCTGTTTCACGTGCCCACTCTCTCGGGACATTCTCTTTCACCTTTCATCATTCACACCAGACATGTCTCTCACTCATTGTGGATATTCAACCTAAGTTCTATGTTATTGTTCCATTTTTATCAGTATTTTTTTTCTATTTTTATTGTAATTTGTCATTTCCATTTAGGGACCACTCCCCACTTTCAAAATTCATATATTGACGACATCTGACTCGGGGAGACAAATCCCCCGCCCCCAATGTCCCCCCCCCCCAGCCAGTCATGGGCACACCACATCCATTAACTACCCCCCGGGGGCCATCCCCTCACACACTAGGCACGAGCATATCGCGATAACTGCGACTGAAAACTTCTCACCTTAATCTCAGCCTGTCGGCTGGACGCTAGATGCTCGCACCCAGGCGCACGAGGGCTCCCCGGTGAACACGAGAACTGTTCGTGACGCCAAAAATGTGGTGATTTCTCTTTGGTGGTCAGCCTGGTCTTCAAAAACAAGCGGTGGAAAGGTGGCTGGCTTGGGGAAGGAAAACTTCTGTGACACACGGTTGAGTGGGGAAAGATTTTATTCAACTGATGTCAGAATGTAAGTGTCTCTCTCTAGCCAAAAGTGTCAAGCCCCTTTGTCTTCTCTCGCCGCGAATCTTACACCCCGCGCCCCCACCTCACTTGAGCGCACACACACAAGGGCTGCAGGATGACCTCTGACCCGCCAGTCTGCCTTGCTGATTCTACACAGATGGCCAACCTATGTACGTACATCCTGGTGCCAGGAAGTCTGCCTTCCTGGACCAGGCCCCATAAAATCCCACACGAGCATGACCCGGTCACACTTAGGCTTACCAGTGAAATATACATTATATGATACCAGAATAAAAATACACTACACTATCTTATCTTACCCATAATCCTTCCCGAGATCTGCAAGTGGCTTATTGTAATGGGAAAAAGGGTTTATGCGTGTGTGTGTGTGTGTGTGTGTGTGCGCGCGTGTGTGTGCGCGCGCGTGTGTGTGTGTGCGTGTGCATGCGTGTGAGCTTGCATGTGTGCAAATTTTCAATATAAAATGGATGTTGATCATAATAATGCGTTTTCAAGTTTTTGTTTTGCAGACTCCCTGAAATAGCTTTGGTCACTCCAAGGGTTTGAGTCTCGTTCCGCTAGTCAATGGTGGTTGCAGCCGTAGTAGGGGTGGACTGAGTACATCATCCGCAAGAGGAGCTCATGCAATTTATAAATAAACTTTATGCACCCCAGTTTCTTGCAGACCTCAGAGATTCAATTTCTGCTTCCACGTGTCAAAGACTGTGCTGATTTTAAAGGGGATGAAGGGATCAGCTTTAGTTGTGCGCGAGTTAGCTGTGTTCCTTTCCATTACTGCGTAAATGTACCCTTCTACCTGCACGTGTCTAGCAAAATACCAAAAGAAAGAAAATTCTAACTATGCGCACAATTTGATGGCAAGATGGCGGCGCGTGCACACGCAGCGGCCTCTCTCCGTCCCTGCCGATCGGTGTTTTTGTTCATTTAATGAGTGTTTGTCAGACAGTTTTATGTGTTTGTCTGATCGCACCACGTAGCGCTACGAGTACAGCAGGCAGGTTCTGCTCGACGTCGGCGAATGCGAGTTTTGCGGCGTTTCGGACTTTGATGCGGGGACATTAAAGTCACTGGGACTACGATGCCTGCATCATCGCTGGACTCGTCTGCTACTCCTTCCCCGGACCAGCAGCGTCGGAAGCGGTGTACGAGGAGGCAGAAGAGGGGGAAGCGCGGAGGCGTCCGGGCCAGGCTAGCGGCGTGCCCAACTTGCCCGGCCGTGCCTTCCATTCTTCTGGCGACTGTCCGGTCGCTGGACACCGGACTCTGCTGTGCTACTGGAGCGGCTGGCGTGCTATCGAGCGGACCGGGCACTTATTACTTCTTCGTTGCTCTTGTCTGTTCGTTTTTACTCTTTGTGCTCTTTGGTGCGAGTGTTGTGTACTGTCTGGTCACCGTGGGACGGTGGGGAACGTAATTTCGATCTCTTTGTGTGCCTGGCATGTGGAGAAATTGACAATAAAGCGGACTTTGACTTTGACTTTGAATTGGACTGCACCTTGCACTACACTTGCACCTGGCATGAAAGGCTTTAAACTTTGTTTTTATGGCTTAGTCATACCTTATGTACACTTTGTATGAAGCTGTGTTTTCAAAATGCTCTAAAAATAAAGTTTATTACTGCCTGGCTCTAAAAATAAAGTTTATTACTGCCTGGCTTAGGTACAGTGTTTCATTCATTATTTGTTTCAACGCTCCCTTTATTTTTTCAGTATTAATCTTTAATTAAAATTGCTCTCCTTTATATTCTTTTCATAAGTGGAGGAAGATTAGCAAAAATTTCCACTGCTCACTGCTACCCTTGTGATCTTGCTCTGAATATGACCAACATTGTATTTTTAATGTACAACCCGTGGGACTGCTGATGCAGAACTGTGTGCTTAATGTACAGGAAATAAATGCTTAAACCAAATTAGCATTCAATTGCTGTCTAGGGTCTTGTCCACCAGAACAATTAACTTGGTAATTGTACATTAAGCACACACATCTCTCCTCATCCAATACATGTACACTCATACACTCCCTCGCTGAGCTAACAGCCTGAGGCCATTGGAGAGCTATTGGATTAGTGGATTTCTTGAAGTGATAGTTTAACGTAATGAACCACCAAGATGATGACTATTAAAGGTGATTTGCCATCCTTCATTGCAGAAAGGGAATACTAGAGAGAATGCCCGTCATCTTTGGGTGGCTGGTGTCAACTCTATTTTCACTTTGTTGGACAATGTTTTTTTCCCTGATGATCAGCATGACTATTTTTCTGCGGTTGACCATGTGCATGTTATAGTATCAGCTTCAGTATTCCCCCAATTAAACTATACAGTATTGTTACCATAGCTGTCAGTTAAAAATGTGAAATTAATTTAATCAGTCGATTTTAAATCTGCCTCTTTAATGTGTGTTTCTGTATTCTACATTATAGATTACGGATTACGTCAGTGAAATCCATTTCAAACTACACCTAAATCCTGATTTTGAGCAGACTTTGGGGTCCAGAGTTTGGGAATTATTTTTTTTTTAGAAAGGCATATCTATAGTGTTAGGATACGGATTTTAGCTATTGATCTGACTCCAAATTGCGATCAACACTTAACACAAGTTGCTATGTCCCAATCCACACACTGGCACACCTAACAATTTTGCAAGTTCGTTCTGTCAAAGAGAAGACCAGTAGATCAATCAGACCAAATTTACCAATTGTTTATTCCTAACAAAGCGCACTAATACAGGCCTGGGTCCCGGGTCCCTCGCACTAAAACTCGTGCGTTTTTGTGACCACCAAAAGACGACACATTCTTCCGGGTTGCCCAGTTTTAAAGAAACACAATATGAATATTAAAACATGCAAAACATTGTGTGATGATTGGTCAATGGCCATCTCCTCCCCGTCGAGGTGTCATCACTGTGGTCAGGGGCTGGGCTTTCTCCTCTCGAAGCCCAACCACCTGGACGTGGTGGTGTTCTTTGTTCTCGTTCCTCACCGACCTTGAGGTGTTATCGTCTGGTACTCCCTTCGTCCCGTACTCCCTTCGTCTGGTACTCCCAACGGGCCAACGGTTTTCTCGATCAACTGGACAGTGAGTGATCTAATACATGGAATACAACAAGAACCGCATAACATCATAATTGTAGTAAAAATAGCCACAACAACAAGGACAGACATGATGAGCCCTTTCCAGTTTCCAAACGTTTTCATCCAATCAGACCAAATATCGGTGTGTACACCTGAATGATCTTTCATCTTTTTGTTCAGTGTCCTTAGTCCTTCCAACGCCTTGGTCAGTTGAACCCCCTGGTACCGTGTTGTTTGGGATGAAAGTAAAACATGCATCACCAAACATTCCACACACACCATGTTCCTTAGCCAATAGCATGTCCAACGCAATTCTATTTTGGAACGCTATTAATGACGTTGCAGCCAATTGTTCATGAACTGCAGCAAATGATTCAACTTTACCCAGTCGTTGGACATTGTAGTGAACGTAATTAATACGGTCTACATTTTTATTGGGGGTGATTCATAGGAAGATACTTTCGAATCCCGAGGCCACTTGATTAATGAGTTTATACTCATCTGGTACACCCCGGGGCACTCCTATAGCGTCAATATATGTTGAATCGTCGTCGCTCAACCACGGGGGCAAAATGTCTCTTTTGGCTCGCTTCAGGAGCTCCGCCAGTGGGGACTACAGGTCCCAATTGAGATTCTGTATTTCAATGGGGACAACAACCACAGGCATTATCAAAGACATGAGGGCACAGATACCTGATGCATTCTTCGGCAAGCGATCATATAATTTGTCACCACACCACAACCAGATGTCTTCACCGCCATCTGCGTCATCTGAGTGAATCATTGTATGCCGTGACTCTCCAATGCCCTCTCAACCGAGGACAAACCAAACACATTCCCTAAGCATTGAGAATAAAACAACCACATTTCTCCATATGTTAACTTCTTTTGAACATGACATGAAGCCACTACAAACTGTCCATTCGTCTTTACATTGGTAAATACATGTCCCTTCTCTGTCTGGTGGGGCTAAATTTAATACTTCCTTTACCTGTTCAATTTGCTTCCTCCACACCCTTCTCTGGTACTTTTCCAATTTGTCCTGTAATGTTTGGTTTGTCTCTGTCCAATTAAACAACGTGACATATGTTTGCCAATTTCCGCTCACATCTCTGTCTCAAACCCCCCTGTTCCTCTCGTGAGAGCTCTTCTGTTGTGTTCACCTCAGCTTCATAAACTACTTTTCCTCTGCATCGGTATTGTCTATAGGTGGGTGAAATTTGAATCTGGGACATGTTCTGCTGGATGGTCTCATCAATTGTCATCAATGTCCACACAAAAAGACAACTTAATAAAAATACCACTACTCCCAAAATTAATTCTGAAAAATCCCAAAAACCTTTCGGGCCCTCCCCTTTACTTTTCCATATTGCTGCTCCTTCTCCTTCTGTCCCCCCCCTCTTGGCCGGGTCCGGGACACAGCCACACAGGAATACATTCATCCTCACGGAACAAACTCTGCGGCCGGATGGAGTTGTGAGTAGTGATACCACCGGCGTCCTTTGAAGTTGAGCTGGGCCACGTGAGACGTCCTGGCCAAGACACAAAAGGGGCCCTTCCACCGGGGGTCCGTCCACTTTCTGGAGATGACTCGGACGTACAACGTACGGGGTGAGCTGTTTCTCCACCGACACGCCTTCCTCCGCCGCAGCCGCAGCGGATTTCTCTCCAATCTGTGCAGAAACACTGGACACCAAAGCAGACAAATAGGACAAGTATGCTGTATGAGACAAATTTGGTACCGTAACATCCTCCGGTGGGACGAGAGTCGTTGCTGGTCCCGGCATTAGACGACCCGTCATCAATTCAAACGGTGCGATTCCAGTGTGCCTGTTAACGGATTGCCGCACAGACAACAAGGCAAGCGGAAGCGCTTGGAGCCAATTAATTGTCATTTGAGCCATAATTTTGGCCAGTTTTTCCTTCAACGTCCGGTTCATTCGTTCAACTTTGCCCTGGCTTTGAGGATGGTAGACCCTGCCAAATGCTTCAAACCCAAAATTGATTCCACATTGGACAAGGCTTTGTTGTTAAAGTGTGTACCATTGTCAGAGCGGATCAGGGCCGGAAAACCATGTGTGGGGATGTAATGGGTGATCAAAGCCTTGATCACAGCAAGCAGCAGAATCTTCTTTCGAGCACGGATATGCCTCAGGCCAGCCTGAGTAAGCGTCAACCAACACAAGCAAAAAGCGTTTCCCATTCACTCTTGTCTTCATGTCGGTGAAATCAATGATCACCTCTGCCCCCGGCCACGGGGCCGGCTGAAACAGACCGGGCGGGCTTGGGCTTCATGAATGTCTGGCAGGACTCACAATCCGCAACGAATTTGCAGACCACGTCTGAGAGTCTGGGATGCCACCATCCTGCACCAGTGACACAAAGACCTCGGCAGACTCCCGTGTCCAGACCAGGCAAGCCTTGAGATTCCTGGCCCACGGATCAGGGCTCGGAGGACACCGGTTTTGTCGGCAAAGCAGGGTATGTAGTGTCTGCTATAGTCGCATAACCCCAGGAATGATAGCATCTCCTGGACAGTGGCGGGCCGTGGATGACAGAAAATGGAGTTTCTATGCCCAGGCGACATGGCGAGGCCACGAGGGGTCAGCATTCGACCTAGAAAAGTAACCTGTTGGCGACAGCATTGCAGTTTCTTCCTTGACACCTTGAACCCTTTCTCTCCTAACCACAATAACACTTTGTTTGTTCCTGCAAGACATGCCTGCTCGTCTTTTGCTGCAATCAACAAATCATCAACATACTGCAACATCAAAGTGCCATCCGGCATTTGGCATGGTTCGAGGAGTTCCTTGAGGACCCGATTGAACAAACCTGGCAAGTTTTTGAATCCCTGCGGCATGCGAGTGTATTGCAGTTTTATTCCATTGTAGGTGAATGCGAACACGTGCCGCACTGAGGGGGAAAGCGGAAGGCAAAAGAAGGCATTGGCCAAATCAATCACTGTGAACCACTGGTAGGCAGGGTTCAATGACGCTAGGATCCTGTTAGAGATGTTCTGACTCTAACTTATTTTGCAAGAACCACACGGGAGACAGTATGCCCTTTAAGCACTTGCAAGTGGAGAGCTTGTCCGTTACTGTAGGTAGAGCAATGTTCGAACAGACTCTGCCGTTAGTCTCTTACAAGAGCATATTTATTGAGAACAAGTAGGGTGGGGGTGACATTTGACATGTTTGGTGGTCACCTCAGCAAATGGTTAATCAGTGCAGAGGGTCCCAGTTGGTGGTCACCTCAGCAAATGGTTAACCAGTGCAGAGGGTCCCAGTTTATTGTTTTACGAGGTCGTGGAAATAAAACCTAGTGGAGCATTTTAGATGACTAACTAAACAAGGATGTTTCCACACCATTTGGAAAGTTTCAACAACTGAATGGTTAAACTTTTCAGAGTCAAGGAAAGGTAAAAGGTTCAAACAAAGTTCATCATTCTAGTCTACATCTCAACATAATCATACGATCAAGATAGTTTATAAACCCTAACAGATCCGGTGCGGGGCCGGCACAGGAAGAACAGGAGTGATAGTGACATCATTTACTGCTCTCAGATCATGTGTCATGTGCCATGTTTTCCCATCTGCTTTCTGCACTGGCCTCAGCGGGGTGTTCCATTCGGAACACGACACTTCCAACACCCCGGCATCCCAGAGGCCACACAGAGTGTCTTCCATGCCTTGGTCCGCCTCTTTCGGCCAACGATATTGAGGCCGTTTGATAGGCTGCATCTCATCCATTTGGAGATCAATAGGGGCCACTGAGTGACAAAACCCGACATCAAATGGACCCCGGGACCACAGTGTGTCGGGCAAGGCCGCCAGCATTACTTCAGCCTCCTCATGATCAGTTAATTCCCTACCGTGTGTGCGGGACACCAACATCATCTCCAGCAATCCATGTCTGCCATGGGTTGTTTAATTTGGTATGCATTCTGAGACTCAGACCACTACAAATTAGGAATGTGAGTTTTCCACCAATCGGTCTGTTGCAACAACTGCTTGACCATTGAGCCCAATTGTCTGGCCTCGTGTCCTGGGGCAAGAGCCAGCGAAATGTGTGGCACCCCTTTCTCTGTCATTTTGAACCACTGCATTTGTTCATATGTCAGTTCAGTTGCCGCTGCAACTCCCTCTTTACCAATCAAAATGCGTGATGAAGTTAAATTCCACATGTGCCCTTCAATTTCTTCAAAACAAATCCCGATATACATCATCACTTTTTCGGTCATAATATAGAGTGCAATGCAAAGGATCAACAGGTGGGTGGTATGGCGCCAGTGAGCAGATCCAGGGTTTCCACAGCAGGTAGGTCGAGAAAACACCACCACCAGCAGGGGTCTCTGGCTCTAGCCTGGCCCAGTAGATGGTTGCAGTTTTTGCTTCTGCAGATAGGGGCGCCATCAGCCACTGACCATGTTGTTGTAGCTGCTGTGAGCACTGGATGCTGACGCCATCTGGAAATTGAATAATCACTCCCTCTGGCCCACACAGAATTCTGGCTTCAAAGGCTGACAGCAAGTCCCTCCCTATCAAATTGATCGGAGTGTCTGTGGAATGGATGTATTTGTGCCACCGTCTACACCCGGTCCGGGTGATCACAGTTTCAAGTGGTTTGGTAAAAGGCAGAGTTCGTGGTTGTCCCGAGAAGCTGACTAAAGTTGTTGTTTTCTTTGACAGTGAGGATACAGGAAGGGCAGTGTTTATGTATGAATAAGTTGCTCCTGTGTCCACCAGCATCTGCACAGGTTTTCCCTCCACTGTCACATGAAGCATTGGCTTCGCCAGGCCACTGCTTCTCTGGCTCCCCGGGCAGCCCTATTCAAATTGTCCACACCAGAGATCATCATGTTGGTAGTACTGACCTCTGTGTGTTTGTGGCTGTTGCCAAGGCCGTCCACCAAACGGAGCTGTTCCTGCCTGCCCCAGGTTGATGTGGCGGGCCTCCGGCTGGGCGGGCGACTCCGCGCGGTCGCTACTGTGGGCATTCTTTTGCCCAGTGTTCGGTTTCACCGCAGATGAAGCATGCATTGGGCGAATGGGGTTTGTATGTTGCCCTCCCCGGGTAAGCAGGTGCACTCCCTCCCCGGCCTCTCTATCCGCCCCGGAACTGGCCCCTTCCGCGCCCCACCACCTGAGGAGCCTGTGACATTTGCATTTCCTTTTTCTGTGATTTAGACTGTTTAGCTTCACCATGCATTTTTGCCAACTGTAATTTCAACAACTGTTTGGATAATGCGTCTGTCTCGTTTTCAACTTTAGCTTGTGACTCAGTGAACATTCTGCAGTGAGGCAAAATATGACGTTGAAATCGTTCTTCGGCAAGAACCAGAATGTCAGGGTCTGACATTAGCTGCTTCTTCACATCTGGCGGAAGTCCATCCACCAGCGCCGTCCGGAAGAGCACCTCTGCCTCATGCGTGAGAGCCGGATGGCGACCTGTGGTTTCAATCCAACTCTCCACACATGTTGCATAATGTTGTGCAGGTGACATTTTCACATCATAAGGAAACATAGTGGGGGCCAGATCGGTGGGTTGTGGGAAAGTCTATTTAATGTTTTCAAACAAGGGCGCTGCTACTTGTGGCAAGGGCACCTCCCTCCCCAGTCTCGCTGTGCCTGCTGCTTCCTCAATCACCTGCAATTGCACTAGGGACCATGCTCCTGCCAACATCTAGCGCATTTCACCAAGTGTACAGCTCTGCCCACTCATCAGAGCCAAAAATTTGTTCAGCCACACCTTGCCTCCTCTGTGAAGTGGGGGCATCTTTTCCATCATTGCAGTCACATCACGGAGCACCATGGGCTCGTAGTGCTGACCGCCCGATGTGGTCAGCAGCGGACACATCAATTCATTTTTCTGCACCTCGGCAACATCATCTTCTTCCTCACCTTCGCTGCTCTTTCTGTCTCCACTCGCTCTTCGCGTCTTGTCTCACTTTCTCCGTTACCCATTTTAACATCTGCGCTTCCTGTCTACGCTGCTCATCAGCTTGATCAACTTTCTTCTTTAGCTTCTCATTCTCAGCACTAAGTCTATGCCAGCTTTCTCCTTTCGTCGCGTTGGACGTTTGAGGGCTCGGACCGGGGGTGGAGGTGTCCACGCGGGATGTTTCCTCCTCCCGGACCCGTCGCCTCTCTCTATTTACTGCTTGTTCAATCAGCTGTACAATACTCTGATCCGCCCTTTCGCCTTCGACATCCACTACCATCCGGCCACCCAACGTCACCACTGGAGCCATTACTCCGGGGTCGCCGTATGGCAGCAGTCCAACATCGGTCACTCCGAGTGTGGGGGCACTCGGGTGTGTCACATCATGCAAAGATGGATAAATGCCCTTGTATTCATTTCTTTTCTCGTCTATTTTCACCGCTTTCTCTACCTCCTCTGCTTCTCTCACATTAACAATACTTTCTACGGGCAGTTTCTTCTGAGTGGCGAACAAAGCTGTTGCAGCTGTTGCCAAATTGTGCAAAGAGCGTCGCTCTTCCTCCTTCTCCCTAATGTGCTTCTCGAGCACCTTGCGCTTACGCCAGCTGGCGCCTTTCTGGTCGTCCTCTAACATGTCTCTTTTTGCTGCAACTGCCGTTTTCAGTATCTCAGACGCTCCTTTGCCACTTTCTTTCTGTCAATGCCACTCACAATTTGCGCTACCACATTGCATACATTCTTTCAATCTCACTCCATTCACTCCTTTCATCTCACACACACACACACACACACACACACACACACACACACACACACACACACACACACACACACACACACACACACACACACACACACACACACACACACACACACGCACACATTGCTTTAGGGGCGGCATTGCATTTAGGATGGCTTTACTGCTCCCACTTGCATTTGGAGGCATGATTAGAGTTGATGCAATCCTCAGAGTAGCGAGAATGTAATAACGAACGGAGTCAGTTGGCATGCGGGTCCTCTCGGCCTATCTCGCGAGGTTCAACAACCGAATTTCGCCCGACATCCGAAGCAAAAAAAAATCTTGAATTTTTTGTTCGAATATCAAATTGTTTGAGAACCGGGACGTTCGAAAACCGAGGCTCCACTGTATATGACATCAACAATAATAGTCTTGTGACAGACCAGATGGAACGACAAAGTGCGTCACACATTGTTTATTGACTTGTCAAGTCAAGTTTATTTTTATAGCCCTACATCACAAGCAGTCTCAAAGGGCTTCACATAGACAATCAATTGACAATTATTCTCAAAGCATCCCCTGATATTGGGCTCCCAAAAGCAAGGAAAAACTCAAAAACCCCTACCAGGGGAAAAATGAGAAACCTTGAGAAGGGACCACAGATGGAAGGATCCCCCTTTCAGGATCACCAGGCTGCAATGGATGCAAAGAGGGCACATAAAATACATAATATGGAAATCATGTTGTTGACATGGATGTCCAGGCCAAAGCGAAGAGCTGTCGGAGGTGCCTTTGATTGTCCTGGCAGTGTCCTCTAGGAGGGTAATCCGCTGCAGTTCCCTCATGCTGAATTGGTCCACGAGAATCTAGATAGCCGCCATCAGCTTGGGTGTCACCTAACCACCTCCCCAGCCGGGGAGGGGTGGGGGGAGTGGCGTCGGGAAGAGGGAGCAAAAACAAACTCCAGCCGAATCGGGTACTACAGGTTAATTAAAGGCCATATCATAGAAATACGTCTTTAAACGTGTCTTAAATGTTTCTACTGATGGAGCAGTTCTAATATCCATTGGTAGGGCATTCCAGAGCTCTGGAGCCCGAATAGAAAATGCTCTAGCTCCTGCAGACATTTTCTTGGCCCTCTGTGTCACTAAAAGAGTAGCGTTTTGCAAACAAAGGTTACGAGACGGAACATAAGGAACAACTAAGTCGACGAGATATGAAGGCGCTAAGCCATGCAATGATTTATAGGTTAATAGAAGAACCTTGAAGTCACATCTTAAATGGACCGGGAGCCAGTGTAAATTGGCTAATATTGGGGTAATGTGATCAAATTTTCTTGTCCATGAGAGCAGACCAGAGAATAATGCATTACAGTAGTCCAGGCGCGACGTGATAAATCCATGTATAATAATTTCCGCATCACCGGTCGAGAGGATTGGGCGAATCTTAGCAATATTGCGATGGTGAAAAAATGCTATTCTGGTTATATTCTTAATGTGCTTTTGAAAGGAGAGCGTTTGGTCAAATATTACCCCGAGATTAGTTACAGTATCACTCTGAGTGATAGTACGGTTATCTAGAGTTATAGTGGTTTCCTTAAATAAATGTTGATAACGAGCTGGACCAATTATCAACATCTCAGTTTTATCTGGGTTCAGACGAGGAAAGTTGAGAGACATCCATTGCTTGATCTCCGCAAGGCATGCCTCAAGATTAAACAGTCCCGCGGATCTGTCATTGATAACGGCATATATAATTGGGTGTCATCCGCGTAACATTGAAAACTAATATTATATTTACGTATTATGTCAACAAGCAGAGTCATATAAATATTAAATAGAGTTGGTCCTAGTACCGATCCCTGTGGGACACCACACGTAACTTTATAGAGCTCAGAGGACGCATTGCCATGGACCACTCGGTGCGTCCTGTCTGACAGATACGAATGGAACCAGCCTAGTGCTGACCCCGAAATACCAACACAACCTTTAAGACGCTCTAATAAAATATCGAAGTCAACAGTGTCGAAGGCAGCACTAAGATCAAGTAGTAACAATACCGATGAAGTGTTTGAATCCATAGCTATGAGTAGATCATTAGTCACTTTAGCAAGTGCTGTCTCAGTGGAATGATTAGCTCTAAAACCAGACTGAAAAGATTCATATCGATTATTAGCGACCATGTAATCAATAAGCTGCTTGCGCGACTACCTTTTCAAGACGTTTTGCTATGAATGGGAGATTTAAAACTGGCCTATAGTTACTGAGACAGTCCGGGTCAAGATTTGGTCGCTTAAGTAGCGGTTTAATGATAGCGGTTTTAAAGGCTGTTGGCACTATCCTAGAGGAGACAGACAGATTAATTATATTTAAAATGAACGGTCTTAAGATTTGAAATAATTCTTTAAATAGTTTGGCTGGAAGCGGGTCAAGTAAACATGTTGTTTGTTTAGCCGCACTAACTAATTGTGTAACCCTTTTGAGGGACACGCTTTTAAAATTTGAAAGGGTTATTGCATGATCGTCGGCCCCGGTAATCGGCGGTCCCAACTGAGCGATCGGAATGGTCATCTTGATCTCATCCCTAATGGATTCAATCTTTCGAGCAAAGAATTTCATGAACTCGTCAGCCGAGTGAAAAGAGCTATCAGGGGTCGGCTGGCGTAGTGTTAGCTTTGCCACTGTATCAAATAGGTATTTAGGATTGTTCTTATTGAGATTAATGACCTGCGAAAAATAAAGAGGTTTTGCTATACCGGTTTTGCGCATCTTTATATTTCAGGAGGCTGTCGCGCCATGCCTGATGGAAAACCTCAAGTTTGGTTAAACGCCATTTGCGCTCATGCTTTCTACTTAATTGCTTAAGCGAACGTGTTTCATCTGTGAACCACGGAGTAGGCAATCTACGGCGAGTTTTCAGACGTAGCGGCACCACAGAGTCAATGGCATTTAACAATGTAGTATTTAATTCATTTGTAAGATTATCAATAGAGTCGGTATATGAGGGAATTACGGCAAATGCTGGTGGCAGTAGCCCAGATAGCGCAGTCGCAGTCATGGAGTTAATATTACGGCTGCTATAATTCTGATTGCTCTCTTGTCTTTGACTAAGAACTAAAATTTCAAATTTTATTAAGTAGTGATCAGACAAAACAGCAGTGTATGGCAGTACTGTTATATTAGAGGTTGCCAGTCCTCGGGATAATACCAAATCTAAGGTATTACCATTCTTATGCGTTGCTACCTGTACGGCTTGCATAAAACCAAACGTATCAATTAGAGTCTGAAACGCAGAAGTGGCTCTGACGGTAAATTCATGTGGACGTTAAAATCGCCCATGATTATTATATTATCCGCATTTGTCACTAGATCAGCCACGAATTCTGAAAATTCATCCAGGAAGCCAGAGTAAGCCCCAGGTGGACGGTAAATAACAGCAAGATAAAATGACGGTAAAGCGGTGGATCGGATAGTGAGAACTTCAAATGTTTTAAATATGTTAATCGAACGAGGCGTGAATCTAAGATGGGAATTTGAGATGAGGGCAACACCCCCACCCTTTTTCCGAGCACGCGCCACATGCGAGCTCACAAAATTTGGAGGCGAGGCCTCATTAAGCGGTAGCAGTTCATTAGGTTTTAACCAGGTCTCGCAAAGACCAAATATATTTAGATTATTTTCCGTGATGAGGTCATTAACGAGAACTGCTTTCGTATGAAGCAATCTAATATTCATAAAACCAAGTTTAAGTGTAATCGGTTGATCAGGGTTTGTATTTATCAAAGGATTTTTAAACGAAATGAAAGTAAGATTGTGTTCTCTAGGCCTGACATCACCTCTCAATTGTTTATTCGCGCGGTGGGACGATACGACCGTAGGAATTTGATAGTAAATATTTGGTACACACGTAATATTATCTGAAACAGGCACCATATCATCAGCTATACCGGTCGGGGTGGAGCGATTGGATTTGTCTGCCACCTCAGTAGAAAGTGTGTTCATGTGTACTGTAGCACTACTCAAACTGTGACGCTCTAGTCTACACAAGGAGCTATGTGCATGCTGGAAGTCTAGCCTAGCGCTAGTTAACTTTAACTTAACTGACTCCAAACCCATCCTGACAGGTGGTCTAGTCACCTGTGCTCCGGCCTACTTTAAGGTGACCTGTCATGAGTGGCTCAAACAGTAATCTATATTCCTAGAAAGAGTGAAGGCGCCTTCACGGTTAGGATGAAGGCCGTCCTTCCTCAGCAGGTCGGGGCTGCCCCAGAAGGAGGACCAGTTATCTATGAAATACAGTCCCTGCTTTTTACAGAACCCATCCATTGATTAAGGGAGACTAATCTGCTAAACCTCTCATCAGAGCCTCTCCCAGGCAGGGGGCCAGAGACAAATACTCGATGCCGACTCATCTTTCTGGCGAGATCACAAGTCCTCGCTATGTTTCTCTTTGTGATCTCAGATTGCCTCATCCTAACATCATTGGCGCCGACGTGTATCACTATATCAGAGTAGCTAGTGTTGTTGGAACTACGCTGTTGACTAGTCCTATTGCGAGTCAGCTCCCTAAGATTAGCTTCTATGTCGGGTGCTCTGCCCCCAGGAATACACATTACCGTGGCTGGATTTTTAAGCGTGATATTTCGGGTGATAGAGTCACCTATGACCAAGGTGCGAGGGCCAGTAGACCGAGATGACTTTGGACGGCTATGCGTCTTACCTGGCTCATCGCGATTAGCAAGCCGCTTGGGGCTAATGCTAACGGGGCTAGCGGGCTGACTACAGTGCGCGACTGTGTCCGCCACATCTACTGTTATCGCACTATTCTGCTCTAACTGGCGGACACGTCCCTCTAGCAGGGACAACCTCTCTAACAGAAGGGTGCAGTTGGTGCACGAAGCAGTACAAACCTCTTGTTCCGCAGCCATACTTACGTGTCCGATGATCGACGGTAGACAAACGGCCCACTTTCGGGGAATGGGACGTGGAGACTGGACGCAGGAAGACACGGCGAAGATGTGGTCGAAGACAGGCAGTTGATGGGGCAGGCGACGTTCAGACATGGTCTGTCAGTTTGGGCTGAAACATAATCGGCAACTAGAAGCAAGCACAGGAGAACAAGCTCAAGGAGCGAACGAGTGGCATACTGGGACGAACCGACAAGGCGTGTGGGCTTTGAGCAGGTGCAGGTGTGGTGATTAATAATGAGAGAAAGATGTCAGGTAATGAGCACTGATGGCTCTGGGGGGGTGTGCTGTGACGGATCTAAACAGAAGTGGGACGCTGACCAAGGTGCTAACAGAGCAAGCGCGTGACAAGTTTCAATGTACTTGGCCCTAGTTCTGCGCAGGTGCAGAAAAAGGGTGGGATAGCCTTCAGAATAGCTTCCCACCAATCCCAAGAAAGGAACAGAATTGCTGACTAATCCTGTGGAGATCAATATATGTACCGTAATTTTTGGACGATAAGTCGCAGTTTTTGTCATAGTTTGGGTGGGGGGGGCGACTTATACTCAGGAGCGACTTATATGCGATTTTTTTTCACAAATTTTCAAAATTCAAAAATCCGCAATGTAGTGAAATTGCGATAAACGAACCGCGATTTAGCAAGGGATTACTGTCATTTGAACTCCAAGTGACGTCACCCGTGCCGCGCGGCGGTTGTTTACATAAAAAACAAAGGATTAAATCACGGGATGACGAAGATGAGGAAGGGCCCCACGTACTACCGGCATCATTAGCGGCTTTGTTTGTAAGTGACATGGAGGACGAAGAGTTTGAAGGATTTAATGATTTGGAGTGACACAGAAGGTTTGAAAAACTATTATGGCTTTTACGCACGCCTGGTCCTTCTCGATGGGAGCTCTCTTTCACCTCCGGGGATGGAAGTCGGGGGCTGGCGCTCGGCCGGGTGGCTGTCTGGGGACGGTGGATGGGGCTCGGACATGGCTTTTATGCACGCCCGGTCCTATTTATGGAGCTCTCTTCCACCTCCGTGGCTGGAAGTTCAGTAGTTGTTGGCTCGTTGAACTCTTGTTTTGTTAAATAAAGAGTCGTTTACCAAACCCACGTCTTTCCTGGTACTTTGTTAACGCTACAATATCGTTATATACTAGATCTCTGCAGCGCACGCGCGGCGTTGTTGACATAAAGAACGAGGAATTTGATCGATGGATTTAATGATTTAGAGTGACACAGATGGTTTGATCATATTGTTGTTATATAAACCCACGTCTTTCCTGGTACTTTGTTAACGCTACAATGTAGTTATATACTAGATCTCTGCGGCGCACACGCGGCGTTGTTGACATAAAGAACGAGGAATTTGATCGATGGATTTAATGATTTGGAGTGACACAGATGGTTTGATAATATTGTTCTAATATGATAGTTATTTGAAATATACTTTATATATCGTTATATGGGTCTGTGGAAAAATTTGAAATGCAACTTACAACGGGTCCGACGTCAGCATATGCGGCGCATACATGGCATTGTTTACATAAAGCACGATCAATGGATTTAATGAATTGGAGTGACAGATGGTCTGATGAACGTGTTATTTATGTAATACTTACTTGAATAACTCTGAATGTTACGTCAGGCCCGTTCTCAGCTCCTCGTTTGTGTATACGTCACGTTAGCATAACGTATCGTTTAGCCTGTTGTTACTGGTTCATGTCTGTTTTTGGTGTTGGATTTTGACAAATAAATTTGCCCCAAAAGTGCGACTTATACTCCGGTGGGACTTATATATGTTTTTTTTTCACTTCATTGTGCATTTTATGGCGACTTATACTCCGAAGCGACTTATAGTCCGAAAATTACGGTAACTAATTCCCTGGGGATCAATAAAGTACCTCCCTCCCGCTTATGAGTCGCAAATAAAAATCCTTTAATTTGAAATTTATATTGTTTTAGTAAACAATTTGTCTAATCTGTGAAAAGTATATTGCACAAACAGTCAATGTAAATGCAATGAATTTTTTGATTGAAATATGGCTGAATCTATGACGGTTCTATGTTCATAAAGAGTTGAAAATTCAAGTTGTATCAACCTTGAGATTTTTGGTTCGTCTAATATTGTTTCAATGTACAGATCAATGTTAAAATGAACGTTTGTTTCAACGTTGAACGTGATGAGCAAAAGCGATGCCTTTTCAATGTCAGATTTCAACCTTGATTCGACAAAAAAGCCTGACACTATATCAATGTTGATTTGCTATCTGGGTAGCTAGTCATTTAGCGTCATACGGACCTTATATCATCCATTTGAAATACTACTTGAAAATGTATTTACGACCCAAAAAAAATTGGGGTCCATGACCAAACCGCTTTAGACAGAAAGTCACTTGGAATCAAAGCGCGTAAAATCAAGTTTCAAAGGCAGATGTATGTTAATAATTTACTCACACCGAGGTCCTTCGGTGTGTGCAGGGCTCTCCTCAGGACCTTATATGACTCTGTGGTGGCCTCAGCCATCCTCTACACTGTGGTCTGCTGGGGTGGGGGCACTACGGACCGGGAGAGGGGGAGACTAAATAAGATGGTCAGGAGTGCGAGTTCTGTCCTGGGCTGTATCCTGGAATCCATAGAGTTTGTGGGTGAGAGGATGTTAATTAAGCTGAAATCCATCATGGACAACACCTCTCACGCCCTGCATGACATTGTGCGGTTCCTGAGCAGCTCCTTCAGCAGCAGACTATTACACCCACGGTGTAGGAAGGAGAGATTCCACAGGTCCTTCATTCCCACTGCTGTCAGATTCTACAACATACGTGGCACCTGATCATGTGTTTCGTCTCCAACGGTACTAGTGGCACTTTTCTTTGTCCTTGTCTGTTATTTATCCATTTTTACATTTTTGCACTCTTGTACGCTGCTGTGACGAGTAAATTTCCCCGCTGTGGGATGAATAAAGTTCTGTCTTCATCATCATCATCATCATCATCATTAATGAACAGATTCTTCCTGCTGTACATTTTGGAACCTATGAGTGTGTTTTTCAAATAATTTTGTGATTCAGACAAAAATGTGTAGTAATTTCTCTGCAAAACTGTGTTGGAAACAACATATTTCAATTATTACAGCCATGGAACTGATATCAAAACAATTTAGAGAGTAAAATAATGGCCTGTGAATGTTTTTCTGTGACCTCTACAACTCTACAATTTCATTGTCGATACATTTATTTTGAGAACTGGTAAAATTCTGATACCTTCCACAAAATACAGCTCTTTTTTTTTTTAATTGGACATTGGGATCAGATACTACCCTTATGTTGGTAGTCAAAAGAAAATAATAATAGAAGATTTGTTGTGTATGTGTATTGTGGTACATTTTCCAGTGTACTGTCATGGACCTGCTGAGTTTGCATCCCTATTACACTGCTAGGATGCAGGTCTTGTATCCAAGCATTATTTTCCAGATAGCTAGTATATATGACTGTAAAACACACACACTATCTGTACTCCTCACTCAATCTCCCAATATCTCTGCAAGCAGAGGACCAGATTGAATTTTCCTCTGGAGTCTGCCCAAATGAGGGTGAACATCACCTGCTTCCACAGCTTCATAGATATTTCTCAGATATTTCTCCTCAGAGAAACATCAAAGACATCTTGAGTTACGACAGAAATGCCCAGGTTTGGTCTTAAAGTTTACATCAAAGCAACAGAGTGACTTGACTGATAAACAAACTAGTCTCTATGAAATGAAAACTAGTCTCCTTGGGCTCAATATTATTTCAAATGTAATTTCCTTCATTTCTTTGTAGCCTTTGTGGTTGTCTGTGTGTCCATGTAGTTGTGCTCTTAATGATTAAAGAAAAATTTACAACCTCTTTTCCCCCCTTTTTCCTCTCTTTCTGCTAAAAGTGATTCTAATCTCCCAAGACCCCCCTCCCCCTTCAGTTCACCCATGGGCCTTTTTAATTTTCTGCTTTTGTGTTTTTAGCTCAGATTGACAGGCTGCTCTCTCCCTGGAGCATTGTTCTATTAATCAGTTTAATATGCTACAGAAACTATGAGTGCTCGTACAGTAATGGAATCTCAGCAGGTCGGGGTTGGATATTTGATGACTGGCAAGGTGGCAAGAAAGTCTCAATTGTCGATTCGCCTGTGATATCACCCACTCACTTGATGACCTTGTGCGAATGGCCGGCCAGATGGACAGAGCTGTCTGCTCCCCTCACACTATACTATTACACTCACATATCTATACACACACACATGCACAGACACACACACACAGACACACAAACAGACACACACATGCATACGCAGGCATACACACTTTCTTTGTGTTCTATCACATATCAAATTTTAAATAAGCGCTGCTCCGAGCACTGAGTAGAAGCAGCACAGGACAAGAGTGAAGCATGTGCATTCAAGTGTGACCGCCAACTGAGTGCTATATAGTGAAAATGGTTGTTAAATGAGCAATAGTACCACTGCCTCCCAAGTCCTTTCCTCATTCACCTTTCCTCTCCTGCTGAGACAATGAGTTGTGGTTTAATTAACTCTGCCTTAATGGGTGCACAGCATGGGGGTGAGGGGGAGGTTGTAGGTTTGCGCCTTGCGGTGCTCTATAATAGCATTATTCCTGGGGAAAGATAGGCAACATAGCCCATCGACCTCTCCCTCTCCAAAAACAATTCCCCTGAGATACAGTATTACCAACATCCTGAAGATGAGGTGCAATATACTGCAAATCTATTTCCATCTACATTGCATATAATTTTTTTGTTTCTGTTACATAAACAAAAGGTTCCCCTGGCTTATTCCTGGTTTGCATTACCACAGCGGCCATGGTAACCAAAATGTTTACTACAACGAACACATTATTGGAAATAGTTAAAAGTAGTATTCCACATATTCAATTCGCACTGCTATCTTTCCCAGTTAGCATGCTTCGTTGACGTATAGCTGTCAGTGGCAGTGAATGAGTTTTGTTACAGTATCTTTGGTGAATGCTGTATATGAAAGAGTCCTTTCTTAATGGAATGCAGGAGTAGACTAAATAGTGATGTTTACTGTAAATGCAAAATTGACGAATTGACAGTTGACGTACAAGTGGATCTGTGAAAGTACTGACGAAAGCGATGAGCAACCTGGCTGCTAACAAATGGTAAATGACTGATTGATCATGGAAGCCACACGTGAGCCACAAACAAAAATGCAGTCATCATTTTATGTGGCCCACATGTGGCTTCTATGATTCTTGCTAAAGTCTACCAAAATGTAATATTTGGAAAACGCAAACATTTTCAGATATTAAATTTTCTTTTTGTTACCAACTGGTATCTTTGAGATCTGATTTAAAACCAAATTATCCATCAAATAGTTGTGTATATGTCATGAGGCAATGAGGCAATTACACCATGATGTGGTTTCACTCACAACTGACAGGCAGAGGCGAACTGAGGACTAAATTGGCCATCAAGGCAGAGATTTATTCAACAAAAAAAAAACACCTCTCATTGAATGCAAAACAAAGACTATTGAACATTAACAAAATGGCACTGCAACTTGGAGAATTACTAACCAATAAAAAAAAAAAAAAACAATGAGGCACTTGTAAAAAAATTTGAGGGTCTACACCTAAAACTGAAAAAAGGAACAAAGTATAACTATAAAAAGGCAGCAACAAAATTCTCTCTCTCTGGGCAAAGATGACAAGAATGAGGCTCGAGACTTTGACAAGGCTTCAGTGATTGTGAAAAAACACTTTGGCACAAGACAGGCGAGACACGAACTATTTCACATGCGAGGGTAATTGGAAATCGGTGGACACAATCAAGAATCAGGGTGGACACTAGCTGTGTCCGAACTCACAGTCTGCACCCTCCAAGGCCAGTTCCAATGATTGGCCCTTCGCAGCCCTGGAAGCTCCGCCTCCGTGGCCGGATAAGTTCCGGTTAATTCGGACAGCTGCGTACAAATAAATCGGCAGCGTCCTTCAACGCACAATTTGTCAATGATCTGACGTCATTTCTGCGCAACAAGACCACACCGCTGGGGTCTAAATTCACACAGCCTTCGACAACCAGCCGTTGAATCTGGCCTCATTTTTATGGAGACGGGTCATGGGTTAAGGTCATGAAACTGTGACCTTTGCGGCCTTCATTAGATTGCTCTTCTTCTATATTCATTAGATTGCTCCCTCCTACCCTCTTCTTCAGTGTTTAGTACGTAGAGCCACCCGAAGATGCCCCGATTTGTCCAGCAACAACACGCCACTTGCGTCTGTAACGTCAAAGTAAATACTCTACTGAACACATGCATACAAGAGCTTTTTCATCTTTATTTCTGACAGCTTGGGCGAATAGGAATGTCAAGCAGCGTCAACTCTATTGCTGTAGGAGAGAGTGGAGCAATGTGGGCGTCACAAAAGTCTTCTATGAAGCTGACGTCACGTTAAATATCTTTTTTAACAACGGAGTGAAAAAAAAGTGAATAAAAAATACTCAACTATTACCCATGCATCGAATCTGAACAAATATACGTTTGAGAGAAGTCAGAGTTTTCAAAATAAAACAGGACAACCTTAGACCACCTCACCGTGGTGTGACAATAACAACCTCTGAGGGAAACTTCATTCAGAGCTTTCACACCGCGGGAACCAATTAAGAACTTTCCCATCACCCCTGGTAGTTTGGAGGGTGGTGTGGCTCGATGGTAAAGTGGTGTGGCTCGATGGTAAAGCCAACCCCGATGTTGTTGAAGTGTCCTTGAGCAAGACACTAAAACCCCCAGTTGCTCCTGATGACACATTAGTAGGTGAAAGAGGAAGTAGTCTGAAGCGCTTAACAAGTACATCTCATTTACAGCTTATTTACTTTCCTTATTCAGACACAAAAAAAGGTTCTTTTCAGACACAAAAAAAAAAAAGACACAAAAAAAGGCACTAGTGATGTGCATTCCAGTTCTTTTGAGTGAACTGAATCAGTTCACTCAAAAGAATCATTCGTGCCCCCCCCCCCCCCCCCCCCCGACACACACACACACACACACTCCCACCCTCCCCACACACTGATCCGTTGATGAATGGGAAAGGCAGGGCAGCTGTCACTCACTCGGTCGTGAACGGGAAATTGCACCACTGACTCATTTGCAAATGGGAAATTGCATGACTGACTCGTTTTATTTTATTTTTTTATTTTATTTTTTACCCCAGTCACACATACACACTGTCATGTGCGAGAATTGAATTGAGGGTACCTGCACACAAGACAAGCGATTATGCTTTTTTTTTGTGCGAAAAAATTGGTGTTTCAGTGAGTGGTTCTTTCTTTCCTTGGCAAATCATAAATCTACATTTGCTGACTTTTAACTGGCTTACATAGTTCACATTCACACACTGAATTGTTCACGCCAGGAGATGCAACACGTTCACTGACTTGATGCATGGGAAGGCAGTTCAAACACAGATCCGTTCTCGCGATGACTGACTGACTGACTGACTGACTGACTGACTGACTGACTGATTCAGTCACTCAGTCACTCAGTCACTCAGTCACTCACTCACTCACTCACTCACTCACTCACTCACTCACTCACTCACTCATTTACTCACTGATTCGTTCAGTTGACGGATGGGAAATCCAGTTCACTCACTGACTCATTTGTGAATGGGAAGTTACGTCATTTTTCTTCTTCTTGTTTTAAGGCGGGGTGGCACCAGTTTCAATGCGCATTACCGACACCTACTGTGTTGGATTAAGTTATGTTATTGCGTCTTGGTTGAAGTCATATGAACTGAAAAAAGAACTAATTACTTCAAGAAGTGATCCGTTCACTCACGTTCATTGAAAAGATCTGGTCTTTTTGAACGAATCGTTCACGAATGACCCAACACTAGTGTCTTTGTCTACCGACCCAGAACGTTCAAGAGGGCTTGCTGTGCTTACAAAATCTGATTGATTGCTATAACTTGAAGAGGTGTTGTTTTGGGTTCATGTTGTTTTCATCGCACACGTTGCACAGTCAGTCTTCTTTTTGTCAGAATAATGCCTATCTCCAAGAAATCGCTGATGCAGGTTTCCATGACCTCCTGCTCAGCTCGCCAAGATGTTAAAAAATCAGCTGCTAGGGATTGGTGCGCTGGGATGGAGCTTGATCATAAAGCTTGTGAGGTGGCAGAGAAATGGCATGGTGCTTACTGAACACCTGAGCAAGGTCATGGTAATTGACATGGTCATAGGATAAATTAGGTTGTTCTCATCAATTTTGACCAGAAGGAGTTCAGCAATGCACAACAAACAGTTGCCATAGCAAGAATAGCTCTAGGCGGTGATCTTGGGCATCATCCAGTCAATGTTGTGGAATCTTAGTCAAGACATGCTTAACACAATATTAACTTAAAGACACTCCAAAATATGAAAACTGGTAACCACTTGATGGTTACCTCAAAGATTTAGTGCATTTGATGGAGGTACCCTTCTTTGCTCTTTATTTTACATAGGAGTTCTTATTTGGTCAATTGGATGGCATTCAATCAGATTTTCATCTGACCCAGAGTGTACTAGAACTAAGACAAGGAGGTTGGGGGAAACACCCATGCACCCTCGAGGACCCTGCTGAGAGTGGAGAAATGGTCCACTTTTCTGTTGCCAGGATGAAAAGCACACTGCTTTTCCTGAATATGAGATTAGATTTCCCAATGGACGCTCTTCTCGATCACCCCGTATAGACCTTTCCGGGAAAGCTGAGGAGCGTGATCATTCTATAATTGGAACACTCTCCGTCCCCCTCCCACCTTCCCGGCCTGCCATTCCAGAGGCACACGAAAAACACTACAACCCCCCACCACTCACCAAAAGCGTGGAACTGCCAATGATGTAAAAACGTTTTGAGTGTAGAATACAATATAATACTTTACATCTTTATTGCTAGCACTTTCACAACAGCTTTTGCCATAAAGCTTTTGTTTTACTGTCCAGTATTATTTAAAAAGAATGTGTGCCCCACTGCACTGCCAAATTTTGGTTCATTGACCCTATTCATTTTAGGCATACGTTTCTTATCAAATGTTGTTGACTTAGCCGCACATTTCGTAATAGTGATTTGGGAAAAAACCTCAGTTGAGTTAACAATCCTTTCACCTTTGACTCAAACAGTGTATAGCTATGCTTAGTACAGCGTATGCAAATAAAAGAACTAACTTGCATTCAATTGGGACGAAAACTCTGTAGTCACATGCCAAGTCGTTCATGCACATAACCTTGATGAGAAGCAACAAACTCCCATCGCCAGACTTTTTCAACGGACCTGTTGTCTACGCTGTGGTGCCGTGTGAGTGACCTCCTCAATATGCTCCATTCTCACATCCTGCACACATTCCACAGTTCCATGTTGGAGAAATAACACACATTTGCAGATTTATTTATTTATTTATTTGTCCATCTATCTCACATATGGCTGAAATATGTATTATTTAAAATGATGGTTTTGAATGGGGCTTAAAAGTCTTAAATTTAATTTGAAGAAAACTGTAGGAACACAGTTTTAGCTGTCTTTTAGCTGGCCGTGAATTTTAGAGTGGTGCTCACTCTAACTTATTTTTTGCAAGAACCACAACAGGAGACAGTATGCCCTTTTTAAGCACTTGCAAGTGGAGAGTCATTCGTCGCTGTGCATACAGTGATGATCGAATGAGGTCTCACTCAGGCCTCATGCAAGAGCATTTTTATTGAGAGAAACAGGGTGGGGGGTGTGAGTGGGCAGGATGGGGGTGAAACCCCTGGCCTCAGAACAAATCACAGCAGGGGTTGTTTTACGATGTTGAGTAGACAGAACAACTTTGATTGCATCTTCTGCAGCTGGTCAATCAGTTCAAAGTATCTTAGCACTTTGTTCTACTACTTTGTTAAGACAGGACAGGCTTAGGTTAATTATTACAGGTTACATTCCAACATAATAATATGATTAACCTAATCTACTCAACAGTGATTGATTATTGTAAGGTGGAAACGAAAGAGTTGAGAAAATGGCCATAGTGACAGTATCTAAAAAATAAAGAAATTATTCCACAGTCCAACAAATATAAACTTATCCAGTAGAGACCACCAGAAAAGGAAAAAAAGGACGATTTCCCGCCTTTTCCAGACAGTATAAAATCTTCTGACCTGGAGATGGGGGTTGTTGTTTCATCTGCTGTAGTGCCATGTGTACTGACCGCCATTAAACAACCCAAGATCTTGCCAATAAAGAACCGACTTTTACTCCACATCTTTGTTTTCCTCGCTCAACAACGGACATCCTTACAACACGCAACACATCCATGGCAAAGTTTTAATGCAAAAACCACTGCTGACCAAAACTAACAGAGACTCGACACATCTGAATGATTCCCAAGACGTTTGGGCAAATATTTGATGGACTGACAAAATGAAGTTTAATTTTAGAAAAGCACTGCATGTGCTTTGTTCCATTTGCCGTAGATGTAACAGCATTTCAGAAAAGGAACGTCACACCAACAGTGGGACGTTGTAGTAGTTTAATGGTCTCAGCCGGGCTGCTTGACATGCTGTGATTGATGAAACCATAATTTCTGTGCTTCACCATAAGATTCTAAGGATGAACGCTTGGCCATCATACCGGAGGCACATTTGGGCTTGGCATCACAACAACGATCTTTTTAAAGGCTCTGGATGTTGTGGGGATGTCATGGCTGGCACGCCTCTACAGCATTGCGTGGACATTGGGGACGGTGCCTCTGGATTGGCTATTCAGGGGTGCTGGAGAGGAGGGTCCGTCGGGAGGTCGAATCTTGGATTCAGGAGGAGCAATGCTGGAGAGGAGGGTCCGTCGGGAGGTCGAATCTTGGATTCAGGAGGAGCAATGTGGTTTCGTCCTGGCCGTAGAACAGTGCACCAGCTCTATACCCTCGGCAAGATCCTCGAGGGCGCATTGGAGTTCGCTCAACCAGTCCACATGTGTTTTGTGGACTTGGAGAAGGCGTTCAACCATGTCCCTCGGGAAGTTCTGTGGAGGGTGCTTTAGGAGTACAGGGTGCCGAACCAACTGATAAGGGCGGTTCGGTCCCTGCATCATCGATGCCAGAGCTTGATCTGCATTTCCGGCAGTAAGTCGGATTTGTTCCCAGTGAGGGTTGGACTCCACCAAGGCTGCCCTTTGTCACCGATTCTGTTCATAACTTTTATGGACAGAATTTCTAGGCGCAGCCGAGGTGTTGAGGGTGTCCGGTTTGGGGACCTCAGCATTGCATCTCTGCCTTTTGCAGACGACGTGGTGCTGTTGGCTTCTTCAGTCCGTGATCTCCAGCTCTCACTGGAGCGGTTCACAGCCGAGTGTGAAGCGGTCGGGATGAGGGTCAGCACCTCCAAATCCGAGTCCATGGTCTTTGGTCAGAAAAGGGTGGAATGCCCTCTCCGGATTGGGGATGAGATCCTGCCCCAAGTGGAGGAGTTCAAGTATCTTGGGGTCTTGTTCACGAGTGAGGGCAAGATGGAGCGCGAGATCGAGAGGCGGATCGGTGCAGTGTCGGCTGTAATGCGGACTTTGTACCGGTCCATCGTGGTGAAGAGAGAGCTGAGCCAAAAGGCAAAGCTCTCAATTTACCAGTCGCTCCTACCCTCACCTATGGTCACGAGCTATGGGCCGTGACCGAAAGAACAAGATCCTGGATACAAGTGACAAAAATGAGGTCCGGGCTCTCCCTTAGAGATAGGGTGAGAAGCTCGGTCATCTTGGATAGACTCAAAGTAGAGCCGCTGCTCCTCCACGTTGAGAGGAGCCAGCTGAGGTGGCTCGGGTATCTCACCAGGATGCCTCCTGGACGCCTCCCTGGGGAGGTGTTCCGGGCATGTCCCACTGGCAGGAGACGCGGTGGATGACCCAGGACGCGCTGGAAAGACTATGTCTCTCAGCTGGCCTGGGACCGCCTTGGGATCCCCCGGGATGAGCTGGACGAAGTGGCCGGGGAGAGGGAAGTCTGGGAGTCCCCCTTAAAGCTGCTGCCCCCGCGACCCGACCCGGATAAGCAGAAGAAGATGGATGGATGGATGGATGGATGGATGGATGGATGGATGGATGGATGGATGGATGGATGGATGGATGGATGGATGGATGGATGGATGGATAAAATTTTTCTGCTGATGGTGACACAACTAGTTAATCAGTTTAGGTCGAAATCAGTTTTGGCCATGTAGGTTTGGATCTTTTTCTACCTCAATAATATAAATAATTTAAAAACTACATTTTGTGATTGCTTGTGTTGTCTGATAAATGTTTAAATTTGTTTGATGATGGGAACCCCCCCCAGTGAAAATTCCACCAGTCGCCACTGATGGCCAGCATGCTAATAGCTCATATCAGCAGTATAACCGAAGAACAAGGACAAACGTTTCTGCTCCACGTGCAAACATTTTACTGAAGTAATTGCAACCCAACAGACAAACGATAAAATGACAGAAAAGAATGAGCGATTCCCATCACCCATTGCGCCCTCCACTACACTCCTTAATTTGCATTGCATGGTGAAATACATGACGAGTACCATTAACCAAGAAGCCGTGCTGTGTTGTGATTGTCAACAAGGGGGGGTGGCTGTCGTACTTTTCGATTTGTGTTTTATGAAAACAGTGGTGGTTCGCAATCAGTGGAGCCTGTGGTTTATTTGGGGTAAAATTAGATTTTAAATTGGAATGATTGCATCTTGAGCAATTTGCCAGCTGTATTGTGGCCAAGCTGAGAGCATCTGCCCTGCTCGATTTTTACAGTAAATATGTTACGGAGAAAATTGTTGGGTCTAAATATCATCAGACACTACATCACATGCTGGAACGAAGAGGAGAAGACAACCAGGATGAGTTTATTCGCGAGGAGAACGATAGAGAAAGGAAGCTCAGTTACAATCTCCACCAGTTCTGAGTTCCTCCTCCACGTGCTCCTCTTTTTAATGTTTTGGTTGCCCTGGTTACAGAGGCGTTGCTACACTAAAGGGAGGGGAGATAGTGGTTGTAGCAACGCTGATTAGCTAAGGAATGTAGTGTAGTGTGACCTAGCACTTGTCGGCCCTCGACCCCCGCATTGAGACTGCAGAGTTTGCTCTCTTCCCTCAACCAGTTGTCTTCTCCATGGGTGGCTGACTCCTCCTCGACTGTGATCAGACAATTTGAAGCACATTGAATGCCGCTTACCTGTGGAGCAATGCAACTAAACCCTTGCTAAGTTTATCTTCTTAGTAAACTAACACAACACATAATAATAATAATATCTAGTCCTACCTAAACATTTCAACACATATTAAGTAAATGTAAGGTAACTGGTATACAGTTCCTTAAACGAACATTGAGTAAATATGGGATAACTTTAATGTGACTACTTCAAACTGTATATAACCAGTTTCGTTCATCTACAATCTATGAATCAAAGCTACAATTAACCAAAAGGAATGAAGTCCCTTTAAACCAGGGGTGTCCAAACTTTTTGCAAGGAGGGCCAGATTTGATAAAGTGAAGGGGCCCGGGGGCCAGTAGTTTTTTCGGACATTTTTTTAACTACAATTTCATCCAAATAAACACTGTTATAAAACAAATTTCATTCTCCCAATTGTCTTAACATAACATTGAACAAACTGTATGAAATACCTTAAATTGACATGAGTTTAAAATTATTTTCGCCTCATGAACATTTTAAACAGGAGTTTTAAGTAATACATAAAATACGATAACATTGAACAAACTGTATGAAATACCTTAAATTTACATGAGTTTAAAATTATTTTCGCCTCATGAACATTTCACACAGGGTTCACGCAGCCGGTTCGCGCGTACCCTTTTTACAACGGGTTTATTTCCGCATTTGACTTGCGCATGCTCCGCATAGCAGGACAGCTGGAGTCATGTTCTCGCTGTGAAATCATGCCGGGTCGCGCGAGATTACATTTCTGCGGCATAAATATAAAATAGCTTTGGTACGTGTGTATTAAAGCGCTGGTCAACAATGGCGGCGGGCCACATACTAAAGATTTTATCACAGAGGCTGCGGGCCTGATGAAATTTGACCACGGGCCGCAATTGGCCCGCGGGCCGGACTTTGGACATCCCTGCTTTAAACAAAACAAAGAACATTTCGCCTATGCAAAGAAGCTCTGCTCATTGTTAGTGAAGGGCTCTTACAAAACAAACATAAAAGTAACATAAGGACAGGAAGGAAACATAAGGCTGACGGGGATCAAAAGACATTCCTTGAACTAAATACAAAGCATTTAGTTTAAAGGAGAGGCGTAAACTCGTTAAAGATAAGGCCTCCTGGTCTGGCAGGCTAAGGCTTCCCCCGAGATTATTCCAACAAAAATGCAAGCATTTGTTTACATGTAACCAACCAGATACCTTTCTGGTGACAATGGGAAAAGAGAGAGAGAGCCCCACTGCAAAAAAAAACCCACCCCTACCCCCCTACTGCATCCTCTTATTTTCTCAATCCAACTCCGAATGGTCCAACATGACCGTTCAGGATACTAAACTTATTATTGGCACTTATGCGTATGATAGGTCTTCATGTAAAAATGATGTCGGCACTGCCACTAAAAGAATCTGTAGTGATTTCAGGGCTTTTTGGTCCGGTTCCTGCAATGACTTCCACCAACACGTAGGGGTAGGGAGCGGGGACGCGGTTGTCTGAGCAGAAAAGAGCGGTTTGAAAGTAGTTATTTACTGATTCCTCCAAATTAAATTCATAACATTGAAAACCACATACTTTTCTGGAAGAAGAAAGCGCATTTCCTGAGCAAATGTAGCGATGCACAGGTATGCATTAATATATAACATATAATTTAATATATATGATATAAGAATAATAATATATGTCAGAGAAGGGATGAGAGAAGAGGATTCACAGGATAGGGGGAGATGGAAACAGATGGTTCGCTGTGGCGACCCCTGAGGGGAAAAGCTGAAAGGAAAATAATACTAATAATAATGATATATGTTCTGTCCATGGGGCAAAATTATTATTAGTCAGATGAGGATCAATTTTGGAACAGCAGGTAAAGCCGGTGGTTAAACAGTATGACAGTATTGCTGATATGCAGATAAATAAAATGTGACTATAAAACCAAAAACCTCCAATCATTGCTCTACAACTTTTGTGAAATTTCAAGCTCTTTATTAAGTATAATAAGATATAAAGCTTTAAAGTAATTTGAATATTGCCATTCATCTTCATCTTCTCTTCATCTTCATCTTCTTCCGCTTATCCGGGGTCGGGTCGCGGGGGCAGCAGCTTTAGGAGGGACTCCCAGACCTCCCTCTCCCCAGCCACTTCCTCCAGCTCATCCCGGGGGATCCCAAGGCGTTCCCAGGCCAGCCGAGAGACGTAGTCTCTCCAGCGCGTCCTGGGCGGTCCCCGGGGTCTCCTACCGGTGGGACATGCCCGGAACACCTCCCCGGGGAGGCGTCCAGAAGGCATCCTGATGAGATGCCCGAGCCACCTCATCTAGCTCCTCTCAACGTGGAGGAGCAGCGGCTCTACTCCGAGTCTCTCCCGGATGACCGAGCTTCTCACCCTATCTCTAAGGGAGAGCCCGGACATCCTGCGGAGGAAACTCATTTCAGCCGCTTGTATCCTGGACCTCGTTCTTTCGGTCACGACCCATAGCTCGTGACCATAGGTGAGGGTAGGAGCATAGATCGACCGGTAAATCGAGAGCTTTGCCATTTGGCTCAGCTCTCTCTTCACCACGACGGACCGGTACAGAGTACGCATTACTGCCGACGCTGCACCGATCCGCCTGTCGATCTCACGCTCCATCCTGCCCTCACTCGTGAACAAGACCCCAAGATACTTGAACTCCTCCACTTGGGGCAGGATCTCATCCCCGATCCGGAGAGGGCATTCCACCTTTTTCCGACCGAGGACCATGGACTCGGATTTGGAGGTGCTGACCCTCATCCCGACCGCTTCACACTCGGCTGCGAACCGCTCCAGTGAGAGCTAGAGATCACGGACTGAAGAAGCCAACAGCACCACGTCATCTGCAAAAAGCAGTGACGCGATGCTGAGGTCCCCAAACCGGACCCCCTCAACGCCTCGGCTGCGCCTAGAAATTCTGTCCATAAAAATTATGAACAGAATCAGTGACAAAGGGCAGCCTTGGCGGAGTCCAACCCTCACTGGGAACGAATCCGACTTACTGCCGGAAATGCGGACCAAACTCTGGCATCGGTGATACAGGGACCGAACCGCCCTTATCAGTTGGCTCGGCACCCCGTACTCCCGAAGCACCCTCCAGAGAACCTCCCGAGGGACACGGTCGAACGCCTTCTCCAAATCCACAAAGCACATGTGGACTGGTTGGGCGAACTCCCATGCACCCTCGAGGATCCTGCCGAGGGTGTAGAGCTGGTCCACTGTTCCACGGCCAGGACGAAAGCCACACTGCTCCTCCTGAATCCGAGGTTCGACCTCCCGACGGATCATCCTCTCCAGCACCCCTGAATAGACCTTACCAGGGAGGCTGAGGAGTGTGATTCCCCTGTAATTGGAACACACCCTCCGGTCCCCCTTCTTAAAGAGGGGAACCACCACCCCAGTCTGCCAATTCAGAGGCACCGTCCCCGATGTCCACGCAATGCTGTAGAGGCGTGTCAGCCAAGACAGCCCCACAACATCCAGAGCCTTTAAGAACTCCGGGCGGATCTCATCCACCCCCGGGGCCTTGCCACCAAGGAGTTTTTTAACTACCTTAGTGACTTCGACCTCCGAGATTGGAGAGTCCGCCTCAGAGTTCCCAGGCCCTGCTTCCACAAAGGAAGGCGTGTTGGTGGAATTGAGGAGGTCTTCGAAGTATTCCCCCCACCGACTCACGACATCCCGAGTTGAGGTCAGCAGCACACCATCTCCACTGTAAACAGTGTTGACCGTGCACTGCTTCCCCCTCCTGAGACGCCGGATGGTGGACCAGAATTTCCTCGAAGCCGTCCGGAAGTCATTCTCCATGGCCTCGCCAAACTCCTCCCACGCCCGAGTTTTTGCCTCAGCAACCGCCGAAGCCGCGTTCCGCTTGGCCATCCGGTACCTGTCAGCTGCCTCCGGAGTCCCGCAGGCCAAAAAGGCCCTATAGGACTCCTTCTTCAGCTTGACGGCATCCCTTACCGCCGGTGTCCACCAGCGGGTTCGGGGATTGCCGCCACGACAGGCACCAACAACCTTACGGTCACCGCTCCGGTCGGCTGCCTCAACAATGGAGGCGCGGAACAAGGTCCACTCGGACTCAATGTCCCCCGCCTCCTCCGGGACGTAGGAAAAGTCTGCCGGAGGTGGGAGTTGAAGCTCTTCCTGACAGGGGATTCTGCCAGACGTTCCCAGCAGACCCTCACAGAGCGTTTGGGTCTGCCCGGTCGGACCGGCATCTTCCCCCACCATCGGAGCCAACCCACCACCAGGTGGTGATCAGTTGACAGCTCCGCCCCTCTCTTTACCCGAGTGTCCAAAACATGCGGCCGCAAATCCAATGACACGACTACAAGGTCGATCAACGAACTGCGGCCTAGGGTGTCCTGGTGCCAAGCGCACACATCAATCAATCATCAATCAAGTCAAGTTTATATAGCCCTAAATCACAAGCAGTCTCAAAGGGCTCTGTCCTCTGCATTTAACCCATCCCCATGTGATTTTGATCCATCCCCTGGGGGAGAGGGGAGCAGTGAGCAGCAGCGGCGCCGCGCTCGGGAATCATTTTTGGTGATCTAACCCCCCAATTCCAACCCTTAATGCTGAGTGCCAAGCAGGGTGGCAATGGGTTCCATTTTTATAGTCTTTGGTATGACCCGGCCGGGGTTTGAACCCACAACCTTCCAGTCTCAGGGCGGACACTCTACTACTAGGCCACTGAGCTGGATAAGGGTGCATATGGACACCCTTATGCTTGAACATGGTGTTCATTATAGAAAATCCGTGTCGAGCACAGAAGTCCAATAATAGAACACCGCTCGGGTTCAGATCGGGTGGGCCGTTCCTCCCAATCACGCCCTTCCAGGTCTCACTGTCATTGCCCACGTGAGCATTGAAGTCACCCAGTAGAACGATGGAGTCCCCAGAAGGAGCGCTCTCCAGCACTTCCTCCTGGGACTCTAAGAAGGGTGGGTACTCTGAGCTGCCGTTCGGTGCATAGACACAAACAACAGTCAGGACCCGTCCCCCCACCCGAAGGCGGAGGGAGGCTACCCTCCCGCTCACCGGGGTGAACCCCAATGTGCAGGCGCCCAGCCAGGGGGCAATAAGTATGCCAACACCTGCTCGACGCCTCTCACCGTGGGCAACTCCAGAGTGGAAGAGAGTCCAGCCCCTCTCGAGAGGGCTTGTACCAGAGCCCAAACTATGTGTGGAGGCAAGTCCGACTATGTCTAGTCGGAACCTTTCTGCCTCACACACCAGCTCGGGCTCCTTTCCAGCCAGAGAGGTGACATTCCATGTCCCTAGAGCCAGCCTCTGCAGCCGGGGATCGTACCGCCAAGGTCCCCGCCTTTGGCCGCCGCCCAGCTCACTATGCACCCGACCCCTTTGGCCCCTCCTATAGGTGGTGAGCCCATTGGAAGGGGGACCCACGTCTTCTTTTCGGGCTATGCCCGACCGGACCCCATGAGCGAAGGCCCGGCCACCAGGCGCTCGCCTTCGAGCCCCACCTCCAGGCCTGGCTCCAGAGAGGGGCCCCGGTGACCCGCGTCCGGGCGAGGGAAAACGAATTCCATATATCTTTTTCATCATAAGGGGTCTTCTGAGCCGTGCTTTGTCTGGCCCCTCACCTAGGACCCTTTTGCCATGGGTGACCCTACCAAGGGCATGAAGCCCCAGACAACATGGCTCCTAGGATCATAAGGGCACGCAAACCCCTCCACCACGATAAGGTGACGAGTCACGGAGGGGTATTGCCATTCACCACTTGGAAAATCCATGTTATGACTGACACGGGGAACAAATGTAAAAAACCACGAACCTTCAAATATTGTCTTGCAATTATTGAGAGATGTTAAGATACTACATACAAAGAAACAAGGCATTGAAGTTATTTAAGTTATTAGTTTTGAACATATTTTAAAACAAAAACAAAAAAACATTTCACCAGAAGCATAAAAAAGCTATTATCAAGTCATTTTGTGAGAGACACGTACGACTTGCAATATCTATGTTTGCTTGACAAATTGGAGTCTGAATTGAGCAACCCGGCAAAACCAGTGATCAGTGTAAAGACAGTGCCCAACTTTATCAACTGAGAGACCATCTATTTGGTTGGTCCGCCTTCTCACCCATACAAACCCTTACTTACAGCATCTTGCAAATGTCAAGGTACTCAGATGGGATAAACGTCTCTTTTCTGTGATGATTATTTTCCCTTCTTTAAGTCTGACCAGGGGTGTCAAACTCATTTTTTTCGCTGGCTGCATTGTAGTCATAGCTTCTTTCGGGCCATTATGACTGTCAACCCAATTAAATGTATGCTCTTATTTGTCTATTTATTTATTGTTTATTTATTTGGGTTATTTGCTTATTACTTATTCATTGCTCTTGTCTGTTCGTTTTTACTCTTTGTGCTATTTGATTGTAAGTGTTATGTACTGTGTCTGGTCACCGTGGGACAGTGGGAAACGTAATTTCGATCTCTGTGTGTCTTAACATGTGAAGAAATTGACAATAAAGTGGACTTTGACTTTGACCTCATATTATATACAGTAAAAGCTACAAAACAAACTGACGAATATGTAACTCGTTTCAAATCAGACGAGTAAAAACTGGTCAAATATTTAAAAAAAAAGATATTAAAAGTGAAGACAATTTGCAATTCTAGTAATGACACACAAATTTGATGCACAATTTGTCTTTGCGGGCTACATAAAATGTGACGGGCCGTATCTGGCCCCCGGGCCTTGAGTTTGACAACAGTGCTCTCGACCCTGCAGACAGTTTTTTGGCTCTCGGGGTTGCTTAAAGACGAGGTTACGGCACGGAACGTAAGGAACAACTAGGTCGACGAGATATAAAGGCGCTAAACCATGCAATGATTTATAGGTTAATAGAAGAACTTTGAACCTAATTGTGGAGCTGTCTGAATTTCTGGACCTGCCAACTTAAAGGTTCATTGGGATTCTATTAGAGGCTGTAGGGAGTCTCAGCCTTCCTTTAGTTTGGCCTGACACTCACATGGGGATTACTATAAATTGCTTCTCCCAGTATAACATTTTCTAAATGTAAAGTAAATTAAACACTTAATCACACACTAAGTACTGTTGCATTTCTTTCTCAAGCGGTGAAAGGCGTCTCTCATTAGCTGATCTTCATTCCTTCTTCACCTTTTATCTTCATCTCCACATTGTTAAACTGCAATACATTTGCTTTACTGACACTGGAAAAGATGATGGGTTGAACTGCAATTTCTCACCTGCTAAAGCTAATTCAAGTCAAAGTCAGCTTTATTGTCAATCACTTCACATGCCAAGACACTCAAAGAGATCGAAATTGCGTTACCCACTATCCCACGGTGACAAGACATATAAAAAACCAAAAACACAAAAAGTAAAATCAAGAAGGCACATACAATGAATAAACAAGAGCGCCGAATACATATAAATAAATAAACAAATAAGAGGAGCAAAAATGGAGCAGAGCGGAGGGGAGTGAGAGTTCAGGATCTTCTTGTGATATCTAAAAGATGTACTTATTTCAGTCACTGTCAGGTAATTGGATTTGATAGGGGCGAAACTGTTTCAATTTTCTGTACTTCCTCAGGTGGTTGGCATCCTTAAACATCTGCAATGTGTTGCTTTATCAATCTGTTGTGGCAAGCGCCCTCTTCTTTGTGATAGTGTAGGATATTTTTGCCTGCACATGTCTTTGTATGAGGCCGAAGGACAGCTGGGCCAGGGCAGTGAGAGGGGACAAGTTATTTCCGTTGAGCAAATGTGCTTGGTTTCAGTAATGTAGAGGCACGACAGTATATAGACTGGACGGTGTTCAATGACCAGGAAAACAACCGATTCAAGGGTCTTGTAAGGGCAGAAAACCAACACGTGCGGGGTCTCAAACCGTAGCTACTATTCAAAGCGATGAGATCATGAGTCTCGCCAGGTATAAAAAAAGGCGTTGCCTGGCAGACAAGAGGACTTTTACCAATGTGTCTGTGAGGCGTCAAGTCAAGTTTATTTGTATAGCCCTAAATCACAAGCAGTCTCAAAGGGCTTCACATAGACAATCAATTGACAATTATTCTCAAAGCATCCCCTGATCTTGGGCTCCCAAAAGGGCAAGGAAAAACTAAAAAAAACCCTACCAGGGGAAAAATGAGAAACCTTGAGAAGGGACCACAGATGGAAGGATACCCCTTTCAGGATCACCAGGCTGCAATGGATGCAAAGAGGGCACATAAAATACATAGTATGGAAATCAAAAAGTGGATGTCCAGGCCAAAGAGCTGTCGGAGGTGCCCTTGATTGTTTTGGCAGTGTCCTCTAGGAGGGTAATCCGCTGCAGTTCCCTCATGCTGAATTGGTCCACGAGAATCTAGATAGCCGCTGTCAGCTTGGGTGTCACCAAACCACCTCCTCAGCCGGGGAGGGGTGGGGGGAGTGGGGTCGGGAAGAGGGAGCAAAAACAAACTCCAGCCGAATCGGCCACTACAGGTTAATTAAAGGCCATATCATAGAAATATGTCTTTAAACGTGTCTTAAATGTTTCTATTGAGGTAGCAGTTCTAATATCCATTGGTAGGGCATTCCAGAGCTCTGGAGCCAAAATAGAAAATGCTCTAGCCCCTGCAGACATTTTCTTGGCCCTCGGTGTCACTAAAAGACTAGCGTTTTGCGAACAAAGGTTACGAGACGGAACATAAGGAACAAGTAAGTTGACGAGATGTGAAGGCGCTAAACCATGCAATGATTTATAGGTTAATAGAAGAACCTTGAAGTCACATTTTAAATGGACCGGGAGCCAGTGGCTAATATTGGGGTAATGTGATCAAATTTTCTTGTCCGTGAGAGCAGCCTTGCAGCAGCATTTTGTACTAACTGTAGACTTTTCATAATGGATTTGGGAAGACCAGAGAATAATGCATTACAGTAGTCCAGGCGCGACGTGATAAATGCATGTATAATAATTTCCGCATCACCGGTCGAGAGGATTGGGCGAATCTTAGCAATATTACGAAGGTGAAAAAATGCTATTCTGGTTATATTCTTAATGTGCTTTTGAAAGGAGAGCGTTTGGTCAAATATTACCCCGAGATTAGTTACAGTATCACTCTGAGTGATAGTACGGTTATCTATAGTTATAGTGGTTTCCTTAAATAATTGTTGATAACGAGCTGGACCAATTATCAACATCTCAGTTTTATCTGGGTTCAGACGAAGGAATTTGAGAGACATCCATTGCTTGATCTCCGCAAGGCATGCCTTAAGATTACAACAGTCCCACGGATCTGTCATTGATAACGGCATATATAATTGGGTGTCATCCGCGTAACATTGAAAACTAATATTATATTTACGTATTATGTCCCCAAGCGGAATCATATAAATATTAAATAGAATTGGTCCTAGTACCGATCCCTGTGGGACACCACACGTAACCTTATAGAGCTCAGAGGACGCATTGCTATGGACCACTCGGTGCGTCCTGCCTGATAGATATGAATGAAACCAGCCTAGTGATCGACGGTAGACAAACGGCCACCAAACAGTAGCAACCTGGAAGTGTCACTGAGTGAGAAACCATCATCTGACATCGGCTGAATAAAATCTTTTTCCAACCAGCCGTGTGTCCCCGAAGCATTTCTTTCTTTAAAGACAGCAATTTTTATCAAGTAGTTTGTGAAGACCAGCGGAGCCACAAAGACAATTCACCACAATAGCGAGGGGGGGCAGCATCAAGAAGAGTGATGCCTCCCTCCTGGACAAACTGGTCAGGAAAGCGGGTTCTGTTGTGGGCGGAGAGCTACCTGATCTGACATCTGTGGCAGAACAGCGGGTGTTGGCCAGGCTGCCCCGTCCACCACTGGAGTACAGCACTGTCACTGGGCGGAGTAGCTTTAGTGGACAGGTTGTTAACACCATCCTGCTCCACGGAAAGGCTGAGGGGATCATTTCTCCACCATGCCGTAAGACGTTTTAACTCAACAAGGGGGATAGGGGTGCGTGAACGGTCATGATCTTGGGCTGACAAATGCATAATGATTTTTGTTCATTTATTTATTTATTGACATTTTCATCTGCTGTTCATTGTTTATTTATTTAGTCACGTGAGGTGTCACCTTATTGTGGTGGAGGGGTTTGCGTGCTCCTATGATCCTAGGAGCCATGTTGTCTGGGGCTTCATACCCCTGGTAGGGTCACCCATGGCAAAAGGGTCCTAGGTGAGGGGCCAGAAAAAGCACGGCTCACCAAAGCCCCTTATGATGAGAAACAAAAATGGACTCAGTTTTCCCTCGCCCGGACGCGGGTCACCAGGGCCCCTCTCTGGAGCCAGGCCTGGAGGTGGGGCTCGAAGGCGAGCGCCTGGTGGCCGGGCCTTCGCCCATGGGGTCCGGCCGGGCATAACTCAAAAAGAAAACGTGGGTCCCCCTTCCCATGGGCTCACCACCTGTAGGAGGGGCCAAAGGGGTCGGGTGCAAAGTGAGCTGGGCGGGGACCTTGGCGGTCCGATCCCCGGCTGCAGAGGCTGGCTCTAGGGACATGGAATGTCACCTCTCTGGCTGGAAAGGAGCCCGAGTTGGTGTGTGAGGCAGAAAAGTTCCGACTAGACATAGTCGTACTTGCCTTCACACATAGTTTGGGCTCTAGTACAAGCCCTCTCAAGAGGGGCTGGACTCTCTTCCACTCTGGAGTTGCCCAAGTGAGAGGCGTTGAGCAGGTGTTGGCATACTTATTGCCCCCCCCCCCCCCCCCCCCCGGCTGGGCGCCTGCACATTGGGGTTCACCCCGGTGAGCGAGAGGGTAGACTCCCTCCGCCTTTGGGTGGGGGGACGGGTCCTGACTGTTGTTTGTGTCTATGCACCGAACGGCAGCTCAGAGTACCCACCCTTTTTGGAGTCCCTGGAGGAAGTGCTGGAGAGCGCTCCTTCTGGGGACTCCATCGTTCTACTGGGTGAATTCAATGTTCATGTGGGCAATGACAGTGAGACCTGGAAGGGCGTGATTGCGAGGAACGGCCCCCCCGATCTGAACCCGAGCAGTGTTCTATTGTTGGACTGTGCTCGACACGGATTTTCTATAATGAACACCATGTTCAAGCATAAAGGTGTCCATGTGTGCAGTTGGCACCAGGACACCCTAGGCCGCAGTTCGTTGATCGACGTGTCATCGGATTGTCGGCCGCATGTTTTGGAACATGCATCTCATCAGGAAGCCTCCTGGACGCCTCCCTGGGAGGTGTTCCGGTCATGTCCCACCGGTAAGAGACCCCGGGGACGACCCAGGATGCGCTGGAGAGACTATGTCTCTCGCCTGGCCTGGGAACACCTTGGGATCCCCCGGGATGAGCTGGATGAAGTGGCTAGGGAGAGGGAAGTCTGGGAGTCCCTCCTAAAGCTGCTGCCCCGGTGACCCGACCCCGGATGAGCGGAAGAAGATGGATGGATGGATTATTTTATTGTTTTTATTTTTTAGTAGTGATATTCATATTAGTAATGCAGTTTTAGCATTGGTTATATCGTGGTACATTGCCGCTTTTCACTCGTGTGGTGCAGGATCAATTCCTGGTGAGTGCCGCAAAGCCCAGCCACTGCCAGTTCCAAAGCCGAATGAAAATGGGCGAGTTGTGTTGGGAAGGGTATACTTTACAAACATCATGCAGCTGATTTGCTACGGCAACTCCTAACTCAATAAGCCAAAAGTCACATTGTTATTATTATTATTATAACTACATATACAAATAAAACGTGTGTGTGTGTGTGTGTGTGTGTGTGTGTGTGTGTGTGTGTGTGTGTGTGTGTGTGTGTGTGTGTGTGTGCGTGTGCGTGTGCGTGCGCGTGCGTGTGCGCGTGCGCATGCGTACAGTGAATAAAATGAGTGTGTGTGTCTACATTGTAAAAATAAACAACCTGAGGTATAGTGGCCCAATCACCTTTTGTTTCCAGAAAGGTTTGGAAATACTTCTTTAGGTTCAGAGCAACCACATTTTATTATCCTACCATATGCTGCCAATCTTGAAGCCACTGAATAGTAAAAGACGATCCTGCCTAGAGTGTGCACAATTCAATCCCCCATGTCTCTTCTCCTCTGCAACCCAGCCTGGGCTTGCCTCTTGCTGCTGCTCCTGCCGTTACACTGAGAGGGAATTTACATTTTAATAGGCACAGCCATTTCCCATCTCTGAATGATGTGTTCAAATGAGATGTGTATGTGTTCAGATGAACAGCAGAAAACACAGCCAGCTGCCCAACTTTCCAATGAACCTTCCAGACGAGCCCTGGGCCATATAAAATGATATTTCCAGCTACTGCATCTCTCAAGCATACTGAGGCATACATTAACAGTGAAATATGCATTTTCTTTTAATTGTCTGTATTACGTGTACTGTGTCCTCTCTGCATCCATTGCAGCCTGGTCATCCTGGAAGAGAGATCCTCCCATCAGTGGTCTCTTCTCAAGGTTTCTCGTTTCCCCTAGTAGGGGTTTTGAGGTTTTCCTTGTCCTCCTGGGAGTTTAAGATCAGGCAATGTTTGAGAATAATTGTTAATTTACGCACATGTCCTGAATGTTGTTAGTCACCTAAATGTTGAACAGAGGCTGAGATCTACCGGAGTCAAATTCCTTGTTTGGCATGCCCATCCCGATTCTCAAACAAATCTGTATTCGAACAAAAAATTCGAGATTTTTTTTGCTTTGGATGTCGGACGAAATTCGGTTGTTGAACCGCGAGATGAGCCGAGAGGACCCGCATGCCAACTGACTCCATTCGTTCTTACATTCTCGTTATTCTGCGGATTGCATCAACTCTAATCATGCCTCTAAAGGAAGCAAGTGGGAGCAGTAAAGCCATCCTAAAACACAAAGACCCTCCTAAAGCAATGCGACAGTGAGCGCCCGGCACGCTGCGGTTGCGCGATCGGACCAAATTAAACTCCCTGCGCACTGAGGTCCACTTAAAATTTGGAAAATACATCAGGACTTTATAAATATTTTCTAAATTTTAGCGACCGCTCTGTCACAATAATGCGACCAGCGCGGTGAAGTTGCGCAGTGGCAGCGCGCTACGGTTGCGCGTTCGGCAGTGCGCTACAGTTGCACGATCGGACAAAATCAAGCTCCCTGCGCACTGAGGTCCACTTAAATTTTGGAAAGTACATCAGGACTTTAAATATTTTTTCTAAATTACAGCGACGGCTCTATCACAATAATGCAACCAGCGCTGCGCAGTTGCGCGGTCGTTGACGCGCTATGGTTGCACGTTCGGCAGTGCGCTGCAGTTGCGCGATCGGACAAAATGCGCAAATGAAAAAAATGCTTTAAAAAGGCGTTGGTTTTTTTTTTTTTTGCTTGGAACAGATTACATTTTAGGCGGCTCGGTGGTGCACTGGGTAGCACGTGCGCCTCACAGTTAGGAGAGTGCGGGTTCGATTCCACCTCCGGCCCTCCCTGTGTGGAGTTTGCATGTTCTCCCCGAGCCCGCGTGGGTTTTCTCCGGGCACTCCGGTTTCCTCCCACATCCCAAAAACATGCTTGGTAGGCCGATTGAAGACTCTAAATTGTCCCTAGATATGAGTGCGAGTGCGGATGGTTGTTCGTCTCTGTGTGCCCTGCGATCGGCTGGCAACCGGTTCAGGGTGTCCCCCGCCTGCTGCCCGATGACGACTGGGATAGGCTCCAGCACGCCCGCGATCCCCGTAGGGACTAAGCGGTTCAGAAAATGGATGGATGGATGGACAGATTACATTTTTTTTTCCATTATTTGTACGAGGAGAACATGATTCAGAACGATTCACTTCTCGAACTGCCTTCTGGAACGGATTGTGGTCGATATATATATATACACATACATACATACATACATACATACATACTTACACACATTTACGTTTAACAAAAGGATGCCACATCTTTTGATGGAAATAAAAGTTTTCAGCCTACAGAGGGCTCAGTTTATAGACACCCAAAAAATCAAAGTGAAAAAATTATGTGGCAGGCTCGTCCATTTTGCCTTTTCAATATCTTGTGTAGCCCCCACATGCTTGTATGCATGCTTGACAACGTCGCGGCATGCTCCTAATGAGACGACGGATGGTGTCTTGTGGGATGTCCTCCCAGATCTGTCTAAGGGCATCGGTGAGCTCCTGCAAAGTCTAACGAGCAACCTGGCGGTGTCTGATGGACCGAAACATTATGTCCCAAAGGTGTTCTATCGGGTTTAGATCAGGTGATTGTGAGGGCCATTCAATTGTGTCAATTCCTTCATCCTCCAGATACTGTCTGCATACTCTTGCCACATAAGACCGAGAATGTCGTGGATCAGGAGGAACCCAGGACCTACTGCACCAGCGTAGGGTCTGACCATGGGTGCAAGGATTTCATCCCGATACCTAATGGCAGTCAGACTGCCGTTCTCTAGCCTGTAGAAGTATGTTCGTCCCTCCATGGAAATGCCTCCCCAGACTATCACTGACCCACCACCAAACCGGTCATGCTGAATGATGTTGCAGGCAGCATAGCGCTCTCCTTGGCTTCTCCAGACCCTTTCACGTCTATCACAGGGGCTCAGGGTCAACCTGCTTTCATCTGTGAAAAGCACAGGGCGCCAGTGGCGGACTTGCCAATTCTGGTGTTCTATGGCAAATGCCGATCGAGCTCCACGGTGCTGAGTAATGATCATAGGGCACACTACAGGACGTCGTGCCCTGAGGCCACCTCCGTGAAGTCTGTTTCTGACTGTTTGGGCAAAAACATTCACACCAGTAGCCTGCTGAAGGTCATTCTGTAGGGCTCAGGCAGTGCTCAACCTGTTCCTCCTTGCACAAAGCAGCGGATATCGGTCCTGCTGATGGGATGAGGACCGTCCACGGCCCTGTGCAGCTCTCCTAGAGTAACTGCCTGTCTCCTGGAATCTCCTCCATGCTCTGAAGATTGTACTGGGAGACACATCAAATCTTCTTGCAACAGCACACATGGATGTGTCATCCTGGAGGAGTTGGACAAGCTGCGCAACTTCAGGAAGGTTAGGAAATTGCCTTATGCTTCCAGTTGTGATAATGACTCTTGCTAAAGCCAACACTTGTGGAAAAACAGTTAAAAAAGATCAAGAGGGAGGAGCTTGAAATGGCCTCCACCTGCAATTCCAGTCCTGTTTTGGGGACCATCTTGTTGTTGCCCCTCTAGTGTACCTGTTGTTAATTCCATCAACACAAATGCAGCTGAAAGTGATTAACAATCCCCTGTGCCACGTGCCTGACCAAAATCTTTTCATAAAAGTGTAATTGTATTCATGCCATACCCTGATAAAAAGCTGTTCCTTCAATTTTTTTGAGCAGTATATATATATATATATATATATATATATATATATATATATATATATATATATATATATATATATATATATATATATATATATATACACATACATATACATGTTGCATGGCTGGACAAAAAAAGGCGAGGCAACCTAAAAAAGTCGTTCTGGAGATTTTAGATAGAGCAGGCCTCCATTTCCAATCCTTGTGGCATGGCTGGATCATGGGGGAGTTGAGCCAAGCCCAGGATGCAGATGCTAATATTGCACTCATACGCGCCTGGATGAGGGCCATCAGTGTACGCCCCCCATGGACTACAATTTTGCTACACAGCCAAGCTGTCAAGACGTACTGGTCCCAATGGAATCGACTACATACGTGTATATATATATTAGTTACATACTTTCTCAGTCGCTCTGATGTGTTCATTATTCTGAGCATCTTGGGGTGTTTTGACTTACTCCCACTTGCTCCTCCATCCCCATTGGACTATGCCACAGGGAACTGGAGTCAGAGTCCAAAAGGCACTGAACTGCCCGATGAAGGACGCCCTTTGGTTGCAAAGAGGGGTCCCTTATTTTGCATGTGCAGTACTGGTGGCAGGGCCTCCTGGAGAGACCATCAGCGTTGGTGTGCACACGACCTGGCCAGTGGACGATATCGGTCATACTCTGCTAGCTTCTCAAGCCAACGAGCTAATCGTTCTTCCAGCTCCTTCATTCTCGTGAACCAGCTCAGACTGCTGTGGTCTGTGCGCATCTTGAAGTGTTGTCCAAGGAGGTATTGATGAAAATGGGATGTGAAACCGTCAATGGCCAAGAGTTCTTGTGGTGCAATAGTTCCTGGTCAGTTTGTGACTGCCATAAGCCAGCACACCCTCCACTTCCTGCTGACAGAACGGCGTCCCTTGGGTCACTTGCCTGCGTCACTTGCGTCAGTATCATCTCGCTATGGTCAAGTGGACAGCTGAGGACAGGAGCCAAGGTGGGGCATGCTTGAGTTCATCAAAACCTGCTTGTGCTCTGCATGCCATTGAAAACAAGCATTCTTCTTAGTCAGGTTGTGAAAGGGTTCAGCTATCGAAGCAAACCGATGATAGTACATGGCAAGGTCGTCTAAACTCCGGGACAAATGTTGGTATGGGCCATGTCTGGGCTTTTTTAACTTTTCTGGGATCGGTGGCCACACCGTGCTCAGATACTACATGTGTTGTGACTTTATGGTGTGCTAACTATTGTAGTGTTGTTACTTATAGTGGGTTACTTAATGATTGATTAAAAAATAACACACGGAGGCAAGGATGCAGTACGAACCGATCTTTACTGGGTGCTCCATCACTACCCCCACACACAGAGACCTGACCACACGATCCCTGAACCAGCCAGTACAGACAGACAAACACAGTCGAGCACTGAGTGCTCGATCAAATCTACCACAAGATGGCTGGGGTATGTAAGTTTGCGTCGAAGAGGCAGCATTTGGCAGGTTTTAGTTTCAGGTTTCTTGTTGAAGTCTGTCACACCTGGCCTAAATGCTTCAGCATCTCAGACAGGTCTCTGGCCAGCACAATAATGTCATCTAAATATACCAAGCAGGTATCCCACTGCATGCCAGCCAGGATGCAGCCCATTAGCCGTTGGAATGTCGCCGGGGCATTGCAAAGGCCAAATGGCATGATATTCCATTCAAAGAGTCCTGTTCTAGTATAATAATGTCTGCTTTGCATGGTTTTGGTATCAACTCCAGAAGCCAGATCCAAGGTGCTGAACCATTTGGCAGTGGAGAGCGTATCCAGCATATCTTGGATACATGGTAGTGTTGGATTTGGTCCACAATTTGGGAAGTGCGCTATCTGCGCCTCACGGCAAAAGCCAGAGCCAATCATCTGTTATCCAATTTAGTCACTGCGTGTTCGTTTTCTTTTTCAGTTTTAGGAAAATACTAAGACACCAAGACATAAAATTAGACTTCCACAGGTTGGTTGAGTTCAATCACAATTCTTGTTAAGAAAACTCAGTTTTTAGGAAAGATACAATACAGTGCTGGGCCTTTCGTGTGACCATGCTCAAGAGCAGAAAGTCTCCATTCAGAAAAGGCAACGTTCAAGGTTCTTTGGTCAGCTTATATTGAGTTGCACATGCCGGTGTGGGCCGAGTTTGATGGGTGATGAGTCTTTGAGGTGGGGCAAGTTCGAAGGAGAGTTTGATTCCATGGGAGTGGGTGCTGGTTCGGTGGGGTTGGGTGCTGATTATGGGCGATTCGGTGTGTTTGACTTGGTGGGGGCTGTTGTTTTCTTTCCCGTCTTTCGGCCTTGGCGATCACCTTTGGCCGGGTTCTTGGCTGTTTTCCTCCTGGCATTCTCCCTCTGGCACCTCTGCTGGTTTTATCCCCAAGTGACCTTCCTGTAAACATTTTCCTCTATTCTTGCACATACACTGTCAAACCTCGTCCATTCATCATCCTTCCACTTTTATCATTTTGTACAGACTTATGTGAAGTTTTGTGTGTGACATCATCAGTTCATTCATGTTCTCTGACTATGCAAAGGTCTTACTCACCACTTACCATGCATTTGTTTGTTTGTTCTTTTGACACACCATGTATTTGCTAACTTTGTCACATTCTTAGTTTAATCATACTTCCAACTATATCTTTTCATTGTTAGTCAAAATATTTTCCTTCTGTCCAGAACATTCAATAGTAATCCAAGGCTGACGTCAAGCATTAATCAAAACATAAGATATAATCAAGTACATAACATTTCGTATACACCTTGAGCAGTGTCTGTGATTTAGAATAACATCAAGCATGCATTAAATAGTTCCTTAAGGGTCATTATACTGTTCAGGCAATATATCAACAAACATTAGTTATTTCAAAGTGCACAGAAATACATATCAGATCATGAAGTTATAAAAACCTATGTCATTATCATATATAAAGATGTCTAGTTATGTCTTCTTTATTGATTTGGTGTGCAGGTATAATTATATGCTTAAAATGTTTCTTTTATTGATTTAATATGTGAATATACTTGACTGCTTATGTACTTTATTCAATGAGGTTTGAGCACATCTGTTTTTGTAGCTAGGCAGGACTTTTTGTATTTCGACCCCATTCCTTCAGTAGCAGTGTGATGGTGCGGTCGTTGAGGGCTCTGTAGTCAATGCAGGGACAGTACGTAATGAATTTTGTCTTGCTTAAGTTTAATGATAACTTATTTGTATTGAACCAAGATGTTATTTTGATGAATTCTGATGTGATATTATTCAAAAGCTGCTGCAAATTCTCACCTGTACCAGGGATGTTTGGGTCATCAGCAAACAGAATGAATCTGAGTAATTGAGAAGTTTTACACCGTAATTTTCTGACTATAAGTCGCGTTTTTTTTCCATAGTTTGGGTGGGGGCACGACTTATACTCGGGAGCGACTTATGTGTGATTTTTTTCAAAATTCAAAAATCCGCGATGTAGTGAAACTGCGATAAACGAACCGCGATGTAGCAAGGGATTACTGTCATTTGAACTGCAAGTGACGTCAGCAGCGCGGCGGTTGTTTATAAGGACAAAGGATTCGATCACGGATGACGAAGATGACAAAGGGCCCCACGTTTGAAGGATTTAATGATTTGGAGTGACAAGGTTTGAAAAACCTATTTATATTATAGTTATTTGATATATTTTATTTCGTGTAGCAACTTGTATATGTTTTTATCGTTACAGTTCAGTAGTTGTTGGCTCGTTGAACTCTTGTTTTGTTAAATAAAGAGCCATTTACCAAACCCACGTCTTTCCTGGTACTTTGTTAACGCTACAATATAGTTATATACTAGATCTGTGCGGCGCACGCGCGGCGTTGTTGACATAAAGAACGAAGAATTTGATCGATGGATTTAATAATTTGGAGTGACACAGATGGTTTGATAATATTGTTGTTTTGTGATAATTATTTGAAATATAACGTATCGTTATATGGGTCTGTGGAATAATCAGAAATGCAACTTACAACGGGTCCGACGTCAGCGGCATTGTTTACATAAAGGACGATCGATGGATTTAATGAATTGGAGTGACACAGATGGTTTGATAAACGTGTTATTTATGTAATACTTATTTGAATAACTCTGAATGTTACATCAGGCCCGTTCTCAGCTCCTCGTTTGTGTATGTCACGTTAGCATACCATATCGTTTAGCCTGTTTTTGCTGATTCATGTCTGTCCTTGGTGTTGATTTTTGACAAATAAATTTGCCCCAAAAGTGCGACTTATACTCCGGTGCGACTTATATATGTTTTTTTCACTTTATTGTGCATTTTATGGCTGGTGCAACTTATACTCCGGAGCGACCTATAGTCCGAAAATTACGGTATGTCATTTATGTACATGATAAAGAATTTTGGCACCCCCTCCCGCTCACACTTTGTTTGATCCGCTGCCCTCTGGGAAGAGGTACAGGAGCCTGTGCTCCCGTACCACCAGACTCACCAACAGCTTCATACTCCAGGCTGTTAGGATCCTGTACACTCTCCCCCCTCCGCCCTCGGCTGCATAACGTCCTGACCTTTTGGGACGCGTATGCTATCTTGCACTACTCTCGCGCTATATTCTGATTGTCTGCTGTATGCACACTTGCTCCGTTTTTGCTCCTCTTATTTGTTTATTTATTTATATGTATTCGTCGCTCTTGTTTATTCATTGTATGTGCCTTCTTGATATTACTTTTTGTGTTGTTGTTTTGGATGTTTTGTTGTATGTCTATGAAATTATAAGTTACGTCTAGATATATTGCTACACCACCACCAATTTTATTCCTCCTATTCATATATAGCAACTCGTATCCTTCCATCTCAAATTTCCATGCCTCGCTCGTGATTAAACCATGTTTCAGAAATTAAAATTACATTGAAGGGCTGTGTAAATTCTTTAAATAATCCTTGAATCCTTGCAATATTATTTATATTTATTATAGATTATATATATTTATTCGTCGCTCTTGTTTATTCATTGTATGTGCCTTCTTTTTTTTACTTTTTGTGTTGTTTTTTTAATATTATATGTCTTGTCACCGTGGGATAGTGGGTAACGCAATTTCGATCTCTTTGTGTGTCTTGGCATGTGAAGTGATTGACAATAAAGCTGACTTAGACTTTGACACCACAAACAATGTTGAACCAGCTTGACTGTACATCTTCTGTTTTTACAAATTGCTTCCTGTCTTTTAAATAACTTATGATCCAATGTAGTGCAGTACCTCTAATCCCATATTGTTCTAGTTTATGTATTAATATAGCATGGTTTATTGTATCAAATGCTGTTTTTTAAATCAATAAACACCCCCACTGCAAATGTATTTTTATCCATAAAGTTAGTTATTTCTTCCATTAATTCAATTAATGCATGTGATGTAGATCGGTTGCCTTGGAATCCATATTGATTGTCTGTAAGTAAACCATGTTTTTCTATAAAATTATCCAGCCTGCTGATGAAAACTTTTTCTAAGATTTTTGAGAATTGTGGGAGAATAGAGGGCCTTTAATTAGTGAAGATGTGTTTGTCTCCAGTTTTGAACAGTGGAATGACCTTTGTTATTTTTATATTGTTGGGAAATTGACCAGTTTGCAGTGACAAGTTGAGGATGTGTGTTAATGGTTTGGAGATTGCATGAATGACTGTTTTTACTGATTTCATGTCAATATCATTGAAATCAGTGGATGTCTTGTTTTTGCAGGAATGTACTATATCTATCATTTCTTTTTCTATTACAGGCTTCAGAAAAATAGAATTTGGATTTCTATCTATTAATTTGTCATTATCTATTCTTGATTGTCTAATTTCCTCAGCTAGTTTTGGTCCAATATTTCCAAAAAAGTTATCAAATTTATTAGCGACTTCATTCTTATCATTTATAGTTTTAGCATTATCTATAAAATACTGTGGGTAATTAAAATGTCTCGATTTATTTCTAATTATGCTATTTAGAATATTCCATATACCTTTTATATTGTGCTTGTTGTTTTCTAGTAAGTTATTATAATAGTCTTTCGTGCAATTCCTTAAGAAATTAGTTAGCTTATTCTTATACTTCTTATATTTTTCTTCTAATTCCTTCGTTCTATGCTTTATGAATTCCCTATATAATGTATTTTTCTTTTCACAAGCATTCCGCAGACCCTTTGACATCCACTGATTCTCATTGTACTTGTGTGTTTTACAGTATCGTTTTATTGGGCAATGTTTATCATATAACGACTTAAAAATACTTGGGAATTTATCATATGCTTTGTTAGTATCAATTTCCCTATATATCGGATCCCAATTTTGTTGCAAAAGTTCATTCTTTAGTACATTCATGGATTCTGACGTTTTAACCCTTCTATACAGTGGCCTATTATCCATATGCTTTTTATTGTTGTCATTATAAACTGTAAAGACTGGGAGATGGTCACTGACGTCATTCACCAATAGTCCATTTCATTTGTAAAAATATTGTCAATTAAGGTTGCAGATTGCGCTGTAATTCGGGTGGGTCTAGTTATCTTATAAATATAAACCGTATAAACCAGTACTGAATAGAGTATTGATGAAATCTTCAGTCTTCTTATGTTTATTGGGATTTAAAAGATGTATGTTTAACTCTCACCCAATTAAGATGATTTTCTGATTCGTTATAGTAAGGTATACCTCCATCCAATTTCGAAGCACGTCTATGTCTGATCCTGGTGTTTTGTATATACAGCTTACCACAATATTTCTTTTTGCTCTACTTATCTTTATGGTTAAACATTCAAACATATTATCCACAGCAGTTGACATATTTTCGATCACTTTGAAATTATAAATTACGTCTAGATATATCGCTACACCACCACCAATTTTATTCCTCCTATTCATATATAGCAACTCGTATCCTTCCATCTCAAATTCCATGCCTCGCTCGTGATTAAACCATGTTTCAGAAATTAAAATTACATTGAAGGGCTGTGTAAATTCTTTAAATAATCCTTGAATCCTTGCAATATTATTTATATTTATTCTATATTATATATATTTATTCGTCGTTCTTGTTTATTCATTGTATGTGCCTTCTTGTTTTTACTTTTTGTGTTGTTTTTTTGAATGTTATATGTCTTGTCACCGTGGGATAGTGGGTCACGCAATTTCAATCGCTTTGTGTGTCTTGGCATGTGAAGTGATTGACAATAAAGCTGACTTTGACTTTGCTGTTTTGAAAATGGGCATACATGATTCTGCTATTGAAGTGAATTATTGATATTGCTGGTCGCTTCTCCAACAGTTTCTGGACCATCTCAACGTCACGTAGACCACTTGTAAATACTTCAACAGCGATGGAGTCCTGCTCACTTTCTGCTTTGTTGCTGTAAACTACAGCTATTTTTCCTCTATTATCCTGCATGGTCGGAGATTTGGCCAGAGGCAGTTTCAAACTCATCCACCATAATCCCACTTCCATGAACAAGGGTTACAGTGGACAATTGCCCCTTCTGCTCCAATTAAACAGTATTTCAACCGTATTATCATAGTCTTTCTGACCAATAATTCGCCTCAGCACAGCTCTCAAACTTGTGCAGAAATACTCTCCCTGGTGTGCCACTGTATTTTTTGGTCAGGGGATTCTTTCTTTAGGATCATCATCTTCATCACTATTGTAACTGGAGAGAATGGTAGCTGGTCCTTATGACAAACTTTGATAGAGTAGTGATTTATGGCCTTAATAAAAAAGTATAAAATATTTTATTTTTATTTTTTTTTTTTTAAAAAGAGTTATTGAGGTCATAGAGGTCATAGGTTATAGGGTTAGGGTTAGGTTGTTATTTATTTAAATGATGAATTGTTAATAATGAAAGGTCTGAGGTTAGTATGAATGTGTGTGTTAGAATGTGTGTGTGTGTGTGTGTGTGTGTGAGAATGTGTGTGTGTGTGTGTGTGTGTGTGTGTGTGTGTGTGTGTGTGTGTGTGTGTGTGTGTGTGTGTGTGTGTGTGTGTGTGTGTGTGTGTGTGTGTGTGTGTGTGTGTAAAGTCAAAATGTTATGAGCTGCTGCTTCCTACCTCATCCTGTAGGGGGTGTTTAAGTGTTTCATTCACTTTCATCCTGAGATAAGAGTGGTAAGGTGTGCAAGTTTATTTATCTCAGGATGTGTGTAAATCTTGTTTTGTTTGTTTTTTTGATGGTGGTAAGTCTGAACATGTGTGGTAGATCATCTGTAAATCTTGTTTTGTTTATTTTTTGGTGGTGGGAATATGTCTGTACATGTTCTGGGTCTTAAGATCACGGGAGTGTATGACCCCGCCGCGTGTGTCTGGATCTGTGGGATGTGTGTGTGTGTGTGGCTGAGTTTAATTTTTTGGTGGTGGGAATATGTCTTAAGATCATGGGGGTGTATGACCCCGCGTGTGTCTGTATCTGTGGGATGTGTGTGTGTGTGGCTGAGTTTTATGAAACATATATTTTGTTTTTTGGTGGTATGTTTCATTTGAAAAAAGCTTTAATAATAATAGTATGAGTTGAAAAAAAGAATCTTACCTTCCGAGGGATGAAATTAGCTGGTGATTGAGTTTCCATTTCAATAAAAAATCTGTATGGAGGAAAAATGAAGTAAAAAAATAGGGTGGGGATACGATGAGGGGGCTTCAGGTCAGAATGTTCTTTAGGGCGGGAAAGTATCTGGATATATAGACGTGCAAGTGTTTAAACAGTCAGAAAAGGCCTTTACAAAGCTCAATCCACCTCAAGTCGAAGTCTCTACGCTCTGCGGATCTTTTTAAAGCAATGGTGAAAGGTAGGTATTTTTTTCCTAAATATAAACTATTCTGTTATAATGCGATTGTATTTATGACGTATGTTGTTTTTTTTTGTACATAGATATTATCGTCTATGCGGACGTCCACAATGCTCGTGAGTTTTATTATGTGTTTACATTATTCTGTTATTTTCTCCATCAGAAATGTGATGGTATTGTTTTTTCTCAAAAAAAAAAAAGCGCGGTTAAATGATGACTTCAGTGGAGTCTACTTAACGCAGACGGATTACGGTGAATCACACATTCATTTATGTTAGTTAATATTAATACGCTGATCTTAAAATGTTTAACTTATGTATGTATGTTAGATCTGGTAGGTGCAGCGGAGCAAGACATCCAGAAAAACAGTCTGGGTGACACAGGTCGCGAAGGTTACGAAGAGCCTGCTTCACACGTGTCGGATGTGTTGGGAGAATCGACTGACGAGGGCTCAGCTCCGCATGTTTTAAGAGCATTTGAAGACCGACAGAACAGCCTCTTTGCTCAAAAAGCGGATGACGTGCCAGTGGGTCACGTGACGGACGCAGAGCTAGCGAATATTAAGTACGAGGAGTTGAACCAAACTCGCGAATCGTTAAAAGAAATTGAAGGTATGTCGAATTTTGTTTTATATGTATATATATATATATTATTTTTTCTATCATATATTTATGTTATAACATTGTTTCTTCTGTATACTTCAGGCATTATTGACAGCCAACCACAGGCTGCTCAGCCTTCGAGGCGTCAGATGACTCGGAGTAGGAGGGGTCGAAGAAGGAGCAGGCTCACACACAACCCCCACCCTTCCTTCCGTGTGAGAGAGAGGCGTCTGAAAGATTCAAGGTCTAACGCGTGTAACGGTGAATGTATTTACAGACAGCAACTTCGCTCTTGTCTCAAAGTAATACAGACATTGACATCTGCAATTGAAACATCGTTAGTTTAAAATAAAATAAAAAGGCAATGTCTGACCCTAAACTCACGCCAACTGAGGCAGACGTCATAACAAGCATTGGTGAAATAGATTTTGAAACCGATGAAACAAATCATGAATCACGTACAAGGCAGAGATTTTGTGATACCCCTGAACTAGATCAAGAAATCTTGACAATTAACAATGATATTGAAATGTTATCGGATGGTGCGTATAGGAGTCAAATATCAGAATTAACATCACACCTGCTATCTGCTCTAGAGGGTGTAAATGCGGTGGTATCGGGTGAGCAGAGTGCCCTCAGCCCCGATGTGCCTAATCATTTACTAAGTGTGGTAGAGGGTCTTAATAATCAAAGTGTAAATGATGGTAGCCAAAGTCCTATCCACATTTCTTCACAATTGTTAAACTTGATAACTGAATTAAATAACCACACGTATGAGAGTGTACGTTGTCTCAGTCCTAACATACCGGCTCAACTGATTGACATTATCAACGAGTTAAATGAACAGCCGCCTGACCCGACTCACGATAATCAGTCTGTGTTGAATGATGAAATAATTGATGACATGTGCGTTGAACCCTTGGCGTGTATTAATGGTACCGACATAGCGCCGGGTCTACAAACTCGCCAACAGCCTAACAACTGCGCTGTAATAATTGATCATCAAATTGGGGTTATTGATGATGATGATGATACAACGTCGTCTCAACATATGGCGTTTCAGCAACCTGACACTACCTCTCAGCCTCTGAGTGATGCTGATACAACGTCGTCTCAGCCTGAAGTTGTCTCAAAGGTGGTGTTTCAGCAACCTGACGCTACCTCTCAGCCTCTGAGTCGTGTTCAACCCGCAGGCTCGGAACCTGTTGCTACCTCTCAGCCTCTGAGTCGTGTTCAACAAGGTGGCTCGGCTGTAGTTAACAGACCCCATTTCAATAATGTTGAAGTGCGGAGACGTATAAATCCTCCCATGCAATCGGATAGCACGGATTTTGCTTCTTTTTACATGCATATCGAAAATAACATCGAAGGTGTTTTGGAGGAGGTAGATGGCATTGCACAAACGGGCGACGCAATTCAGATTGAGATTGTGGGCGGTGGTGACGAAAGAGCACATACCTACCAGCAAATGACTGATATAGACTCTATGAGGGAGCATGTACAAAGTATGCTAGAGCGTTTAGCACAGTCTAACACAGAACTTATGCTCGATGAAGGTTTAGAATTAGTGGTACAAATATTCAAGCCTTTGCGTGGAGGTATGCGCCGCAAACTGATACAATCCACTAATGTAGAAATATTAAAGAGAAAAAAACGACATTTGTACATGACTCTTAACAAAGACAACAATCTATGCTTTGCTCTCGCGTTAGCACATCTGCTAAACAGCTCGCTAACAACAAAGCAGGCCACACAGCAGGCTCGGCTCTTACAAGAGAGTGTAGGTTTGAATTGTCACACAGCTGTAAGTCTGGCTGATGTACACAAATTCGAGAAAGCCCTCAAAAGAAAGATAGTTGTAATGTACAGAAAAGCCGACTGCCGTCCTATGACTTTTTTTGAGACTCACTACCCCAAATCAGCCGATGATATTTTGTTTATCCTTTTACTAGAGAATCATTTCTACGGCGTTAAATCCATTGAGGGGTTTGTAGGTCATACATATTTCTGTAGACACTGCTTCAAAGGTCACGAGAATTGGGAGCAGCATCGATGCCCGGGGCACTGTCACGTGTGTCTTGATGCGAGATGTAAACAGCTACCCTTTAAACGTGTAATCTGTCCTGATTGTAATAAGACTTGTTATAATGACGAGTGTTTTATCAAACATAAAGAGCCGCGCAAGACGAGAAGATCAGACATCCTCAAAACTAACTGTGACACATATAAAAAATGCATGCAATGCGGCTTGCAATATTATGTGAAACCAGGTGCTAGTCGTGTCAAGCATCAATGCCTCGCTAAAAAATGTGTTGTGTGCGGTGACGAGTTGAGGGGAGATACAATGCTTAATCCTCATCTGTGTTATATCCAACCTCTAAAAGCACAGCCTCCTTGTAGAAATGTAATATACTACGATTTTGAAACCTATGTAGATGAAGACGGGTCACTCAAACCATTTCTTGTTTGTTGTAAATCGAATAGTATGGAGAAGCATTGGTTTGGTACCGATTGTGTCGACGGTTTTGTTAGTTTTTTCAGAAACCCTCGTTTCAAAGGTTCGACTTTTGTAGCACAAAATGCTAGAGGTTTTGATTCCTACATTTTACTCAACAGAATGATCGATCTGGGCGTCAAATTTGACATTATAATGCAAGGGAGTAAGGTTCTCTCTTTTGTGGATGTTGATTTGAAATCGCGATACATAGACTCGCTCTCATTTCTGACCATGGCGCTAAGTGCGATCCCAAAGGCCCTAGGGTTTGAAGACAAATCAAAGGGGTACTTTCCACACAAATTCAGCTCGTTGGCTCATCTGAATTATGTAGGGTCTTACCCCGAGCCTTCGTATTACGATGTTGAACGCCTGGCCCCCTCAGAGCGTGCAAAGTTCTACGAATGGTATGACAAAAACAGTATGGGGTCGTTTCATTTTGCCCAGCAGGCTGTAGCCTACTGTAAGAATGACGTGAACTTGTTATTCCAGGGTGGTGAGACATTCAGGGGGGAGTTTTTCGAAGCTACAGGTTGTGACCCGTTCAACGCTGTGACAATCGCCTCAGCCTGCATGAGTGTGTTCCGCACAAGATTCCTGAAGCCTCAAACACTGGCCATTACACCTGCAGACAACTACACGAACCAATATAAAGCTTTCTCGCAAGACGCTATCCAATATTTGCTGTGGGTCATGCACAGTCAAAATATTCACATCAGACACGCTTTAAACGGCGGGGAAGTCAAAATAGACAACTTCTTTGTAGACGGTTATAGAGAGGTTGGAGGTGTGCGTGTAGTGTATGAATATTTTGGATGCTATCACCACGGTTGTTCAGAATGCTTCGATCTTGCTAAAATATGTCCGACGACAAAACGCCCCTTTCAGGAAAGGTTCGATGCCACCCAAAAGAAAATTCGCGAACTACGTCTTAAACCGAATTTGCAACTTGTAATTATGTGGGAGCATGAATGGTTGCGAATGAAAAAGTTAGACGCGGCGACGGGCGAATTCATCAAAAAAGCTAAATTCCCATCACCGCTAAAGGCTAGACAAGCCTTGTTCGGGGGGCGGACAAACGCGTTTGTTTTAAGATATACCCCAAAACCTAACGAGCGTGTGCTTTATGTTGATGTCACGTCGCTGTATCCATTTATCAATAGCACCTGTCTCTACCCAATTGATCATCCTGAAATCTTCCACAATGACTTCAAGGACCCCAGGATGTATTTCGGCTTCATCAGCGCTACAGTTAACCCACCGAGGGGGTTATATTTTCCTGTTTTGCCCTACAAATCACCTAAAGGTAAACTGCTATTCACATTATGTCGCACCTGTGGCGATGCCAACAATCAAAATACAGCGTGTGCGCACACTGATGAGCAAAGGTCATTAACGGGTGTCTGGACAACCCCTGAATTCGCCAAGGCTCTCGACCTCGGTTACACCGTTGTGAATATTTCCGAGGTATGGCATTACAGTCGAAAGAGTGACACCATTTTTACCGACTATATGAGGACTTTTTTGAAAGGTAAACAGGAATCTTCAGGGTACCCCGCACATGTCATCAATCAGGCTGATAGAAACCAGTATATCGAGGATTATAAGACGCATCAAAATATTCAACTAGATCCTTCCAAAATTAGAGTGAATCCTGGAAAAAGGCAAGTTTCAAAACTATGTCTGAACAATCTCTGGGGTAAGTTGGCGCAGCGTGAGAACATGCCAAGCACAAAGATTGTGACAAAAACTAAGGATTTTCTCGAACTGCTTTTTTCAGGCCTGTATGACGTGACATTTATCCACTTTCTCAACAAAAAACGAGCGATGGTGCAGTATTGTTTCCGAACAAACACTGAGAAACCATTGACGAAAACTACAAATGTGGCTGCGGCGTGTTTTACAACGGCGTACGCTCGTTTGAAAATGTACGGCTATTTGGAAATGCTACAGAACCGGGTTTTGTACACTGATACGGACAGTATTATCTATACAGCTTTGCCCGGTGAAAGCGTTCTCCCTCTGGGAGACTATCTGGGTGATTTGACAGACGAGCTTTCCAACGACAGCATTGTAGATTTTGTCTCCGCAGGCCCCAAGACCTACGCATACAAACTGAGAAACAGTGGGCGTGTCGTGATGAAGGTCAAAGGTATCACACAAACACATGAAAGCGGGCAAAACATCAATTTCGATAGCATGCTTGATCTGGTTCAGGGGTACATCAACAGCGAAGGCGCGTGCTCGGACGTGCTCTCTACCCCGCAACACGTCATTGTACGTGATAAAAAAGGCTTCCGATTAAAGAATGCCTCATTCAATAAGAGACTGAGGGTCGTGTACGATAAGAGACGTCCAGTCGGGCGAGGTCAGACATTGCCTTTTGGGTTTTAACATTTTTTTTTTTTTTTTTTTTGTGGGTTTTTTTTTTCCATGTGTAAAATGTCTTTGAACCAAATTGAATTTGATCCTAGATTAGAACTACCTTTTGCCTGTATAATTAGTGGCCCTAGTGGATGTGGCAAGACTTTTCTGGTGAAAAATGTTTTAGAACACACAGATCATGTCATGAGACAAAAGCCTCATAATATTGTATGGGTTTATACTTCGGCCCAACCTTTGTATGATGAAGTCAAAAGTATGAATAAAAATATTGTATTTATCAAAGGATGGCCTGAATCTTTTGACGATGAAAAGTTGTTCCCCCCGCAGCAAAACCATCTGCTGATATTGGACGATGTCATCTTTCAAGCGTCAGACAATCAGGAAGTGGTTCGAATTTTTACACAATATAGGCATCATATGAATCTAAGCGTCATCATGTTAACGCAGAACATCTTCCACCAGGGTAAATTTAGCCGCACTATAAGCCTAAACAGTAATTATCTAGTTTTGTTCAAAAATCCACGCGATAAATTGCAGGTAACTGTTCTGGCTAATCAAATCTGCCCCAACAACCGGAAGTTCTTTCTGGAATGTTTTGAAGATGCGACGAGGGATCCGTACGGCTATTTACTGGTTGATTTGACGCCCACGTGTCCAGAACAATACAGACTGCGCACAGGCATACTACACAATCAATGGCCTACTGTTTATACCCCTAAGCAATAAAAACAATGTCTAAACTGTTAAAAAGAAATGCGGCGTTACTTAAGACTCTCTTTACCTGCAAGCCGGGCCAACGCAAACATTTACTCCTCAGAGCTCCTGCCAGTTTACTAAAAGCGCTATGTGAGATTGCTTTAAATCTCCTAAAAGGCCACATACCTCTAAATTCGAAACAATACAAAAAACTTAAAAAACAAAAAAGGAATATCCGATTTCTAGCCGATAAAAAAAATACTTTAAAGAAGAAAAGAGCTGTATTGGTTCAAAAAGGTGGTTTCATTTTCCCGTTGCTGGCTGCTTTTGCTCCTGTACTCGGAAGCGTCATCAGAGGCCTCATAAATAAATTAAAAAAAATGAGTTTGAAAACGGCGAATAAATTGTACCTCGTCTCCCCATACCAACTAGACAGGATGACTCGAGCGCAGCCAAACATCCTCGATACAGCGGAACGGGATTTAGATCGGCAGATGAAACAGGTGTTGGAAAATAAAAATGTAAATCAATACGAAAAAATCAAAATGTATCAAAGCCTAATGCAACGTTACAGGGGATTATTAAAACAAAAGAATGAGGAGAGTGCCCCCATCACACTGAGCGTAACGCAAGATCAGATAGAACGCGCCACCCCTTCCAATCAGAACAACAGCGCCACGGAGCTGACGGAGATGGAGACGAGAGAACAGGTGCACGAGGACCCGCCGGGGATGAAAACTACGCAACAGGTGCAAACGGAGGAATGGACAGGGATTCTCGACGCTATAGGATCACGACATCATCGAAACGCCGCATACGTGTTGAGAAAATTAGCATCGAACGAGGATGGACGCCTCGGGGCGAATTTATATTTAATGGAAATCTTATCAGAGGATCTCATATGACCGATTTGATAAAAAAGCTCGTCGTGAGCGGTAAGAAAGTAGGCGGTCCTCCTATAGGCTGGAGTGAATTTTTGGAAACACTAACCCGTCTTAACTTACCGGAATCAAGCATTTCTAACCCTTTGGCACGTTCTGACTTTAAACGTTTAAAAAAGGCTAGAGCTGAAGATGAAGACGTTTCCCAAGCTAAAAATGCAAACGCAAAAAACATTAAGAAAGTCCATACGCCCCCTAGTATCTTTAACAAACATCCCAGCTGAGAATTGTGAATGGAGGGTATCTCTTGAAAAATTTAACAAAGTCTCAATTATTGCCCTATAGGGGTGCGTCGCACTAGATTGTGATATAAGACGGTCCCCTAGAACGACGTCAACTTGTGAAAATATGGTATTAAGAGGATAATTAATAATCCCCACAGCTTCATTCGCTCCTAGATTGCTTCCGTCTTTGTGTAATACTTTTAAACGTAAATGCAGCAATGTATCAGATAGATCGAGATATTTAGAGCCATCTCCGGGGATAAAAAATTCAATCGGGCCCGAATCTGTAATTGCCGATAAAGGAGGAATCTCCACATACTGTGTTTGATCTATTGATAATTGTGTAAGAGGTGGAGCAAAAATATCCAGCTCGCTAAGACTGCATTCTTGGGAATTAAAATGTAAAAGCGACATTTTATTTATTTATTTTTATTTTTTAAGAGAATATATCCGTCCTACGCCTTGGTCGCCTTTTGATGACTGATTTGAAGTTTTTGGTACTGCGCGTCTTTTTATTTATTCTCAATCTGAGGCCTGAGGGTCTTCGGCCACGGCGTGAAAGAACTACAAGTCCCGCACCTCCTTGAGCGGCTTCCGGTTTACGTTTTATTTTTTCAATGACGCGGCCCGCCACATCCGTAGCAATGTTCCTCGCTGCACTTTGAAGATGCGGTCTTGCTAGGTTGAAACCTGATTTCAACATTGGAGCGACAAAACGAAATAGCTTCGCGAATATAGACCCTATCCCACGTCCGTACTGAACTGGGGCGCCGTGGAAACCAGGATAGGAACCACCTATTTGACTTTCATAATATTTGACGAATCGATATAAATCGGGATGTGTCTCGAGTCTCATATTTTTCTAATGTTTCGGTCTAAAATGTAGAACTAGAACGATCTTTCCGTATTTGAAATTGATTGGTTTATTCTGGTCTGTGCGAATGCTAATATGGATGTGCTCAATGTGACGTTTGTTTACATCTAAATAATATAAGGTGTTGAAACTTCTATTTATGAGCGATCCAAATTCCCCTTCTAAAGGCAGGCTCCTTAGTAAAGGGGCGTGGGCGTGGGCGTCGCCAACAGTCTGATAGTGTATTACATCGGCGTAAATGAAAAGATGGTAACGCCCTCCCCTTCGATCAGCTGTCCGCGGGGCCTTCGTCCAATCTGTTTTTAATGGAAACCATTGGTCAGCCGGCAGGCCTACTAAATAAGCTAACGGTTCGTTAAATTTTAGTTCGTGGGGTTCTTTGGTGTGAAATTTAAATCTATGAGTATGTTGGTCGTATTCCACGTTTATTTTTTTGTTGGAAGCTTTCAATAACTGCGCTTTAATATCTTCAGCCAAGGAGTTGAGATCGCCATATATCTCCCCCCGCAGTTTCATCAGGGTGGGTGGGGGTGTCTCGTGAGGCTCAGTTGCTGGTTTTGTCATCTCTCTAAAGTAGAAGCCCCTTTTTTTCTCCGGTACATCTACACACGTGTTCACATATGTAATTTCACAAATAGCGACTTCCCAAGGCCCCTTTAAATCGATATTCTGGACCAATTCGACTTTAAAGTCCGTATTTGTATTATTCGGATACAAATGCATACTTGCATTGGAGGTCAGGGTTACATAAAAACCATCCCTTACTTCACCCATCTTGATATTTCTGTATAATGATTGTTTTTGTCATTTCAGATATCTTTAACACTGCTGGCTGGCACCCAACTATCAAATTTCGGAGGCCATCCGACCCAGCGTATCAAAAGTTCACGCCTCCCTGAGACCGTTCGGGATTTAAGAATTTTCTGAATGCTGAAAAATGTATTTTTCTTAATTTTCACTTTTTGGAGCTCATCTGCATAGAATACGCCATCTAACGGCTCTCCGTCGTAATCGCTGAGTTTGTAAACCTTTGGAAAACGATCGAGAATTTCTACTACAGTGAAAAACTCGTCTGAGAAAGATTGTTCATACGATTTGTCAAAGACACCCTTTATTTTGGAAATTCTAACGTTGTCTCCTACGGCGAATCTTTTTTTATCACTCTTCTGTAGAGATATGTTGCCGTACAGGTTCTGGAAAACTATGTCTCTATTTTCCATAGTCACCTCATTAGGCGACATCTTAATACTACGATGAAATGAATTATTATAAGCGGATAGAAAATCTTGAATTTTGTCGACATAACGTCTTGTATTATCCGCAGTGAAAAACCGCCACATCCTGGTCTTAAGAGTCCGGTTAAAACGCTCGACGGTTTTATTAATTTCTGGAATTGCTTGTTGAAAAATTCTTTACCAGCATCCGTCTGCAGACGTACAGGAATTCCGCTGTCTGACAGAATTGACTCGAATGCCTCGCTAACACTGGCGGCTGATTTATCCTTCAGAACGCGCGCATAAGCCTTCTTTGAGAAAATGTCAATCACGGTGAGAATATATTTCATCCCATCATTATGTGATGACAAAATCTGCATGTCACACAGATCAGCCTGAAGTTGTCTCAAAGGCCCGCGTGCATATACTCGATTTCGAGAGAAAGTCAGTCTCGCAGGTTTATGCAATGTATATGCATTGTCTCCCGATAGGAATGATTTCACTTTCTTCAAAGTGGGGTTTTTTTTTACAGCTCAAGAGAGCCGCCTTGTGGAGACGTTGAGCGCCACCGAAACTTGCTGGATTTTTAAGATTATAATACAATTTTTTGAGACATCTATCCTCAGCCATTGTTGCAACCGTTGTGACAAATATGGAACCCGTTCGTGGTTTTAAAATGTTTATTGAAAGGAGAAAAACAGGTAAAATTCTTTTTTTTTTTTTTTTGGTTACAATATATAAAAGATTTTTTTTTTACAGCTCAAGAGAGCCACCTTGTGGAGACGTTGAGCGCCACCGAAACTTGCTGGATTTTTAAGATTATAATACAATTTTTTGAGACATCTATCCTCAGCCATTGTTGCAACCGTTGTGACAAATATGGAACCCGTTCGTGGTTTTAAAATGTTTATTGAAAGGAGAAAAACAGGTAAAATTCTTTTTTTTTTGGTTACAATATATATAAAACAAACCATGTGTTAAACGTATAATGTTTGTTCCGGTTAGAGTATAATCAAACAATGCAGTATAGGAAAAACAAGGTACATTTAAAAAAAAGTACATTTAAAAAAAAAAACAAGGTACATTTAAAAAAAAAAAAAAAAGGTACATAGTTTTGTATTACATTTTAAGAACGTACATACGCTATCATAGACCGTATCACATGTTTCGGTACATTTGATTGGATAAGAATTTTGAATTTGTTCAATTCGGCTTTAATATCAATTGGAATATTATTGCGTATATGTATAATAATCAAATCATGGAACAATGTCATCAGAGTAAACAGGTGCGCTACAGTTATTTCAGTCCATTCGTTGATAATGAGTTTCAATTTGTTAAATTTGATAAAATACACACTAGATTACTCCATGTAATCTCTAGAACAGTTTGCGATATGTGTCTAATTTTTTCCATAATATCCACCAATTTCTGTACAGAACCGTCGTTATTAGTGCCGCGCTGTATAATTACTCGTTCCAAATCCTCAGTCCAATTTTGTACATCATTTCTTCTCAAAGAATTACCCATTTCTCTCACCCGCGTGTCTATGAAACACAAATTCAATCACAGAATCAGAAATTTGGGCAAACTGTTTGTAATCAATAATACAGCTTTCTAGTTTCCCGAAGATGTCTTCTTCATAGGACAGATCTATCAGAATGACATTGATGATTTGTTTAACGTCTATTTGTGGTATCTGAATATCGAGGTACGTCAGCATTCTGTAAATAGCAGAAAAGAAGTGTCTATTACATATTGATTTCATCACGGAACGGTAATTCTCGTACAAAGAATAATTCTCATGTTTTATGTACAGACATGTATGTCTCATCTGAGAAAGATCATTCAATTCACAAGCCAAACAATCGCTTGCGCTATGTTTTAACAGAGTTTCGTGTAGTAAGAGAACTACCAACAATTTGATTCTTACGTAATCAAGTGGCGACAGCCACGGTGGAGCGTTTTCGCTTTCAAAACTGGCGCTGATTGATGACGAGGTGGATGGCAACGTTGAAGCCTCGGATGATGATGATTTCTTGCTCATCACCGACCTGGATGTTGATTTGTCGGGGTCGCTGTTCAATACTGCCCCCTTTGGTGAATTCTCGCAGTCGCTGTTCATTACTGGCCCCTCTGTTGAGGCGAGATCTGGAGGTGAAGGCTGCTTTGCAGACAGGGAGACATTATCTGATTCAAATGGTGGAATTGCCAGCTCGGGACACCATAGCTCCGATTCCACCGGCTTCTCCAGCGTGGTGAAAGACTGTCGTCTGGCCTCCTTTGCGTGCCAGGTAGCCGGTTCCTTCAACAGACGTGTGAATCGTCGATCTGATTTTCCCTCTTCGTCTTCTTCATCCGATGAAATTATGATGATGGATTCGGCGAATAGCATCGGTTCGAATTCTTTCAAACATTCTCGACCGCAGTCATCTTTTGCGGAATCAGGATGCTGGGCCTCCGGATACGTAACGCTGCGTTCCGGGCAAATCGGTGTGGAAGTCTGCATGTCGATGTCAGCTTCATCAGAACCGCAGCCGTGGGGGATCAGCGGGGAGGATGCAGGTGAACACAAATTAATTACCTCTTCGTGGTGACGTAGGCCTTTCAGAATCTTTTGTTCTGGTTCCTTGTCTGCATCTTGGAAGGTAGGCAGAAGATTTCTGGCGCAGCGTTTGTCAGACATTTTTGTCTTGATCAGCGAGATGTTTCTTGGCGAGATTCTTTGAGGTTTGAAGGTTTGGGGGCAGCTTTTTATTTTCTTATACAGAGCAGTTGTAAACGGTCCACACCCTCCTCCTCCTGGAGATTTAGGGGTGTGCTTGGAGTCTGGAGTAGGCGGTAGGAGATTTAGGGGTGTGCTTGGAGTCTGGAGTAGGCGGTACTTTGATTGTAGGGGGATGTAAAAATTAGAACGTATTGAGATGTTATTCAAATATTAATTTTTTTCTGACCCCCACAATCGTGATCCACATTCTACTACACAAATACTGCTCCGTTATAATGTCAGTTAAGGGGTTAATTCTCCTCTGCCACTCTGATAAAGGGACTTGTAGAATCGTCTGAAGAACACCACACTCACTGTTGAAAACCTGAAGGGTAAGTAGAGCATCACATATTTCCCCGTCTTCCTCCTCCTCCTCGGATAGCTGAGGTGAAACTTTGAGGCGGAAAAACCAGCGGCCATTCAGTCCTAGTCTCGAAATCCAAGTTAGTGTGAGCTCCCCCTTCAGCCCCGTTTCTCCAACAAATTGGGGAAGGAGCTTTGGAAACAATTGACTGACGATGGCCCAGTCATTCGAGTTGAGGGATCCAAATCCGTGAGGCATGGTATACTTGCCATCCTCCTGCATGAAAAAGACTAATTCTCCGATTTCGTGGATGTAATGATAGCCCCAGGAAAAAGTACCAGTTAAAGGCCAATTATTCTCAAGCTCCGCCATATTTAGAGGACTCTGTTGCAATCTTCTGACAAACATATGCTTCTTCCTAGGGGCCTGTAAAAGTCCATCTGCACCCGCGGGTGAGACGTGAACCGTTACAGGTGTTTCGGAAATCATACTTCTCAGTAGAAGGTTCAAAAATCAAGATCCACAACCTCCACGCCCCAGACTCTATATACCCAACATTGCCGATCCCACCCACTTTTTGCCTTTCATCGTCACGTGTTATATTTGTGTTATATTTTCAAAGATCTTGTTTGAACATTTTTTAACTTCATTTCTCCTCCATACAGATTTTTTATTGAAATGGAAACTCAATCACCAGCTAATTTCATCCCTCGGAAGGTAAGATTCATTTTTTTCAACTCATACTATTATTATTAAAGCTTTTTTAAAATGAAACATACCACCAAAAAACAAAATATATGTTTCATAAAACTCAGCCACACACACACACATCCCACAGATACAGACACACGCGGGGTCATACACCCCCATGATCTTAAGACCCAGAACATGTACAGACATATTCCCACCACCAAAAAATTAAACTCAGCCACAGATCCAGACACACGCGGCGGGGTCATACACTCCCGTGATCTTAAGACCCAGAACATGTACAGACATATTCCCACCACCAAAAAATAAACAAAACAAGATTTACAGATGATCTAACACACATGTTCAGACTTACCACCATCAAAAAACAAACAAAACAAGATTTACACACATCCTGAGATAAATAAACTTGCACACCTTACCACTCCTATCTCAGGATGAAAGTGAATGAAACACTTAAACACCCCCTACAGGACGAGGTAGGAAGCAGCAGCTCATAACATTTGGACTTTCAACCACACACACACACACACACATTCTAACACACACATTCATACTAACCTCAGACCTTTCATTATTATATATATATATATATATATATATATATATATATATATATATATATATATATATATATATATATATATATATATATATATATATATATATATATATATACTTTTTTATTAAGGCCATAAATCACTACTCTATCAAAGTTTGTCATAAGGACCAGCTACCATTCTCTCTAACTGGGTTGGTGAAACAAACTGCAAAACTGGCTCTGTTACGGTGTTGTTGACAGTCCTCTGCATCGCTCACTTTGGATGCCAATCAGTTGCGAGGGGCATCTGTGTAAAAAATTCCCTCGATGATCAGAGGTAAATGGGTTCGGGTTTGGTACTTTAATTTGTATGGTGAACACTGGATGACCCTGTGGACTGCTGTTTGTATCGTGTGGGTGACCATTATGTATATCAAGAAAACTGTGACGAACCGAGGAATTCATCACCAGCAGCACACGTGTTAATACATTTCACATCACACAAAAATGGATTACAGTGTTCACGCTTTGTCTCAGGGGTTATATGTATGGTTTAGCTCCCTTAATCCACCTGGTACTTTACGGAACATTGTTCGACGGCACACATAGGCAATTAGCCTCGAATCCAACTTTACAGCAGGAATAGTGGGGAGTAGCCATCATGATAGCTTCACGACAAACTAATGGACGCAGTTGTTGGATTGACTACTTTTGCTATACTTCTAAGTGCTCATCGTGCCTGTTGACAACGTGAATGACGGTTCCTTCGTGGTCGCCAGTGTTGTCTGTTCCTGCTTGCCTCCGGACAGTAGTCAAGAGACACAGGGGAGCCTTCTCTCCAACAGCTTTGTCCGCAACTGCAGCGTTATTTTTGTCACGGAGACGTGGCTTCACCTGCTGATCCCCGACGCGGCAGTACTCCTGACTTAGAAGTGTTAGCAGTAACTTTCAGACCCTTTTATCTACCAAGAGAACTGACAGTCGTTATCGTGACCACTGTTTACATATCAGCGGACTTTAACATTAGCATAGCGCTTAGCACCCTGTTTACCACACTAAACCATCAGCAACTCACCTATCCTCATGGTGTCTTTGTCATTGTCGGCGACTTCAATCAGGAGTGTTTAAAGTCTGTGCTCCCTAAATTTGTTCAGTATGTAAATTGTGCCACCAGAGGGGAAATAAACGTGTTTATTCCAATTTTAAACAGGCATACATAACCATCCGAATCGCCCTACTGTATCTGACCACATGTGCTTGACTGCCTGTCCATTGTTGTCGGCACTGCGTTTGAATCAACTCCATACATCATTTATTTATTTAAGTAAACACAATGTGTTTTACTTTAAATGTTTCGGGGCTTGACTCAAGTTGGCAATAATTTCTCATTAGAGTAAATCCCCAGTTAGGTGTTCATTTTAACCTTCAAGAAATAACTATGAATATAGCTGAACAGTCATTGTTTCTGAGACAAATCACAGTCACATATATTCAAACTAAAAACTGGATCAAATCTAAGTAGAAAATAGCAAGTAAAGAAATAAGAGTCCTCGTGCTTTTCATATACGATTTTAATAAATTTTGTGCCATCAATTGCATTGCATAAAATGTTGCTGATTCTGATTGTCTGTTAGCAACCAAAATAATCTATCTTTCTTTAAGATGATGTCACATGACGGCAACTCCAATTAGACCTACATCACGTTACACTTACTGTATTAAATAAGAGTCCATTGTAGTAGTTTATTCTTCCATTTGTTTTACATTGTTTAGGCCTCTCACCAACTGGCCTGGAGTTAGTGTTTTCCTTTGTTACAGCGTATTTTCTTTGTTGCTCAGCTTTTGATGTCTTGTATCTTGTTGCACTTATTGGTTTTCTTTTGTGTGTCTCTCTCTCTCTCTCTCTCTCTCTCTCTCTCTCTCTCTCTCTCTCTCTCAAAGAAACTTTTTATTTAAAAAAGCAAACAACTAGTAATATGTAATGTATTACATTTTAGAAGTAATTTGCCCAACACTACCTATGAGGGACCCCATTAATCGGAGGCGTCACTCTCCGTGCTTCTGTGCACGTACCACTACGCAAGGACAAGGACAAAAACTGCTGTACTTCACTTTTTCGGAAATACAAGTGGTAAGCGTGAGCCACTGAAGAATTTAACGTTTGCAGTATGAATAAAAGTCTTGTTGCTATTAAAACTTGCTCTCTGACACAGGCGCCCTGTGAATTAATGTAATACTGTACTGCATTGCTTCTTATCATGCTTGTATGGCCCAAACAGACTGACCAGGCCTACAAACAGAGTACTCTCCTGGCTCATGTCCCAGAGCACTGGAGGCCTCATTCTGATTGAGAGCTAATGAATAGACAAAATCCCCAAAGTATTGACATCAGAAACTTGTTCCCATGAATAGCGCCAAACACAGATGACCGCCTTGGCCTGTGACCTTGAATAAACAGACATCCAACAATCCAACTCCGTTCATTTCTCACTGCCACCCAAACAATCACAGAGACAATGCCCACCGTCAATGAATTAATCAATAGCTCAATAGCGTCTGTCTATTTTCGGTTTATGGTAGCAAATTGGGTTTGACATCTTTCCTCTCACTGGTTATCAATGTTGGAAGGGAATAATTTATTGAATGTTTTGGTATATCTATACATATTTTAGCTCAGAGTCAAAGGGAGGGGGGTCATATTGTTTTGCATAACAGATACCTTTAGGCAACAGCACACCTGCGATCCTTGTGAGGATAAGCAGTACGGATGAAAACAATTTTCATACCTTTCCCTGATTTTGCAAAAACTGTACATAAATGTGTTGACTTTTGGTGATCAATAATAAAATAAGAAATGGTCATTATAAATCTGTAACTACTCGTAAATGGAGATGTAATTATAAAAAAACACTACATCCCAATTAAATCTAAATATCATAGGCTACATTTACAGAGGGACATTTATTCCGATTAAAAGATTGATCTGAATAAAAAATGCTTCATGTACACACCCCATTCTGAATGGATCAAGCCCGTTCCGATCAACATTTTATTCTGAACAAGAGGGGTGTTTTCTTTCGCTTGATAATCCCATCAGCATGCATGAAAACACATTTTGAAATTTCATAACAAACCACCTCAAACAGGAACAATACGGAAAATAACATGTAAAATAGAAATGGATGAAGCAGTGGTTTTTTTTTACATGGTAGTTGCAAAGGCTTCTACTTTTACTATTGTATCTTGTGTATTTGGTCAATATGCGCATGTCAAAATGATTTGTTTCGTGACGCATGAACGGTCCTAATCGGATCAATATTTTTTGTGTCCGTGGAAACAGTGCATCTAATTATAATTTTGAACTGAATTTTGATCAAATTAATACATTAAAATTTTCAATTTCCTTATTTCGCATTGTTCTGTGCTGTAGGTGTCTTCATATTTACTTATAATGCAATGTATTTTAATGAAAATATCAGGTCCACTATAGTGTTTTTCCAAGGTCTGTCTGGTGTTATTGGTGGTGGGTGGGGGAAGAGGTGTCCAGAGGGGGTCTCACACAATATAATACTTTAAGATAATTCTCTCTATTTGCTATGTTGTCCGCGTAGGTTTTCTCCGGGTACTTTGGTTTCCTCCCACATCCCAAAAACATGCTTGGTAGGCCAATTGAGCTCTCCAAATTGCCCCTAGGTGTGAGTGCGAGTGCGGATGGCTGTTCGCCTTTGTGTGCCCTGCGATTGGCTGGCAACCAGTTCAGGGTATCCTTCGCCGACTGCCCGATGACTGCTGGGATAGGCTTCAGCACGCCCGCGACCCCCGTGGGGACAAAGCGGTATAGAAAATGGGTGGATGGATGGATGGATGGATGGATGGATGGATGGATGGATGGATGGATGGATGGATGGATGGATGGATGGATGGATGGATGGATGGATGGATGGATGGATGGATGGATGGATGGATGGATGGAGTGGCAATTCTATGTCCTACAATGTACTGTACGCGTATTATGTTTGAGGTAGTCCAACAAAATCCTGGACGATTTTGAAATTCTGCCCAGACATTTTTTGGGGCTCAAAAGTAGGACATGTTCGAGAAAAAGAGGATGTCTGGTCACACTAATTAACCAGAAACCTAATTTATATGGGTAACTAATGGTCAATCGACAAATTCCAAAGCGCTCAAAACCTTGTATTTGAGTGCTATGTTTCTTCAGCTCAATGTTTGACTGGCATTCGCGTGTCACATGACGTACCATCAGGTTTCTCCGGTAATGACATCCTGTAGCCTAAAAACCGGTCGAAAAACCAGGAGGACGCAGAGTGTAAATTTGGACGCAAGGTAGTTCTGACTGGAGCGGGTCTGGGTCTTTTTACAAAGGCAAACAGAGGTGTCCTTACACACGCTTGTTCAAAAATCACTTACAATGTAATTATTATCCTTTTAATTCAGTACTATTTAATTTAAATGCTTGAAGGTCCAGACAATATGGTCTTGGGGTCGGGACTTGGACCCCGGTCCGCCATTTGGAGACTCCATATCTAATGCAAAGATGAGGGGCAAGTAAGGTCCAGCACCGTGTGTACTTGAGGAAAAATGTCCGATCTGAAGTATTTAGCATGCGGCAGATTAGAAGGAAAGTAAATGGTCAATGGAATGGTTTATGGGTGGATGAGAATAGCTTGCCCAAGAGTGAGCGTCCCCAACAATGGGGTTAACTGAAGTCTACACTGAGAAATGACTGCTGAGTAATTATAAAACCACCCAGATGACCTGGCTTTCTTGCCAACCCACTGTTAATAAACAGTGGTCATAATGAAGAAGAATCCATAGGTCTTTTAGGTTAAGGTCTTCAGCAACCTTGCTTCAAGGAATAGTCTTCAATAAGGGAAGGATGGGATATGAGCTGCTGTTACGCTACTGCCCCCATGTGAATGAATGTATTCTTGCATTCAAGCAGAGTAATGTGATGCTGATTTCAAGTGCACAAGAAAACAGTTCAGAAAATCCTGCTGTGCGTTTAAATAATGTTTTACCTCTACCTACTTGATTTAGTGCGGCACTGAGTGTTATAACATTTACCATTACAACAAATCAAAAACATGTTAATGAATGAGACATTTGACCAGTGTTTGAGTCAGTATGTTTTTGTTACCTTGCAGCTTTTATGTCAACTGGTTCCACGTAATTGCAGTAAAACACCCAGACAGTAATTTTACTCTGGAACATATTGTATACGGGAATATAACTAATTTCAGCTGGAGTGTAAAATGTATTGTGTTGAAAATGTTATATTGTATTATTGTATCACAATTTAAAAGGATGAAACTAAATACTCAGACTGGGTATTATTACTTTGGATTGTAGTCATCTTTCAACACAACCTAAATAGCTTGTTCCTTATTCAACAATGTGGAGTTTTCATCATTGAAATACTGAATGAAAGGTTAACTACATAATCATTATATACTTATACTTTCAGAGGTGGTGTGCATATATTTTGGTACTAATTCACTGCTAAATAAAATCTATTTATTATTATTTTAATTATTATTATTATTTTATGGTAATAATTATACAAGTATTAATAAAAATAACCAAGAAAAGAATTGTTGCCCATAGCTGGGATTTGTGATTCGCATTGGTCTTTTGAGCACATAGGTCTATGAGCGTCCAGCAATACCAATACCCAAGAGCAGGACCATAAACAGAGGATAAAATAATATGCACTATATTCCCATCAAATTCGTGTCACGCACCAGTAATGTATAAATAAATAAATAAATAAATAAATAAACGTTAAACATGTCAAACATTAACCCAAGATCATGTCTGTGATCGTACCCCTGTGCCCTGTGTTGAGTTAAAAAGTCTCACGGCGTGGAGGAGAAATTATCCCCTCAGCCTTTCCGTGGAGCAGGACTATGTCAGCAGCCTGTCACTGAAGCTACTCCTCTGCTTGGAGATGGTGCTGTGCAGTGGGTGGATGGGGTTGTGCTTGATGGACAGCAGTGTGGCCAACACCCGTTCTGCCACAGACGTCAGACCAGGCAACACAATAGACCCACAATAGAACTTGCCTTCCTCACTAGTTTGTCCAGGAGGGAGGCATCCCTCTTCTTGATGCTGCCCAGCACGCCACTGCAAAGAAGAGGGCACTCACCACAATATATTGATGAAACATCCGCAGCACCACTGCAGACGTTGAAGGATGCCAACCACCTAAGGAATATGCACCTCTCATTTTAGTGTGGGAGGTTTCATGGTTAAATTGGACTAGTCTCGTGGCCAATTTTCATTGTTTCCACATTGCACCAGTAAGCGCACTCTTAAGGTTCATTTAGCAAAGTCTAGCACAAAACATTGCATTGCACACAATATTATGGGTGACATATCAGTATTCAAAAGAGGACAATTTGTTGACAGCAAGTTTTTGTGATGTATCAAGAGCCACGGTATCCAGGGTAATGTCAGCATACCAACAAGAAGGACAAATCACATCGAACGGGATTAACTGTGCACGCAAAGGGAAGCCGTCTGAAAGGGATGTTCGGGTGCTGACCAAATGCACACGAACCTTTATTGAAAAGGGGAAGTGGAACGCTGGACTCACGGTCTGGCTGGCGTGACTGAGCCGAGGACCGCAGCGCGTAGTTGGAGGTGGGCAGGTGGTCAAGGCAGGCGGCGATCAAACTGAGGTCAAAGACAGGCGAGTAGTCAGAACAGGCGGTGAACAAGGCGTGTCGGGTCAGAACACAAGCATGGTCGGCAACGGAAATCGTTCAGGGCACAAAGAGCAGTGGTGTCATAGGCAGGGTAAGCAAACGAACTGAGAACCACTAGCAGAATACACAGAGTTTAAGTAGAGGGGACCTAGTGAGCTGTAGCAGGTGTTGGTAATTACTTGATTGGTGCTTGGCTGGAAGACAGGTGACGCAGGCACGTGACAGAACCCGTCCCTCAAGGAACGGCTCCTGACGTCACAAAAACCGAACGCCGAGCCGAATGGGATGTCGGTAAGATTGCAACGCCTTCCCTGTCGGAGTGGAACCAGGCTGCGGACGTTGCAACGGCAGCCAAGGAGGAGACTGAACTGCAGGCTGCGGTTGACGATGAGACTGGGCCCGCGGCTGTAGCCTACGGGTTGAAGAAGCAGAGGGCCGAGAGGCAAGGGCATGGGCTCGAGGTGAAGAGCGGGTCTGGGGCAGGGGCTTGCGACATGTGGTAGGGGGCAAGCAAACCGTTCCCAAATGGATCCCTGCTAGGCGGGTGCTCTTGGCTCTCTTCCGGCAAGAGGCCACCCAGTGGCCCTCACCCCTGCAGTATACACCAAGCTCTGAGGCGTCTATGACGAACCTCTGGTGAGAGCGAGATGCATCCAATCTCCATAGGCTCTGGCCAGCTGGGCTGGGCGGGAGGAATGTTCATGGTGGGCTGGCTGACTTGGACGGAATCCTGGGGGGACGACAGGTGAGACGCGACGACAGAGGCTTCCCATGACACCTGAGGCGTCGGGCTGGTGTCACGGCAGCAGGGGGGGGGGGCGGAGTCCACTTCACCTTCTCGCGCCGTCTTGACCGGATCCGCCGATCTACCCATGCGACCAGGTCCATGGCACCTTCAAGGGTCTGAGGGCGCTCGTAGGAAACCATCTCATCCTTGATGTAGTTCGTGGAGGAAGGTGCCGACGAGAGGCGTTCCAGTCACTCCGACATGCCACCGTCTGGAACTTAATGGAGTACTGGGCCACGGATCTGTTGCTTTGGTGCAGCGTAATGAGTTCCTCGGAGGAGTCTTCCAAGGCGGAGCCCAAGTCAACCACGCGCAGGATTTCAGCTGCGAAGGCGTCGAATGACGAGCAGGCGGGTCCCCTGCCGCTCATATTTCGCCGTTCCCCACAGCCACACCTCACCCGTAGGGTGAGTGAGTACAAACCCCACTTTGGCTGGTTCCGTGGCGAACGTGAAGGGGCTGGAGGTCGAACAAGGCACGGCAGTTGGTCAAAAAGGCCCGAACGTACTCGGGGTCACCATCGGACCTTTCAAGGTTGCTGAGTCTGGGCTCCTGAACGTCCACGAGCTGCCTGGGCTCCAGGGCAGGACAGGGCGTGGATATAACGGCAGGCTGATCGGTGGGGCTGAGTAGGATGGTCGTGGACAGGGCTTGTGCAGATTGGGTCGCAACAGCCAGAGGAGCCAAATCTTTAAGGACCTTGAGAGCTTCTACAAGTTCTTGGTGGAGCTGATGGTGCTGCAGAAGCTGCTGTTGTAGCTGCTGGACGATCTTCATTAAGGTCACCATCTCCTCAGCGTGGGACAGGCAGTCCAGGGCAGAAGGGCCGCGCGCTGGTCGCATAATGGTCAGTTTGTTCTGTCAGGAACAGAGACAGTGCGACCAAATGCAGCACGAACCTTTAATGAAAAGGGGAAGTGGAACGCTGGACTCGCAGTCTGGCTTTTGTGGCTGAGCCGAAGAGCGCAGCGCACAGTCGAAGTCAAAGGCGGGCAGGTGGTCAAGACAGGTGGCAATCAAAACAAGGTCAAGGACAGGCAAGTAGTCAGGACAGGCAATGAACAAGGCGAGTCAGGACAGAACACAAGCACGGTCGGTCGGCAATGGGAATCGTTCAGGGCACAAAGACCAGTGGTGTCACAGGCAGGGTAAACAGACAAACTCACAACAACTGGCAGAATACACAAAGTTTAAGTAGAGGGGACCTAACGAGCTGTAGCAGGTGCTGGTAATTACTTGATTGGGGCTTGGCTGGAAGTCAGGTGACGCAGGCACGTAACATCAACTCTTCGGTGTCCACCAGGACCTTCGGTCAGGAGCTCCACAGGGGAACTATACATGGCCGGGCTCCTATAGCCAAACCTGGACCACCAACGCTGCGTCGCTGGCGAAGAAATCTCAGCGCCGCCTGTACTTTCTGCGGAAACTCAGGCGAGCAAGTGCTCCTCCCGCCATCATGACCACATTCTACCGTGGCACCGTTGAGACCGTCCTCTCCAGTTGTATCGCTGTGTGGTATTGCTGTGTGGGGTGGTGGCTGCTCTGAGTACAACATGAAGGCCCTGGAGCGCATACTGACCACTGCTTGTAAGGTCATCGGGGCTCCACTCCCCTCCCTGAAGGAGATTTCCCGTCTCACCCGCAAGGCGACCGCGATTGTGTGTGATGTGAGTCACCCCGCTCACTTTTTGTTTGAACTTCTACCCTCTGGGAAGAGGTACAGATGCCTGCGCTCCCTCACCACCAGACTCAAAAACAGCTTCTTACTCCAAGCTGTCAGGATCCTGAATTCCCTCCCCCCTCAACCCTCGGCTGCATAACGTCCTGTTCTTTTGCGCTATGGTCTGGCTGTCTACTATTAGCACGCTTGCTCCATTTTGCTGCTCTTATTTGTCTATTTATTTATTTATTGTTTATTTATTTGGGTTATTTGCTTATTACTTATTCATTGCTCTTGTCTGTTCGTTTTTACTCTTTGTGCTATTTGATTCTAAGTGTTGTGTACTGTGTCTAGTCACCGTGGGACGGTGGGAAACGTAATTTCGATCTCTTTGTGTGTCTTAACATGTGAAGAAATTGACAATAAAGCGGACTTTGACTTTGGTCACTCGTGCCATTGCCAAACCTTGGTTCCAATGGTGCAAGGGCAAATCAATCAATTGTCAACTGTCAATTTTTTTTAAAATTCCCATTCATTTTCAATGGGGATTCAACATTTGCTCTAACTTCTACAATTTCTGTCCTATTAAACCCGTTTCAACATTTAACCCCGAAAGTGAAACTTTTGAAGCTGTATATTTCGTTTCGTTTCAAATTTCAAAACATTTTGGCGCAACCGATTCAACTCGTTTCAACATCATTCTGCAGATTTCCCCGAGTATTTATTCAACTTCTTCTACTTCACACGCAATTTCTTCAGGAATTGCAAATTCTAGTTCTTATTATTATATTTTTATTATTATTAGTGTGAAGGCGAAGGCCTTCACACTATTGTTATTCTACTTTATTAGTGTGAAGGCGAAGGCCTTCACACTATTATCAAGTCAAGTCAAGTTTATTTGTATAGCCCTAAATCACAAGCAGTCTCAAAGGGCTTCACATAGACAACCAATTGCCAATTATTCTCAAAGCATCCCCTGATCTTGGGCTCCCAAAAGGGCAAGGAAAAATTCAAAAACCCCTACCAAGGGAAAAATGAGAAACCTTGAGAAGGGACCACAGATGGAAGGATCCCCTTTTCAGGATCACCAGGCTGCAATGGATGCAAAGAGGGCAGATAAAATACATAATATGGAAATCAAAAAGTGGATGTCCAGGCCGGAGGTGCCTTCTATTGTCCTGGCAGTGTCCTCTAATAGGGTCATCCGCTGCAGTTCCCTCATGCTGAATTGGTCCACGAGAATCTAGATAGCCGCCGTCAGGTGTCGGGTGTCACCTAACCACCTCCCCAGCTGGGGAGGGGTGGGAGGAGTGGGGTCCGGGAGAGGGAGCAAAAACAAACTCCAGCCGAATCTGCCACTACAGGTTACACTTAAAGGCCATATCATAGAAATATGTCTTTAAACGTGTCTTAAATAGTTCTACTGAGGTAGCAGTTCTAATATCCATTGGTAGGGCATTCCAGAGCTCTGGAGCCCGAATAGAAAATGCTCTCGCCCCTGCAGACATTTTCTTAGCCCTCGGTGTCACTAAAAGACTAGCGTTTTGCGAACGAAGGTTACGAGACGGAACATAAGGAAAGACTAAGTCGACGAGATATGAAGGCGCTAAGCCATGCAATGATTTATAGAAGTCACATCTTAATGGACCGGGAGCCAGTGTAAATTGGCTAATATTGGGGTAATGTGATCAAATTTTCTTGTCCGTGAGAGCAGCCTTGCAGCAGCATTTTGTACTAACAGTAGACTTTTGATAATGGACTTGGGAAGACCAGAGAATAATGCATTACAGTAGTCCAGGCGCGACGTGATAAATGCATGTATAATAATTTCCGCATCACCGGTCGAGAGGATTGGGCAAATCTTGGCAATATTACGAAGGTGAAAAAATGCTATTCTGGTTATATTCTTAATGTGCTTTTGAAAGGAGAGTGTTTGGTCAAATGTTACCCCGCGATTAGTTACAGTATCACTCTGAGTACGGTTATCTATAGTTATAGTGGTTTCCTTAAATAAATGATAACGAGCTGGACCAATTATCAACATCTCAGTTTTATCTGGGTTCAGACGAAGGAATTTGAGAGACATCCATTGCTTGATCTCCACAAGGCATGCCTCAAGATTACAACAGTCCCGCGGATCTGTCATTGATAACAGTATATATAATTGGGTGTCATCCGCGTAACATTGAAAACTAATATTATATTTACGTATTATGTCCCCAAGCGGAATCATATAAATATTAAATAGAATTGGTCCTAGTACCGATCCCGGAAAGGGACACGCTTTTAAAATTTGAGAGGGTTATTGCATGATCGTCAGCGCCGGTAATCGGCGGTCCCAACTGAGCGATCGGAATGGTCATCTTGATCGCATCCCTAATGGATTCAATCTTTCGAGCAAAGAATTTCATGAACTCGTCAGCCGAGTGAAAGGAGCTATCGGGGGTCGGCTGGCGTAGTGTTAGCTTTGCCACTTTATCAAATAGGTATTTAGGATTGTTCTTATTGAGATTAATGACCTGCGAAAAATAATGAGTTTTTGCTAAGATAAGCGCATCTTTATATTTCATGAGGCTGTCGCGCCATGCCTGATGGAAAACCTCAAGTTTGGTTAAACGCCATTTGCGTTCATGCTTTCTACTTAATTGGTTAAGCGAACGTGTTTCATTTGTGAACCACGGAGTAGGCAATCTACGGCGAGTTTTCAGACGTAGCGGCGCCACAGAGTCGATGGCATTTAACAATGTAGCATTGAATTCATTTGTAAGATTATCAATAGAGCCGGTATATGAGGGAAATACGGCAGTTGCTGGTGGCAGTAGCTCAGATGTCGCAGTCATGGAGTTAATATTACGGCTGCTATAATTCTGATTCCTCTCTTGTCTATGACTAAGAACTAAAATTTCAAATTTTATTAAGTAGTGATCAGACAAAACAGTAGTGTATGGCAGTACAGTTATATTAGAGGTTGCCAGTCCTCGAGATAATTCCAAATCTAAGGTATTACCATTCTTATGCGTTGCTACCTGTACGGCTTGCGTAAAACCAAACGTAGAGACTGAAACGCCGAAGTAAGTGGCTCTGACGGTAAATTCATGTGGACGTTAAAATCGCCCATGATTATTATATTATCCGCATTTGTCACTAGATCAGCCACGAATTCTGAAAATTCATCCAGGAAGCCAGAGTAAGCCCCAGGTGGACGGTAAATAACAGCAAGATAAAATGACGGTAAAGCGGTGGATCGGACAGTGAGAACTTCAAATGTTTTAAATACGTTAATCGAAGATCGGAATTTGAGATGAGGGCAACACCCCCACCCTTTTTTTGAGGACGCGCCACATGTGAGCTCACAAAGTTTGGAGGCGAAGCCTCATTAAGCGGTAGCAGTTCATTAGGTTTTAACCAGGTCTCGCAAAGACCAAATATATTTAGATTATGTTCCATGATGAGGTCATTAACGAGAACTGCTTTCGTATGAAGCGATCTTATATTCATGAAACCGAGTTTAAGTGTAATCGGTCGATCAGTGTTCGTATCTATCAAAGGATTAAGATTGTGTTCTCTAGGCCTGACATCACCTCTCAATTGTTTATTAGCGCGGTGGGACGACCGTAGGAATTTGATAGTAAATATTTGGTACACATGTAATACTATCTGAAACAGGCACCGTATCATCAGCTATACTGGTGTGGAGCGATTGGATTTGTCTACTACCTCAGTAGAAAGTGTGTTCACGTGTACTGTAGCACTATTCAAACTGTGACGCTCTAGTCTACACAAGGAGCTATGTGCATGCTGGAAGTCTAGCCTAGCGCTAGTTAACTTTAACTAAACTGACTCCAAACCCATCCTGACAGGTGGTGTAGTCACCTGTGCCCCGGCCTGCTCTAAGGTGACCTGTCATGAATGGCTCAAACAGTAATCTATATTCCTAGAAAGAGTGAAGGTGCCTTCACGGTTAGGATGAAGGCCGTCCTTCCTCAGCAGGTCGGGGCTGCCCAGAAGGAGGACCAGTTATCTATAAAATACAGTCCCTGCTTTTTACAGAACCCAGCCATCCATCGATTAAGGGAGACTAATCTACAAAACCTCTCATCAGAGCCTCTCCCACTCATCTTTCTGGCGAGATCACAAGTCCTCGCTATGTTTCTCTTTGTGATCTCAGATTGCCTCATCCTAACATCATTAGCGCCGACGTGTATCACTATATCCGAGTAGCTAGTGTTGTTGGAACTACGCTGTTGACTAGTCCTATTGCGAGTCAGCTCCCTAAGATTAGCTTCTATGTCGGGTGCTCTGCCCCCAGGAATACACATTACCGTGGCTGGATTTTTAAGCGTGATATTTTGGGTGATGGAGTCACCTATGACCAAGGTGTGAGGGCCAGTAGACCGAGATGACTTTGGACGGCTATGCGTCTTACCTGGCTCATCGTGATTAGCAAGCCGCTTGGGGCTAATGCTAACGGGGCTAGCGGGCTGACTACAGTCCGCGATTGTGTCCGCCACATCTACTGTTATCGCACTATTCTGCTCTAACTGGCGGACACGTCCCTCTAGCAGGGACAACCTCTCTAACAGAAGGGTGCAGTTGGTACACGAAGCAGTACAAACCTCTTAGTACAAACAAACCAATAGAATAAGTATTGTTATTCTACTTTATTAGTGTGAAGGCGAAGGCCTTCACACTATTGTTATTCTACTTTATTTTTTTTAATTATTATTATTAGTGTGAAGGCGAAGTATTCTACTTTATTTTTCGTCTTATTATTATTATTAGTGTGAAGGCGAAGGCCTTCACACTATTGTTATCCTACTTTATTCCGCCCACTTTTTTTGACACCTAACTACTCCTACATGCTTTAACCGATTCATCCCATTCCAACTTTCACACGTTCCAAAAATTCTCACATTGGCCGTCTTGTCATTACATATTAGCACGCTTCTACCATTTTGCCACTCATTAAGCAAATTCCAGCACTTTAATAGTAAGACTGTCACGGATGGAATGGAGCAGGGCGACCAAGTGCAGCTTGGACCAGGGTTTATTGGAGGAACCAAAGACAGACTCTGCAAACTGACATGACTTAACAAAACGATAACATGACTGACTAACCGAAAACAGACTTGAAAACGACAGGGACCAAAAAGACATGAAGACGACACGACAACAAAACAACAGCAACCGCAACAAAAAGACAATGATCCGACCGGGCATGAGGGGCAGACAGGACTTGTATACATGACAGGTAACAAGAGGCAGGTGAGAATAATCAAACTAATCAGGGGCACACAGGAGGGGAGGGGCGAGCACACAGACCGAAACCATGACAACAGACACATGGTGGAACGGCTGGGTACGAGACGTGACAGTACCCCCCGTTCCATGGGAGCCACCTGGCGACTTGCCAGGTTTGTCGGGATGGGACCGCACGTCGCACGCCGCCGAAGGCCGACCGGGTGACGGCCGCTGGATCCACGCCGCCGAAACTGGTGGCGGCCGTAGCATCCGCGCCGTCGGAACTGTGTCGGGGGGCGGCCGTGTGTCTTGCGGCGCTGAAAACCGACTGGGTGACGGCCGCTGGATCCGCGCCGCCGGAACTGGTGGCGGCCGCAGCATCCGCGCCGTCGGAACTGGTTCAGGTGGTGGCCGCACGCCACACGCCGCCGAAGGCCGACTGGGTGACGGCCGCTGGATCTACGCCGCCGGAACTGGTGGCGGCCGTAGCATCTGCGCCGTCGGAACTGTGTCGGGGGGCGGCCGTGTGTCTTGCGGCGCTGGAACTGGGTCGGGTGTCGCTAACAGGAGCCGATGGTGGAGTGAGGTCCAAGCGCTGGTCGCTATGATGGTCGGATCATTCTGTCACGGTTGGAATGGAGCAGGGCGACCAAGTGCAGCTTGGACCAGGGTTTATTGGAGGAACCAAAGACAGACTCTGCAAACTGACATGACTTAACAAAACGATAACATGACTGACTAACCGAAAACAGACTTGAAAACGACAGGGACCAAAAAGACATGAAGACGACACGACAACAAAACAACCGCAACAAAAAGACAATGATCCGACCGGGCATGAGGGGCAGACAGGACTTGTATACATGACAGGTAACAAGCGGCAGGTGAGAATAATCAAACTAATCAGGGGCACACAGGAGGGGAGGGGTGAGCACACAGACCGAAACCATGACAACAGACACATGGTGGAACGGCTGGGTACGAGACGTGACAAAGACACTGTTTAGCTCAGTAGGTAGAGCATCAGACTCCTAACCTCATTGTTGTGGGTTTGAGCCCCGCATTGGGCAACTTCCTCAATATCCACTTATATCATGATTTTTTTACCTAACTCATCATTTTATTAACGGGGCACTTCATCATTTTTCATTCATTCATTTATTCATTTTATTTCTCATCATTTATCATCATTTCTATTCCCAAACTCAATTTTCCCGCTTTTAATTTTAACACATCATTTCACCAAATTTTATTCAACATCATTTCTCATCATTAATTTACCATTTTCATTTCTCCTTTATTTAACTTTTTTTTGTTCCAAACTCACTTTTCCCGCTTTTCATTTTAACACATCATTTTACCCATTTTATTCAACATCATTTTCATCATTTTTCTTGTTCATAACATTTACTGTTTTTTGCGTAATTAGTACGGGGTGCCGAGCCAACTGATAAGGGCGGTTCGGTCCCTGTATCACAGATGCCAGAGTTTGGTCCGCATTTCCGGCAGTAAGTCGGATTTGTTCCCAGTGAAGGAACCGATGGACATAATTTCTAGGCGCAGCTGAGGCGTTGAGGGGGTCCGGTTTGGGGACCTCAGCATTGCGTCACTGCTTTTTGCAGATGACGTGGTGCTGTTGGCTTCTTCAGGCCATGATCTCCAGCTCTCACTGGAGCGGTTCGCAGCCGAGTGTGAAGCGGTCGGGATGAGGGTCAGCACCTCCAAATCCGAGTCCATGGTCCTCGGTCGGAAAAGGGTGGAATGCCCTGTCCGGATCGGGGATGAGATCCTGCCCCAAGTGGAGGAGTTCAAGTATCTTGGGGTCTTGTTCACGAGTGAGGGCAGGATGGAGCGCGAGATCGACAGGCGGATCGGTGCAGCGTCGGCAGTAATGCGGACTCTGTACCGGTCCATCGTGGTGAAGAGAGAGCTGAGCCAAATGGCAAAGCTCTTGATTTACCGGTCGATCTACGCACCTACCCTCACCTATGGTCACGAGATATGGGTCGTGACCGAAAGAACGAGATCCAGGATACAAGTGGCCGAAATGAGTTTCCTCCGCAGGGTGTCCGGGCTCTCCCTTAGGGATAGGGTGAGAAGCTCGGTCATCCGGGAGAGACTCGGAGTAGAGCCGCTGCTCCTCCACGTTGAGAGGAGCCAGATGAGGTGGCTCGGGCATCTCATCAGGATGCCTCCTGGACGCCTCCCTTGGGAGGTGTTCCAGGCATGTCCCACTGGTAGGAGACCCCGAGGATGACCCAGGACGCGCTGGAGAGACTATGTCTCTCGGCTGGCCTGGGAACGCCTTGGGATCCCCCGGGATGAGCTGGATGAAGTGGCTGGGGAGAGGGAGGTCTGGGACTCTCTCCTAAAGCTGCTGTCCCCGCGACCCGACCCCGGATAAGCGGAAGAAGATGGATGGATGTTAGATTTAATTCTAGAGAGCGCTTTTACATTAAACACCGTTATTCAAGCAATCCTGAATTCAGAGCCAAACATCAGTAAATCATGAGGTCCATTATGAGAACAAAATCGGATTCATTGCGGAATAAAAAAATGACCAGAGCAAGTACGCTTTTACAAAAATACAAAATCATAAACCGGCTATGTAGAGAGTGAAATGACTGTGCATTCATGAAAGCCGTCGACGTATTCAAAAACCAAATTAAGAATGGACCCACATTTGTTTGCACAGTTTGCCACAGAGCATTATTTCCCAACCAGGTACAGTCTTGTCGGCGTCGCCTTTATAAGAAGAACCGAGATGTTGTTGCGCGTTGTCTCACGGGACAATTTGTTCATATTTGTAATAACAAATGTCAGACGTCGTGTAGAGTGCCGGCTGAAAGAAAACTAGAGTGTGTGTGTCACACCTGCCATACACATCTCAAAAATGGTAAAATGCCAGCAATCGCTATTTCAAACAATCTCACGCTAGCTGCTATTCCAACAGAACTGCGTGGATTGAAAATATTAGAGAGACACCTCATTTCCAAATGCATAGCATTTGCCAAAATTGTACCACTTCCCAAAGGTCAACAACGAGGGATTCGAGGAAATGTTGTGTGCGTGCCATCGGAAGTACAGGAGACGGTCAATACCTTGTCGAGGATAAGAAGTAAGTTGCAGATGTTGAGAGTGAAACTGAAGAGACGACTTTGCTACAAAGGCCATCAGTTTTTTCAAACTGTCACTTGGTCCAAGCTAATGAGCGCTCTGATAAAACTGAAGCAAATTCATCCACAATACAGAAGCATAACTATCCGCGACGATCCGGACCTTTGCGACCCAACCCTCGCTGATGATGATGATAGCAGCTCAGGTGAGCGACAGTGAGTACAATGAGGAAGCTCTGGAGGAGATATACAGATTTGAGGGTGATGCTCTGTGTGGAATGAACAGTGACTCACAAAATGTCAACAGGGGTAAAAATCAGCAACAAGAAAATGTAGAAGATGGTGATCAACCTAACGGTGGAGTTGTACTTGAATCATGTCTACAACCAAGTGACGTGTCAGAGGAAATTATGAGTTTTACTGAGGGCATTTACTCTGTTGCTCCTGCAGAAAGAAATAACCCAGTAAGCTTTTTCAAGACTCCCAAACTTGAGGCCATGGCTTTTCCGGTGCAGTTCCCGATCGGGCAAAACACGCTCGATGAAGAGAGACAGATAAAACTCACACCGAGCAAGTATTTCAAAACCCGACTGTGTTGTGTGGATGACCGTTTTGCAAGGGATCCGACCTACTTGTTCTTTGCTCAGTTTGTGACCGAAATCTACCAGGCGACGTCGAGCATGACAATACAGCTACGCAAAGGTAAACCATTTACCCGAGATGGTCAAAGAATTACCAACGCTAACGTCAAGTTGAAAAGTTGGTGCGCAGCAAAGACGCCGTCCGCTTCATGACGCCACTGAGAGGCACGCCAGCCTATTGGGAGAGAACCACAAAAGATATTTTTGCAATGATCCGACAGCTGGGTACACCCACATTCTTTTGCACATTTTCTCCTGCCAAAATAAGTTGGGAAGAGGTCATCGCTGCCATTAAAGCGCAACGAGGTGAGGTAGTGAATTTTGCTGAACTGGACTGGGCCACCAAGTGTGACATTCTGGGCGGCAATTTGGTGACGACAAATGCGCATGTTTGACAAACGTGTGGAAGCTCTGTTCAGAGATTTGATCCTCTCTCCGGCACAACCGATTGGTGAAGTGGTGGACTATTTTTACCGATTAGAATTTCAGCACAGAGGAAGTCCTCACATTCATTGCCTCATTTGGGTTCGAGGTGCCCCTGTATTTGAGGAATCCTCAGACAAAGCCATCTGTGATTTTGTATCCCGCTGCATCTCGGCTGAGCTGCCGGACCCGCAAAAGGAACCGGAACTGTACAAAAAAGTCACAGAAGTTCAGATGCACAGCAAAAGTCACTCCAAAACGTGTGTCAAACACCCGGGTGCAAATTGCCACTTTGGATTCCCCAAACAACCATGCCATGAAACGACGATCGTCAGACCTGCCCCCGTCGTCGACGACGATCGAGATCGACGCGGGGAGAATCAGTCGGCGGCCAATGCCAAGCTTGTTCCTGTGCTAAATCTGCTGAATCAACCTGAAACTTCATCCCTGACTTTACCTCAGCTACTGGCTAAATGCGAGCTCACCGGCGACAACTACATGAGCTGTTTGCACGTGACCGCCTCGTCGAGTTCTGTCGTGCTTAAGCGAGAACCCAAAGACTGCTGGGTCAACTACTACAACCGCCATTTGCTTCTTGCCTGGGATGGAAACCTGGACATCCAATACATCCTGAATCTTGCAACGCATACATCTGCAGCTACATCAGCAAAGCGGAACACGGTCTGAGCCAATACCTGAAATCGGTGATTGAAAACTCCCGTAACGAAAATGTCAACGAGAGCGACGAAATGAAACAAATTATGCAAGCGTACTCTAAGAAGAGAGAAGTGAATGCTTCGGAGTGTGTCGCGCGCGCATGCGGCTTGAATATGAAACAGTCCTCTCGCAGTGTGGTATTTGTACAAACAAATGACAATGCGCTGAAAATGACTTATCCTATTTCACTGCTTGAGGGCAAAACCCAGGACTCTCACGAAGTGTGGATGACTGGCCTGCCGGACAAATATAAATGCAGACCTAAAACGGAGGAATTTGAAGTAATGTGCTTGGCTGATTTTGCATCAACGTGCAGAATTGTTTATGGCAAACAAGTCAAAGGTAAAACCGTTTTGCGTCTGCTGAACGACATGGGGTTTGTACAGAAAAGAACAAAAAAACATGCGGTCATCAAATACTGTAAATTCTCAGAACAAAAGAATCCCGAGTAATATCACTGCACCTTGCTCAAGCTGTACCTACCTCATCGTGCTGATTGCCAGTTAAAATCTGAATGCTTTCCCACATCTCAGTTGTTCCACGAGCACGCCTGTGTACAGTTACCGTATGCCGACTGTGTGGAGCGCGTGTGCGAAATCGTCAAAAGAAACAGAAAAAGGTTCAAGAAACACAGCGGAGACATTGCCGATGCCATTAGGGAGATGGAGGAAAGTGGGCTCAACGTAAACGAATAGTGCCACCTGGCTCCCGAGAGTGAGCTGCAAAGACTCGAATGCATCGAGGAAATCGACGCGAGAGACGACCCAAATGAGAACGTGGAGGAAAATGTCCCAGACTATAATGTGAGGTCGGCGACAACAGAAATGCCCATTGTGGCTGAACCTGCTGCCATCGATCCCACGGTGTTACGCGGTATGTATCGAAACCTGAACCGAAAACAAGCGTCCGTCTTCTACAAGGTCCGCGATTGGTGCGTAAAACGTGTGTAGCTCAAAGCCGATTGAGCAGTTTTTCTACTACGTCAACGGTGGCGCCGGGACCGGCAAATCACATCTGATCAAATGTATCCATGCAGAGGCCACTAAAATACTGATCAGACTACCACGACTGATTCGATAAACACTGAGGCATGTGCGTAGTTCATTTTTTAATTAATTATTTCAGCCTGGACTGATGTCATGTTGTGCAAATTATCATTTCCAAACCGGGTAGAAGTTAATGAAGTATTCTAAGATCCTCTCTTTTCATTTACTATACTTGGAAACAATATTGTCCTGTTGTCAAAATGTTGATGAATTTGGTATGAATTAACTCCATCGGATGCATGAAAGTGAAATTAAGTTGTAAAACAAGCATAGGTGGCACTTTTAAATCTGCTATATTGTTTTACCAGTGAAAATTAATGCTGTATCATTAAAAGGCCGTTCAAAGTGCAAGGCTTTTGCACGAGGAAAATTGGCTGTCCGTGTGTGCGCAGTGGGACAAAATGGCCGTATGCATGTGCTTGCAATTGGAGTTAACGAGGAATGACCTTGCTGGTTTAAAGTTAAAGTCCATACACAAACAAACAAAGGATAATTAGTAAAATCACATGCTACAAAAACAAGCAACAGTTAATGTTGATTTGGCTGCTTTCGGTGATCCCTTTTGCAATTGGTTCGAGTGAAGGCAAAATGCTTCACCTTGTCCCCAAATGCAGCAGTGGGATATGCATATGCCAAATTGCGAACTACTTTGCGCATTTTCAGACATTCACTTCACATACTTGGAATCACATTGGAAAAAAAAATGATCCAACAAATTCTGGATCTTAATTGTCACTTTCTCTTTCAGAATCAACAAAAAAATACTAACTGCTAAAGTGGTGGGGGTGAGGAAGGACACCCGGGCCAGAGGCTGGAAGCCGGACGGTGTGTCCAGCTTCCAGATGGATGGTAGTTATGACAATGTGACTGTTGCCCTATGTGACGGTACCGGTGCAATGAAGGTGACTCTTTTTAGTCATCTGGCTGGAATGGTCACAGAGGGCAACAGTTACGTGTTCGCCCATTTTGCAATGTACGCGGCCAATCCCAATATGCTCCTGTGTAAACCCACCAGCAAGGTCTACGTGGGGGCGGAGGTGGAGTGCACCGATGCCTTAAAGGCTGAGGCACTCGCATTAATTTTCCCCCCTCGTTCCCGATGTCACTCAGTGACGTAATCAAAAACCTCCTGAGGGACTGATCAACATCGAGGGCCGTGTTGAAAGTGTAAGTTTACTTCATGCACAAATGCATGTTTAAATATATATTTTTTAAAAAAATGTGTTCCCTTGCATTAAACATTGCAGGCGTATGCCTGTTTGTTCCAAATTAGAAACAGCAGAGCAGATTGATTTCCGTACGTGGGGCTCGGTTGGTGCCGTTGAGCGTCGTTTTCGTAAAACAAGTAATTGATCTGTCGATTTACTGTTATTGCACTTCACACTGAAGTCATATTTGGTTTTAAACTATTGCAGGACAAAGCTGTGGTGAGACTGGCAGTGTGGAGGGAAGCAAACTTGACCCCAATCAAGGTTGGGGCATTTTACACCTTTACGCATGTCAACGCTGTGACCAATGAATTTGGGCTGTCGCTCAGCACGACCCAACATTCTAAGATATCTGTGAGTAAATAAAGGGTGTAAAATGAAAAAGGAATTTAATCAGTTTAGGTTGTTTAGAATGCACGAGTATAATACTACGAATGCCGGCTTTCCGTACAATCTTGTTCACATTTTACAAATTTACGAGAAAGGCTGTTGAATTGTGACCAGTGTGTCTGCGAACAACCCCCCCCTGATGGGGACAAAACGGTACAGATAATGGAAGGACTTTATGGACACCCTGTAAATTAGTAATTGCATGTGATGTGACCGTGATGAATTCACCTTTAACTTTATAGACTTATTTGTGACCTTTTGAGTTATATAATTCTTCTCAGTTTTCACCTGAGCAAACCTAATTGTGTTTTTATTTACTAGCTCTGCGTACAACTTAAAAATTCACGTAATGCTTGCTGCCATTTTTCTTGTCCATAACATTTACCGTTTTTGCGTAATTAGCAAATTTGTGCCTTAAAATCCCCCATTCATTCTTAATGGCACATTCAACACGAGCCATTTTCCCGGGTGGATTCGAATCTCACATTGGCCGTCTTGTCATTACACATTAGTGCGCTTGCTACCATTTTGCCCCACATTAAGCAAATTCCAGCGCTCCAACAGTAAGATATTGCTTAGCTCAGTAGGTATAGCATCAGACTTCCTATCTCAACGTCGTGGGTTCGAGCCCCACAATGGGCAACCTCAGCATTCTTCGTTCATTTATTCATTTTATTTCTCATCATTTAACATCATTTTTTCCCAAACTAATTTTTCCCAGTTTTCATTTTAACACATCATTTTCCCAATTTATTTTATTCAACATAATTTCTTATCTTTAATTTACCATTTTCATTTTCCCTTTTATTTCTCATCATTAATGTGAAGGCGAAGGCCTTCACACTATTGTTTTTCTACTTTATTATTATTTTTATTATTATTATTATTAAACAACTTATTCCTACATGCTTTAACCGATTCACCCCATTCCAACTTTCACACGTTCCAAAAATTCACGGCATGTTTGCTACCATTTTTTTTTGTTCATAACATTTACCGTTTTTGCGTAATTAACAAATTTGTTCCTTAAAATCTCCCATTCATTCTTAATAGCACGTTCAACACGAGCCATTTTCACGGGTGGGTTCGAATCTCACATTGGCCGTTATTTTTTATTCATTCATTTATTTATTTAATTTTAACACATGATTTTAATTGTTTATTTTATTCAACATCATCATCAATTAATTTACCATTTTAATCACTTTATTTCTCATCATTTAGCATCATACCACCGCAGCAATAGTAAGTCACTGTTTAGCTCAGTAGGTAGAGCATCAGACTTCCACCCTCAATGTTGTGAGTTCGAGGCATTTTTACGAGTGGGTTCGAATCTCACATTGACCGTTATTTTTTATTCATTTATTTAATTAATTTTAATACATCCTTTTAATCATTTATTTTATTCAACATCATCCTCATAATTAATTAACCATTTTTATCTTTTAATCATTTTATTTCTCATCATTTAGCATCATTCCACCGCATCAATGGTAGGTCACTGTTTACCTCAGTAGATAGAGCATCAGACTTCCACCCTCAACATCGTGAGTTCCACAATAGTGTGAAGTGTCTTCGCCTTCACACGCAATTTCTTCAGAAATTGCAAATTCTAGTTATTATTATTTCTTATTAAACAACCGGTTCAGGTCCCCGCCAACTGCCTGATAATGACTGGGATAGGCTCCAGCACACCTGCGACCCCCGTGGGGATTAATCGGTTCAGAAAATGGATGGATGGATAATTTCTAAAGAGACGGTTGCCTTGTTTAAGGATTTCAACCTAAAGAGACACTATCAGACGAAACATGCTAAGACGTACGACAAGCTAACAGGGAGTGTTTGTGCTGAAAAACTAAAGCAGCTCCAAGCTGACTGGCAGCACAACAGCGATTCTTCACGCGGGGCTGTGAGTCAAAAGTAAATCAAAAGTAAATATTACTTAATATTATATTATAATATAATATAACGAAGTGGCCATGTTAATACGGTCGATGTTATGAACCTGTCGACATGTCACAAACTATTACTTTCTGAAAGATATTGTGAATGATAAGAGCAAAATTCACTTGTTTTAAGTTTTAGTAATAACAGACAACTTTGCATTACGTATAACTCCTGTTTAAAATGTTCATGAGGCAAAAATTATTTTAAACTCATGTAAATTTAAGGTATTTCATACAGTTTGTTCAATGTTATCTTACTCTTCAAACATGAATGAAAGGAAGAATTTGTTTTGAGAGTTGTTCACATTTGCCTGAGTGGCTTATATTTTGTTATTTTGTCATTTAAAAAATAAAGACAATTATAAAATAAAATAAAATTTAGAGAATAAAATTTGTTTTATAACAGTGTGTATTTGCATGAAATTGTTGTCGTTAAAAAATGTCCCAAATGGCCCCTTCATTTTTATCAAATGTGGCCCTCCTTGCAAAACGTTTGGACACCCTTGTCTCCCTGAACGCGATTCCCGCATATGACGGTGTGTGTGCGTGTGTGTGTGTGCGTGTGTGTGCGCGAGTTACAAAAATTTTTTTTTGCAGAAAATGCATGTCACTGTCAACATTTATCCATCCATTTTCTGAACCACTTTATCCCCACCGGGGTCGCGGGCGTGCCTATCCCAGCAGGCGGAGGCAGAGGACACCCTGAACTGGTTGCCAACCAATCGCAGGGCACACAGAGCACTCACACCTAGGGGCAATTTGGAGTGCTCAATCGGCCTACCAAGCATGTTTTTGGGATGTGGGAGGAAACCGGAGTGCCCGGAGAAAACCCACGCGGGCTCGGGGAGAACATGCAAATTCCACACAGGGAGGGCCGGAGGTGGAATCGAACCCACATCCTCCTAACTGTGAGGCGGATGTGCTACCCAGTGCACCACCGAGCCGCCCACTGTCAACATGTTAGAATAATTCACATTTGACTAGTTAACATGATGAAAAGTGCCTTGTTAGAGTTTCTGTGCAAGTAGTAAAACAAAGTGCGTAATCGGTGAAGAACACTAATGCCTGATATCAAGGATATGGAACATCAAATGGCTTGCCATAGCGCATAACAATGTGGATCTGGCAGAATGCTACAAATTTCAGAACGCCTTATTAGCAGGATGACAAAAGTGCCCACTAAATGTGCTAAAGTTAACTTTTTATCGGATACATGTCATATACATGATACGTCTTGTCAAATGTGTTTAAAGTACTGTACAAAATATATTTCGTGTTGAAGTAAACAAACTGTTTCGGGTCGTTCCCGTCACGGTTCCAATTTAATGTAGAAAAGAAGCCCTTGATAATGAAGAGGGAGCAACAGCAATGTGTACATGTTAGTCCACTAGGGTGGACAATCTCTGTACAATGTGATGCTCATATATGTACAATTCTTTAATTATTTTATGTAAACATAACTGCTCAATCAGAACACGACTTCAACACACAACAGGATGAACACACACAGGGGGATGACGCCCCCCACATGTGACAAGTTCCCACCTCAGGTACAAAATGGTCATGTGACAAGTTTCCGCCTTTCCGGACAGTATAAAACAAGCTGACCTGGAGACAGAAGTTGTTGTTTCATCTGCTGCCGTGCCTTGTGTATTGACCGCCATTAAACAACCCAAGATCTTAACAATAAAGAACCAACTCCATACCCCACATCCTTGCTTTCCTGGCTCAACAACGGACATCTGGCTCAACAACGGACATCCCGTATAACACGCAACAATAAGAAAACTTTACCTGTCACGATGGCCATCTTTCCACCCAGCTTCACTGGAGTAAAGCACCTCGCCCCCCTGAACCCAAATAATATACTCAGACATAGCAAGCGACGACGATCGCCACGGAACCAATCAGTACCACCATATCCATCACTACTATCAAGCTAGCATGTCGACTTCAATAAAGTAGTTCCGGTTACAATGTTCAGATTGACGTACACTGCTCAAAAAAATTAAAGGAACAGTTTGAAAATACATCAGATATCAATGGTGAAAAAAAAGTTGGATATCTATACTGATATGGACAGTTTAATGTCTCAGGAACAAAAGGATGCCGCATCTTTTGATGGAAATAAAAGTTTTCAGCCTACAGAGGGCTCAGTATATAAACACCCCAAAAATCAAAGTGAAAAAATGATGTGGCAGGCTCGTCCATTTTGCCTAAATTGAATTTCTGCAATTCAAAACTCTTTTCAACATCTTGTGTAGCCCCCACATACTTGTATGCATGCTTGAAAACGTCGCGGGATGCTCCTAATGAGACGACGGATGGTGTCTTGTGGGATGTCCTCCCAGATCTGTCTAAGGGCATCAGTGAGCTCCTGCAAAGTCCAACGGCCAACCTGGCGGCGTCTGATGGACCGAAACTTTATGTCCCAAAGGTGTTCTATCGGGTTTAGATCAGGTGATCGTGAGGGCCGTTCAATTGTGTCAATTCCTTTATCCTCCAGATACTGTCTTCATACTCTTGCCACATGAGGCCGGGAATGTCGTGGATCAGGAGGAACCCAGGACCTACTGCACCAGCGTAGGGTCTGACCATGGGTGCAAGGATTTCATCCCGATACCTAATGGCAGTCAGACTGCCGTTCTCTAGCCTGTAGAGGTCTGTTCGTCCCTCCATGGAAATGCCTCCCCAGACTATCACTGACCCACCACCGAACCGGTCATGCTGAAAGATGTCGCAGGCAGCATAGCGCTCTCCTTGGCTTCTCCAAACCCTTTCACGTCTATCACAGGTGTTCAGGATAAACCTGCTTTCATCTGTGAAAAGCACAGGGCGCCAGTGGCGGACTTGCCAATTCTGGTGTTCTATGGCAAATGCCAATCAAGCTCCATGGTGCTGAGTAGTGAGCATAGGGCACCCTCGTGAAGTCTGTTTCTGACTGTTTGGGCAAAAACATTCACACCAGTACCCTGCTGAAGGCCATTCTGTAGGGCTTGGACAGTGCTCAACCTGTTCCTCCTTGCACAAAGCAGCGGATATCGGTCCTGCTGATGGGATGAGGACCATCTACGGCCCTGTGCAGCTCTCCTAGAGTAACTGCCTGTCTCCTGGAATCTCCTCCATGCTCTGAAGATTGTACTGGGAGACACATCAAATCTTCTTGCAACAGCACGCATGGATGTGTCATACTGGAGGAGTTGGACAATCTGCGCAATTTCAGGAGGGTTAAGAAATCGCCTCATGCTTCCAGTCATGATAATGAACACTTGTGGAAAAACAGTTAAAAAAGATCAAGGGGGAGGAGCTTGAAATGGCCTCCACTTGCAAAACCAGTCCTGTTTTGGGGACCATCTTGTTGTTGCCCCTCTAGTGTACCTGTTGTTAATTCCATCAACACCAATGCAGCTGAAAGTGATTAACAACCCCCTCTGCCACGTGCCTGACCAAAACCTTATCAGAAAAGTTTAATTGCTTAAACTGCTTTACTATTTAACTAAATTGCTTTAGTTTAAATGCCATACCCTGATAAAAAAAAGTGTTCCTTTAATTTTTTTGAGCAGTGTATTTAGGCCCCAGTGGGCTTAACGCGGTTATATTAGTGGGACAGCTGATGTCGCGATTTATCTACTTCACGGAGCGCACTGTAACGTTGTCTTGAGGGTTGCCACTTTTCTGTGGGGTTACAAGTTTTACCACTGCTGAAATATCGATGAAAATAAAAATAAATAAAAATAGACATACATTATAATCACTTCTGTTCTGTTTTGAGTATATATATATATATATATATATATATATATATATATATATATATATATATATATATATATACTCAAAACAGAACAGAAGTGATTCTGTTCACTTTGTGAACTGTGACACACACACACACTAACACACACACACACACACACACACTGCATTTGATTTAGAAATTGTACAGGGTGAGACGTAACTGGCCAATCACAGTGGTTAATAGTATATAGAACACACATTCCTTCACTATATATATATATATATATATATATCAGTGTACACGTATAATAAAAATAAGAGAGCAGTAGAAAACGCACGCACGCACGCACGCACACGCACACACACGCGCGCACGCGCGCACGCACGCACGCACGCACACACACACACACACACACACACACACACACACACACACACACACACACTGCATTTGATTTAGAAATTATACAGGGTGAGACGTAACTGGCCAATCACAGTGGTTAATAGTATATAGAAGTTTTTCAATTGAAAATTTATGACCAAGGCAGTCACAATTCAATCGTCAAAATCAGAACAAGTTGATAGCTGTTTTTGAGTCAGAAAGAGTCAAGAAATCACCGTACAACATAACAGAAAATTATTCCTTTATTCCCATTCAACTAAACTCCCTTGTGAATTAATTTATGCAAGACCACACATTCCTTCACTGATTTCCCACAGCTTCTTAGCTGCAGCGTCATCTTTTGCTTTAGAATAGACTTCTTTCACTGCACAGTTGGAGAAGTAACGTCCAGTAAGAAGTTCGATTCCCTCCTGTACAGCACAGTACAGAGTGGTCTGGCATCCCTGGACAGTGTTTTTGAAGAAGAAGGCAGTGATGGGCTTCAACAGGATATGAACCAATGAGCTGGCATTCCTGGCCAACTCAGAGTTGATAGCTCCTGCAGTGGAAAAACAGTGAAAAGTAAAGGAAAAGAGTGATTATGTTGTTTTTTTCCCCCTTTAATAACTGGTAATGTTGTACAGTACCAAACTGTCACTCAAATAGACTGATTAAAAAAATGACAAGCTGTGCACAGGGTAGGCACTTATTAAACCAACTGAAAATAAAGATGGAATCGTAAAAATAAATAAATGTTTATGGGCAGCTCAGTGTCGCATTGGTTAGCATGTCCACCTCACAGTTAGGAGGGTGCGGGTTCGATTTCACCTCCGCTTGGTGGGCCGATTGGGCACACCAAATTACCCCTAGGCGTGAGTGCAAGTACAGATGGTTGTTCGTCTCTGTGTGCCCTACAATTGGCTGGCAAGCGGTCCAGGGTGTTGGGATAGGCTCCAGCACGCCCGCAACCCCGTGGGGACAAGCGTTATAGAAGATGGATGGATGGATGGATGGATGGATGGATGGATGGATGGATGGATGGATGGATGGATGGATGGATGGATATGTTTATCAAAATAACACTACAGTTTCATTGGAAACAAATAGACTTTGTGTTTCATGTTAATAGTGTCATTAAAAGGGAGCCCAAGTTCGGCTGACATTCAAAGAACTGATGATATCTGCTCAAAATCCCTGCAGGGTATGTTGTCTGACTAATTTTATCACTTGACTTTTCCAACCACCACTGCATCGAGGAATACAAAACATCTCTGTAGCGACTTACCCTGTCACACTTAACAAGTGTCACACCCCATTTCCATTGCTCTCTTATGAAATACACACACGCGTGATTTTCTGAACCACTTATCCTCACTATGTTCATGGGCATGTTGGAGCACATCCCAGCGTTTTTCATGCGGCAGGCAAGGCACGACTTAAACTTAAATTGTTATAAAATTGTTATTTAAAGCCTGCAATATGCATTTTTTTCATGCTCACAGGCTTTTTGACAGTTTGGGGGAGTTTAAGTATAGTTTTAAGAATGTTTTCAAGATTTTACATTTAAAGCCATGCAGGAAGTGAAGCTTTTCATTTTTCTCATGATTTAATGTTTTGGTGATTGTACGTAGAAGAAGAATGCCTTTATTGTCATTGTACAACTGGTGTACGACAAAATTAAGATGCAAGGCGCTAACACTTTGATATGGTCACCCGGGATGAGGAGTGAACTCACAACCTTCAAGTTGTGACACTCTACTACTTACTGAGCCACACCACCCAATTTACACAAACAAGACTAATGAAGACACTCAATCTAGGAATTGTACAGTTTCAAGCCTACATCCATTTTCTGAATGATCTTTCCTCAAGAAAGTCTCCCTGAAGAAGCCAACAGCACCACGTCATCTGCAAAAAGCAGAGACGTGATGCTGAGGTCCCCAAACCAGACCCCCTCAACGCCTCGGCTGCGCCTAGAAATTCTGTCCATAAAAATTATGAACAGAATCGGTGACACGACAGGCACCAACGACCTTACGGCCACAGCTCCAGTTGGCTGCCTCAACAATGGAGGCGCGGAACATGGTCCACTCGGACTCAATGTCCCCCGACTCCCCCGGGATGTGGGGAAAAATCTGCCGGAGGTGGGAGTTGATGCTCTTCCTGACAGGGGATTCTGTCACGATGGCCATGTCTAGCAGCTAGACGTTCCCATCAGACCCTCACAGAGCGTTTGGGTCTGCCAGGTCGGACCGGCATCTTCCCCCACCATCGGAGCCAACCCACCACCAGGTGGTGATCAGTTGACAGCTCCGCCCCTCTCTTCACCCGAGTGTCCAAAACATGCGGCCACAAATCCGATGACAAGACTACAAAGTCGATCATCGAACCGCGGCCTAGAGTGTCCTGGTGCCAAGTGCACACATGGACACCCTTATGTTTGAACATGGTGTTCATTATAGAAAATCCGTGTCGGGCACAGAAGTCCAACAATAGAACACCGCTCGGGTTCAGATCGGGGTGGGCCGTTCCTCCCAATCACACCCTTGCCCACGTGAGCATTGAAGTCACCCAGCAGAACAATGGAGTTCCCATTATACCAGTCCAGTTCGTGTGTACTATGCCTGCTTGGTCACGTACCAGTTTTTTTTCTATGACGTCATACATTGGCCTCAGATGACCCAAATGCTTCCAGTATAGACTGCACCTGCATCTCGACCGGTCTCGACCGGATTCAACCAGATGAGGTGACCATGTTCTCACGGAAGTAACAATTTTCTCAGGGATGCTGTTTCCCATTTCCAAATCTTGTCAACTGTCCGTCGATTTGACATTTGCAAGTGTTTCCAGCCAATCCCAAGGCACACTGACTATCCACACTCGCACTCACTCCTATGGGCAATTTAGGTGCTCAACTGACCTAGCATGCATGTCTTTAGAATGTGGAAGTAAACCCATGCAGGCACGGGGAGAACATGCAAACTCCACAAAGGAAGGCTGGAGCTGTAATCTAACCCAAAACCTCTGCACTCTGAGGCGGACATTCTAACCAGTGCTCTACTATTTGAGTACTTTTCTCTCTATAGATTGGATTGCATGAATGGATACATTCTCTATACTAACCTGGATGGAGGGAGTAGCATGTGACTTTGGTTCCTTGCAGTCTCTTGGCCAACTCATGGGTGAAGAGCACATTGCACAGCTTGCTGTCAGAGTAGACCCGAAGGTCCGCCATGAATGAAGTCCCCAGTCCTAGAGCTCTATGTTTAGTTAGGCATTCAAAGTCAATTTTTCCAAAGTTATGTGCCACGGATGATACATTAATCACTCGACTTGGTTGACACTCCTTCAGTCGGTCCAGCACAAGGTTGGTTAAGAGAAAGTGACCCAGATGATTAATGCCAAACATCATGCCTAAACCATCCTCTGTTCGACCCTGCATATAAATTCCTAGGACAGAAAGAACAGGACAGTAAGTATATTTCATATTTTATACAAGAACTTAAAACATGCAGTAACTTAAATACAATTTACTTGCTTGGCAGCCAATTTGATTTTTTTTTTTATCATATAGAGAGATGCAGTATATTTCATTGTGTGAAGGCGATGGCCTTCACACACGTTATTCTACACCATTCACTTTATTATTATTAGTGTTGTTGAGTTACATGGTGCATAGGATGGTAAAAGATGGTGCGTGAGTGTGTATTGGATTTGGCCCAGACGAATTGGCTAAGATGAAATTCCAAATTTCAAAGCTTGACATGGAAGACCTGAAGAAGGGGGCCTGAGTAAGGGTTACTTAAAAGTTAATCCTACAAAATTAACTATTGTTAAATTGGTAAAGGGGAATTTGTTGGTTGAACCAGTGAACCTTCGTTCCCATTCCAAATTTCACCAGAAGATAGTGCTAAAGTCAGATTGACCTAACATAGTAAATTAATAGTTTAAAAAGTCAGCGATTAGATGAAGACTTGTTCTGAGAAACAGCAACACACAATTTTGGATTATGTTATATTATTTTGTTTTGCTATAATATACTTTGAAACTGCTTGAATATTTTAATTTGCTCTCTAGGTAAGGCCATGCTCATTGTTAGGTAATGAGAATGAGATATGTTAAGCACAGTTAGAGTAAGCTGCAATATACTTTATTTTATTCTTATTTGCAATATTGTATAGTTAGCAACTTGAGCAGCATCATAGCATTGATGTTTCATTTACACATGAATGTATTAAGAGTTGAGTAAGGACAAGGGGTTGACAGTAATATCGTGGGTGGAAGACTGCAATCCCACGCTTGAGCTTGACCTAGAGGTCACCAGCTTGTCAAAATACGTTTTGAAGCTGTTTGAGTGTTGTAACCTGCTAACTAAGAGAATCCACGATCAGTTATGATTGTGTCAAATTGATTATTGTGAAAGTATGTGTTATTATTGTCACGATGTTTAATCAGTATCAAACATGTATGTAATATTGATGTTCCATTTACACATGAATGTATAAATGTGAGCGAAGACAAGGAGGCGGAAAGGGTTAATGGTGATACTAAGTGGTGGAAGACTGAAATCCCACACACGCGCGTGACCTCGGTCACGTTCATCAAGTTAAAGCCAAAACAAAATGCTGTTTGACGGAACACAAGTCAGAGAAAACCCATTTGCAAATGTCAAGTTGATGGACAGTTGACAAGATTTGGAAGTGGGAAACAGGATGAAGCATCCCTGAGAAAATTGTTACTTCCGTGAGAACATGGTCATCTCATCTGGTTGAATCCGGTTGAGACCGGCCGAGATGCTCGTGCAGTCTATTCTGGAAGCATTTGGGTCATCTGAGGCCAATGTATGACGTCATGGAAAAAAACTGGTACGTGACCAAGCAGGCATAGTACACACGAACTGGACTGGTATAAAAGGTTCGTTCGAACAAAGAGCAGCGCTCTCTCTTTCGCCCGGGGAGCTTGGCCCATGCGTCTAATGCCGTGGGTCGAGGACGCCGATTGGACAAAGATAGATTTCATTCTTTCTGAGATTAGCCCAAGGTCCGTTAAAATGAATTTATACTATCTTCAAATTGGACTTAGTCAGATTTTGAGCTTAAAGACAGGCTAGGAGATGCAGAAATCAGTGCAGGAGAGAGGAGCCATTTTTAGGGCGTCGTCATCTCCATTCTTTAAGCCAGCATTTTAGACCTCTAGCCTCTTACTCTTTTTTACTATATTTTTGAGTTTTCAATCGAGAGAACTTCGAGACTGAATAATTTTTGCTCTATTGAGGATGGTGAGAGGAAATTATTGTTAGTTGTTCGAACAATTTAAACTTGTAATTTTATCTTGCTTATTCATTAGATTTCTACTTTATAATCACTAAATTTCGATGAATGATTATATGAATCTTTTATGCTTTAAATCTCTTTTGTTTCTCTATCATGGTCATACTTTAAACCGTTCAGTTCTTTTTTAAATGAAGACAACTTTAATTCTTGACCTCAGGGAGTGTCAGAATCTGGTTCGAAACCCGTTAACTTGAGCTCAGCTAGTGTGGGTGCACACTAGAGAAAATAAATGAGTTCCTGCGGTCTTAACAAAGACAGCTATACTATTCCGAGCGGATAACAAAAGCAACAATCTCAATAGGAAAGGAGAGCCGCTGAAACGCCCACGATTGAGGAGATCCTGGGTCTCGAAAAAGTAGTTACTCAACCCTCGGTTTTCTTTGATTTCAGCGGGACTGGCGTCCGGAAATGACGGAATTAATCTAACAATAGATTAGTTACCTGAACAGCGGTTAGACTCGGAACGAATCTTCTTCCGTACCGGCAAATCAATTCTCGTCTCCCCTACATACTGTGTTACTGCAGAGGGGCTAAAGTACAGAATTTTACCCTTTAAACGGAGAGCTGGTCACTTACATCAGATAAGTGCACGATTGACAGTGTGAAGGCAAAGGCCTTATGTTATTCTACACCATTCACTTGATTATTATTAGTGTGAAGGCGAAGCCCTTCACACTTATGTTATTCTACACCATTCACTTTATTGTGTGAATGTGATGGCTTTCACACGTTATTCTACACCATTCACTTTATTATTATTGTGTGAAGCGGATTGATTCCAAGATGGCGCCGCGTACGCCAGCCTCCGTGGGTCGCTCTCTGCTTCTTTATTTATTTTATTTTGTGTGTTTTCTGTGTTCTCTGCTGTCCATCCCGGATCACTTTTACCAAAGAAGCGCTGTTAAACATCGGACAGTCTTCTTCTGGTATTTTCTCTCCTGTCCTCTCCGATTCAAACTGTTTGCCGGAGATTTTAGCTGGAGCGGCGATGCTATACAAGCTAGCACGTCGACGACGGCGCGGAAAACAAGCCGGAGCCCTCGTCAAGCTAAGGCAGAAAGGGTTCCGCTCTGCCCTACCATCAATTAATCTGGCGAATGTTCGCTCCCTGGCGAACAAGATGAACGAACTGCTGCTCCTCACTTCGAGGAACACTGATTTCAGCAGATCCGCCACGCTGTGTTTCGTTGAAACGTGGCTTACCGAACGCACCCCCCACCACGCCGTGGAGTTAGTTGGGTTTCGGTTAATGCGGGCAGATCGCAGCGCGGAGCTCACCGGAAAATAAAAGGGAGGTGGACTCTGTTTATACATTAATGAACGTTGGTGTACTGACGTCACGGTGTTGAAAGAGTCTTGCAGCGCTCTCCTAGAAACACTCTTCATTAACTGACGGCCGTTCTATTCACCACGGGAGTTCTCCTCGATCGTCATGGCGGCTGTTTACATTCCACCACACGCGCATGCAAGTGAAGCCAAGCAGATGCTGGCCGACCAGGTGACAGACATGGAGAAACTTCTACCAAATTCACTATTCATTGTTTTGGGTGATCTCAACAGGGCGAACCTCGCACACGAACTCCCCAGATACAGACAGCACATTACGTGTCCCACCAGAGGGGCACAGACACTGGACCACTGCAACACCGTAATTAAGGATGCATACCACTCTGTGGCTCGTGCAGCTTTAGGACTTGCGGACCACTGTCTAGTTCATCTGGTCCCGGCCTACAGGCAGAAACTAAAAACTTGTAGTGAGTGTGAGGAAGTGGACAGTGGAGTCAAGGCAGGACCTCTAAGCCTGTTTTGACTGCACAGATTGGGGAGTTTTCGAAGCTGCAACTTCAGTCCTGCATGAACTCACTGACACTGTCGTATCATACATCTGTTTCTGTGAGGATCTGTGTGTGCAGACTAAGACCTTCTGCATGTACAACAATGACAAACCTTGGTTCACACCGAACCTCAGGAGGCTGCGCAAAGCCAAGGAGGAGGTGACCGGGACCTGTTCAAGCAGACCAGAAACACACTGAACCGAGAGGTCAGGAAAGCCAGGAGGTGTTACGGGGAGAGCCTGGAAAGACACCTCTCTGCCAATCTTGATCCCTCAACAGTGTGGAAAAGTCTGCATAGCATCACGGGCTTCAAGAAATGACACCCCCCCTCCCCCCCCCCCCCCGTCCTGTAGAGAGCCCAAGGCTTGCTAACCAGCTGAACAGGTTCTACTGCAGGTTAGAGCGGTCCTCCCACACAACAGGACCTCCTGCAGCACAATCAACATACTCCCCTCCCCTCACAACCGCTCTGTCCACACCTCCGTCACCGCTGTCACCTAATCTCTCTCTTGCAGAGGCCGTGCCCGCACTCCAGATCCGTGAGGAGGAAGTGCGCCAGGGGTTCCGGAACAAAAGATCAGGAAGGCACCGGGCCCAGACGTCGTGTCTCCCTCCTGCTTGAAAGTCTGTGCTGAGCAGCTGGCACCCACCTTTGCATGGATCTACAACCGCTCCCTGGCGCTGTGTGTGGTGCCCTCGTGTTTCAAAAGCTCGACCATCGTTCCAGTGGCCAAGAGGCCCAGCATCACAAGATTGAATGACTACAGACCTGTCGCTCTGACATCTGTGGTCATGAAATCTTTCGAGAGGTTGGTGCTGAACCACCTGAAGCATGTCACGGGTCCCCTGCTTGACCCCCTCCAGTTTGCCTACCGGGCAAACAGGTCGGTGGATGATGCGGTCAACATGGGACTACACTACATCCTGCACCACCTGGACACCCCAGGAACGTACGCCAGGATCCAGTTTGTGGATTTCAGCTCGGCGTTCAACACCATCGCTCCTGACATCCTCCAACAGAAGCTCATCCAGCTCGCGGTGCCTGCCTCCACCTGTCAGTGGATCACCAGCTTCCTGACCAACAGGAGACAGCGTGTGAGGCTGGGGAGCATCACATCTGGTACCAGGACCACCAGTACTGGCGCCCCTCAGGGGTGCATCCTCTCCCCACTGCTCTACACCAACGATTTCTCTTCAGGTGACTCTCCTGTGAAGCTCCTGAAGTATGCAGACGGCACGACTCTCATCGGACTGATCCGGGACGGTGATGAGACTGCCTACAGACAGGAGGTGGAGCGGCTGGTCCACTTGTGCAGCCAAAATCACCTGGAGCTGAACCCGCTCAAGACCGTGGAGATGACAGTAGATTTCAGGTGAGATCCTTCACCACTTTCACCCCTCACTATCCGCAGTAATACTATACTCTCCTCAGACACCTTCAAGTTCCTGGGTACCACAATCTCACTGGACGGGAAATGGACCGGCCACATAGACTCTGTCTGGAAGAAGGCCCAGCAGAGGATGTACTTCCTGAGACTGCTCAAGAAGTTCAACCTGCCGCGGGAGCTGATGAAGACCTTCTACACCGCCATCATCTAGTCTGTCCTCTGCACCTCCATCACTGTCTGGTTTGGATCGGCCTCCAAATAAGACAAGCACAGACTGCAACGGACAATCAGGACTGCAGAAAAGATTATTGGAATCAACCTCCCATCTATGCAAGACTTGTACCTGTCCAGGACCAGGAAACGCGCAAGCAACATCTCTACAGACCCTTCTCACCCAAGTTACAGTCTGTTTGAACTACTCCCCTCCGGACGGCGTTTTAGAGCTCTGTACGCCAAAACCAGCAGACACAGACAGCTTCTTCCCCCAGGCTGTTGCTCTGATGAACTCACACCACTCTTAGAGTCTCAGAGTCATTGCTGTGCAATAACATCCTGCTCTCCACACCTTTTTGAATTGTCTACACTGTTTACACTATGTGTCTTATCTGCATCCATTCCAGCCTGGTCATTCTGGAAGAGGGACCGTCCCATCTGTGGTCTCTTCTCAAGGTTTCTCACTTCCCCTAGTCGGAGATTTGAGTTTTTCCTTGCCCTCATGGGAGTTTAAGATCAGGGGATGGCTGAGAATATTGTCATTTGTCATTTTCACATGTCCTGACTGTTGTTAGTCACCTAAATGTTGAACAGAGACTGTGATGTAACGAAGTCAAATTCCTTGTTTGGCACGCTCAAACATGGCGAATAAATTCTTCTTGAATCTTGAAGGCGATGGACTTTACACATGTTATTCTACACCATTCACTTTATTGTGTGAAGGCGATGGCCTTCACACATATGTTATTCTACACCATTCACTTTATTATTATTGTGTGAAGGCGAAAGCCTTCACACTTGTATGTTATTCTACACCATTCCCTTTATTGTGTGAAGGTGATGGCCTTCACACGCGATTCTACACTATTCACTTTATTGTGTGAAGGCGATGGCCTTCACACGTTATTCTACACCATTGACTTTATTATTATTGTGTGAAGGCGATGGCCTTCACACATGTTATTCTACACCATTCTCTATTATTATTATTGTGTGAAGGCGATGGCCTTTACACGTTATTCTACAACATTCTGTTGGAATAATTTAGGTGAAGCCTTGGCCTGCCAGACCTGGGGGCCTCATCTTTTACGAGTTGAACTCCTTTTTGTTTAGCTAAGTTCATCCTATCTAGCTCCAGGGATGTCTTTTGATCCCCGTCAGTTTTATGTACCGTAATTTTCTGACTATAAGTCGCGGTTTTTGTCATAGTTTGGGGGGGGGGGGGGGGCGACTTCTACTCAGGAGCGACTTATGTGATTTTTTTTCACAAATTTTCAAAATTCAAAAATCTGCGATGTAGTGAACCCGCGATAAACGAACCGCGATGTAGTAAGGGATTACTGTCATTTGACCTGCAAGTGACATCACCCGTGCCGCGTGGCGGTTGTTTACATAAAGGGCAAAGGATTCGATCACGGGATGATGAAGATGACGAAGGGCCCCAGGTACTACCGGCATCATTAGCGGCTTTGTTTGTAAGTGACACGGAGGACGAAGAGTTTGAAGGATTTAATGATTTGGAGTGACACAGAAGGTTTGAAGAACTATTATGGCTTTTACGCACGCCCGGTCCTTCTCGACGGGAGCTCTCTTTCACCTCTGTGGATGGAAATCGGGAGCCGGGGAAGGCCGGGTGGCTGTCCGGGGATGGTGGATGGGGCTCAGGCATGGCTTTTACGCACGCCCGGTTTCTATTTATGGAGCTCTCTTCCACCTCCGTGGCTGGAAGTTCAGTAGTTGTTGGTTCGTTGAACTCTTGTTTTGTTAAATAATGAGCCGTTTACCAAACCCACGTCTTTCCTGGTACTTTGTTAACGCTACAATATAGTTATATACTCAATCTCTGTAGTGCACGCGCGGCGTTGTTGACAAAGAACCAGGAATTTGATCGATGGATTTAATTATTTGGAGTGACACAGATGGTTTGACAATATTGTTTTAATATGATAGTTATTTGAAATATACTTTATATAACGTTATATGGGTCTGTGGAAAAATTAGAAATGCAACTTCAAACGGGTCCAACGTCAGCATATGTGGTGCATACGCGGCATTGTTTACATAAAGCACGATCGATGGATTTAATGAATTGGAGTGACACAGATGGTTTGATAAAAGTGTTATTTATGTAATACTTGTTTGAATAACTCTGAATGTTACGTCAGGCCCGTTTGCAGCTCCTTGTTTGTGTATTTGTCACGTTAGCATACTGTATTGTTTAGTTAGCATTTATTGTTGCTGGTTCGTGTCTGTTTTTGGTGTTGGATTTTGACAAATAAATTTGCCCCAAAAGTGCGACTTATACTCCTGTGCGACTCATATATGTTTATTTTTCACTTTATTGTGCATTTTATGGCTGGTGCGACTTGTACTCCGGAGCGACTTCTACCGAAAATTACGGTATCCTTCCTGTCCTTATCTTATCTTTGTGTTTTGTTTCTGTAAGAGGCCTTCACTAACAATGAGCAGAGCTTCTTTGCATAGGTGGAATGTTCTTTGTTTAGTTCAAAGGAATTTCATACCTTTTAGTTAACTGTAGCTTTGATTCATAGATAGTTGTTGATCGGAACTGCGTTTCTTTGGTAAGTGTTATAGAAAAGATCTACAGTTTGAAGGAGTTGCATATAAGTTATCCCATATTTACTCAATGTTTGTTGAAGGAACTGCATACAAGTTACCTCACATTTACTTAATGTGTGTTGAAGTGTTCAGGGGTTGTTACTTACTATTATTGTGTGTTGTGTTAGTTTACCAAGAAGATAAACTTAGCAAAGGTTTAGTTGCATTGTTCCACAGGAAAGCGACATTCAACGTGCTTCAAGTTATCTGATCACAGTTGAGGACGATTCAGCCAACCATGGAGAAGACAGTCGGTTGAGGAAAAAGGACAGACCCTGCAATTCCAGTGAGGGGGTCACGGGCCAACAATTGAATGCTAAATCACACCACACTACATTCCTTAGCTAATCAGCGTTGCTACAGCCACAATCTCCCCTCCCTTTAGTGTAGCAACGCCTCTGTAACCAGGGCACCCAAAACATTAAAAAGAGGAGTAAGGACTCAGAATTGATGGAGATTGTAACTGAGCTTCCTTTCTTTATCGTTCTCCTCGCAAGTAAACTTATCCTGGTTGTCTTCTCTTTGTTCCAGCGTGTGATTTAATGTCTGATCGTACTTAGACCTGACACATTCACTTTATTATTATTGTGTGGTGGTGATGGCCTTCACACATATGTTATTCTACACCATTTCCTATTATTATTTTTATTTTTATTTTTATTATTATTATTATTATTATTATTATTGTGTGAAAGTGATGGCCTTCACACATGTTATTCTACACCATTCTCTATTATTATTGTGTGAAGGCAGTGGTTCGTTTCAACCCATTTCAACATTTTAACCCCAAAAGTGAACCTCCTGAACACGTATATTTTGTTTGAACCTATATATTTCGTTTCGTTCCAAATTCACACAAAAAATTGGTACATTTTTTGTTTTCTAAATTCCCATTCATTCTCTATGGGGATCCAACATTTGCTCAGTTTTTGTCAGATTCAACCCGTTTCAACATTTTAACCCCAAAAGTGAACCTCCTGAACAAGTATATTTTGTCGGAACCAGTATATTTCGTTTCGTTACAAATATTTTTGGCACAGTTTTTGTTTTCTAAATTTCCATTCATTCCTTATTGGGATTTAACATTTGCTCTAACTTCTAAAATATTTCTCCGATTCAACCCATTTCAACATTTTAACTCCAAAAGTGAACCTCCTGAACACGTATATTTCGTCGGAACCCAGATATTTTGTTTCGTTCCAAATTCAAAAAAATTTGGGGTACAGTTTTTGTTTTCTAAATCCCCATTCATTCTCTATGGGGATTCAACATTTGCTCTAACTTCTACATTTTTTGACCAATTCATCCCGTTCCAACTTTCAACTGTTCATCTTTTTCCTACCTATTCCACAACTTTCCACTTACCAAGAATTCAAAATTTTCAATTTTGAAATTCTCGCCAAATTCTCAAAAATTCCATTTTTCAACTCTAATTTCTACATTTTTCAACCGATTCATCCCGTTCCAACTTTCAAGTGTTCATCATTTTCCTACCTATTCCACAACTTCCTACTTACCAAAAATTAAAAATTTTCAATTTTAAAATTCTCCACAAATTCACCTAAATTTTGTTTTACACTTTGATTTTCTACATTTCTCAAGTCATTCAACTTGTTTCAACATTATTTGGCAGCATTCCCCAAGAAGGCATTCAAAGTCTTCGCCTTCACATGCAATTTCTCCAGAAATTGCATTTTCAAATTGGTTTATAATATTGTTATTCCAAAGTTTTAAAGGTATTCGAATTTCTAGTATCTATTTAGACCAGTGGTTCTTAACCTTGTTAGAGGTACCGAACCCCACCAGTTTCATATGCGCATTCACCGAACCTTTCTTTCGGTAAAAAATAAAATTTCAAATTCAAGACATAGATGTTTTTTACTGGTGCACAAAATGAGCTGTGCATTAACATCACCTTGTTCAAAGAACAAAACCATCATAATGCATGAACTCAAAACAAATTACATAACAGTGTGACTTCTGCTGGTGCCTTTGCGAGATATGCGTCATTCCGAATTTACACAATAAATCAGGTGTGTTTGGACCTCCGCAGTGGAGGCTCAGCCGAACCTCTGAGACTAACACACCGAACCCAGGTTAAGAACCACTGATTTAGACAGTTGATGCAGGATGGATTGTGCCGTGTGAACTTATGCCGGCACTGGCCGAACATGCAAACTCCAAACAGGAGTTGGAGCCTGAATCGAACCCTTGTACTTATGAACTGTGAGGCAATGTGCTAACCAGTGTACTGCCGTGCCGCCCCAATTCTAAGTATGACAAAAAACAAGAGGTGATACACCGCCAATAAGGCCTCAAGGATAAACGTTATTTGCCCCCTTCCTACCTGAATGCTGAAATAAAAAAAATGTTAATAGGTGAAACCACGAGTTCAAAAAAGAAAATGTGTGTGGGGGTCCACTATGAACCAATGTTCATAACAGATTACTGTATGGTACTTGTTGAAAACGTTCAGCATATGGATACATGCAACATTATAAAAAAATAAAATAAAACAAATATCTTTGCCACAGTAGAGCATGAGTGTCTACATAGCAGGACTTACTGAAAGACCTCCTACAGTAAAATTCACTCCTATCACAGATCTTACAAAATCCTTTTGTTGTTACACAACCAAGATCTAATGTGCTGTTTCGGGTCCTCCACAAAAGAGCTACACAGAACCAGTTTGTGTGAAAAACTTCAGTTAAGTGTGAGTGAGTTTCATTATGGGAAATGAGTGCTCTTACCTGCATTGTTGATGAGAATGTCTAGTCTGGGCTCACTTCTTAGGTAGTTTTCAGCAAAGTTGCGAACAGACTTAAGGTTTCCCAGGTCCAACTGCATGAACACGACTTGATTGCTCCCACTCTCCTATCAGAGCCAATAAATGGGTTTTAAAATACTGTATTTCATTCGATACATACATACAGCACATGTACAATACAAAATCCATTTGATAAATAATTGAGAATGCAGCACCAGGACTATTTCTTTAGAATGCATGTACTCTCAATGTTGTCAAAGGAAAAAAAAAAAGGCAATTTTATGTCTGTAAAACAAAGTATGCCCGATTTTTCTTACCCTCTTGACATCTGCAAGAGCAGCCTCTCCTCTCTGCCGACTACGACAAGCCAGAATAACTCTGGCTCCTCTTTTAGCCAAGTCTATTGCTGTTGTTTTCCCGATGCCTGTGTTGCTACCTTAGGGTGAGATAACATTTTAAACAATGACACTTTAAAAAAAAAATCATCTTAGTTGAATTGTGAATTCAGTGTGAAGTTTGACATGTCATTCAGGAATAGAGGGGCCCTATAGTGCAGGAAAAAATGCATTTATAGTATTTGTGAGATCAAGTTAAAAAAAAAAAAAGGAGTAATGCCTATAGCAAAGCAAGAACTGTCATCAATTTAGCAATCCCAATCCAAGTAATATCCGAACTCTTCTTAACATGGATAGAATTTTCCTCTGCTGTTCGATTACATAAAGTGAATTACCTTACATTCGCTCTCTGAAAGACGCAACACTCATTTAGTGTATCCTTACCAGTCACAATCACGGTCTTTCCATGTAGCTTTGCATTGCTTGTGCACTGCTTTCCCTTCACCACAATCTGACGGTAAATGTAAGCACCTCCTATAACCAGACTCAAAACTAACAACGAAATAAACATGTTGTTGTTCGAGAGACTAGAAGAAGAATAAATGTAATAACGTTCGTTAATAAAGAAAGTTGCTTTGCTGCGACTTTCTTCCGGTGCGCTGCTGTTAAGAAGATTGACTTGATTCAAACACACCCATTTCCTGTTTGGGAGCGTTGGGTCGTTTGTGAACGATTCGTTCATAAAGAACGGATGTTTTCAGTGAACGTGAGTGAATGGATCACTTCCTGAAGTAATTCGGGGTTTTTTTCAGTTCACGTGACTTCAACCAACATGCAATAACGTAACTTATCCAACACAGCAGGTATCGGTAATGCGCATTGAAGCTGGTGCCACCCCGCCGTAAAACAAAACGAAGAAAAATTACATAACTTCCCATTCACAAACAAGCCAGTGAGAGAACTGCATTTCCTGTTCATCATCTGAACGGATCAGTGAATGATTTGCCTTTCTCGTTCATCGCTAGAACGGATCAGTGAGTGAACGACTGAACGTGCTGACTTTCCCATTCACGAACGAGTCATTGAACTACTTTCCCGTCCATTAACGGAGCCTCAGTGAATGTGTTGCGTCTCCTGGCGTAAACGATTCATTGAGTGAACGTGAACTATGTATACCAGTTAAAAGTCAACAAATGCAGATTTATGATTTGCCCTAGGAAAGACAGAACCACTCACTGAAACACTCCATCTTTTGTGCTCGTTTTCTTCAAGCTAACGGCTAATGTCCAAGCGCATGAAAAGACTACCGACTGGCAGACACCCCCCCCTAACTTACATAATTAGTGTAAAGGCTAACACCATTCACTTTATAATTATTATTGTGTGAAGGCGCTATATATATATATATATATATATATATATATATGTAATGCTGTAATGTAATATATATGTAATCCAAAAAGGTAATATCTCATCTTTAAAGGGGTTTCAATTTTTTGGGAAGGTGAATGATTGATTTTTAGGATTTCAGAATCAAGCAACTTGTACTTGTTGAGAGAGAGAGAGAGAGAGAGAGAGATATATATATATATATATATATATATATATATATATATATATATATATATATATATATATATATATATATATATATATATATATATATATATATATATATATATATATATATATATATATGGGTTCTCTAAGTTATACAAGTGAGTAAGATAAAATGTACATTTTGATTTTTATTCAAATTTCTAAGATTCTTGTGATAAACAATGAGAAAATTATTGAAAAGTAACTAAAGAAACTACAAGAAAGTGAAAATGTCTAATCATTTACTACCTGGGTCGCTCCCCATTTGGGGGGCCATCCATTTACTTGCTAAAGCTAGTGGTGGAAGCAGTCCAATTGCCACAAAAAGTAGCTATATGCACGTGTGCAGGGCACACGCACAAGACTGATTCGGTGTCAAGAGGTAACAGGCTTGCAGACAGAACCGCATAGCTGCAGCGCAAAAGACGCTTCAACTTTTATACACACAATAAGCAGATTAAATTACTGAAACATTTTTAAAGATGTGCAGCGACAAAGTCCATAGACTGAAATTCAATTATGGACGAAAAGAGGGGCAAGAGTAGACAATGGCATCTATAAATGACCAGAAGACTGACCTATCCTACCAAAAAAATGATACAAATGGGCAGCAATATTGAGCCATGGTGTGTGTCACATAGCTCAAGAGGAGGGCTAGTGGGGCAGGTCAGTCAGCTTTATACAACATATGGATTTGATTCATATTCAAAACATTTATAAAAAAAAAAATTGTAGAGCTTGCTTAACATGTGCTAAACACAATCCACAGGGTTATAATGCCTGGTCATGATAGATACATTGGATTGAATTGGCTTCAAAATGAACACTGAATGCCTTAACAGTGGCAAAAACGTGTAAAGAAATAATTTGTTGTTGCATGTTGGGTGGCTATCTTTGTTGCCATTTTGTTAACTTCAACAATATGATATTTGTGGGAACTAATAGTCATAATGAATAGTGGAGAGATGAGTGGGCAACTTGTATAGATCACCCCCAAAATTATGCTGCATTGTGTCGATTTAAAAGATCAATTTGGCCCTCTCTGGTGGCGCAGTGGGTTGCACGTCCGCCTCACAGTTAGGTGCGGGTTCGATTCCACCTCCAGCCCTCCCTGTGTGGAGTTTGCATGTTCTCCCCGAGCCCGCGTAGGTTTTCTCTGGGAACTCCGGTTTCCTCCCACATCCCAAAAACATGCTTGGTAGGCCGATTGAAGACTTTAAATTGTCCCTGGGTATGAGTGCGAGTGCGGATGGTTGTTCGTCTCTGTGTGCACTGCGACCGGTTCAGGGTGTCCCCCGCCTGCTGCCCGATGACGGCCGGGATAGGCTCCAGCACGCCCGCGACTCTCGTGGGGACAAAGCGGTTCAGAAAATGAATGAATGAATGAATTTGGCCCTTGCAGTGTGATCCGCTGTGTTGCATCTGGATTGCCATGGAGAAAGTATGATGTTTATTTGTGTACTTTATCAACAACTGCTGTAGATGTTAAAGAATGAAATTAATATCTCTAAAATGAATGTCGATAATTGGTTTCAGGTAACTAAGAGTAACTGTTAAAAGAAACAATTGATTGATAATGGCAAAACAAGCTGCAAACCAGAGAAAAAGAAATAAAAAGGCATATGTATAGGTTTGCGACCGATTCTTTATGTTGTACCGTTGCCATTGACCAAAGATTGTGTGAAATCTGTCACATCTACTGATTGTGAAATGTGCGACAGAGCGTTCTATATAATATCCGTTGAGAAAAAAAAAGAAAAAAGAAGAGAAACCTTGCTTTCAGAGAATGTAGTCAAAGGAAATTGTTTATGTATCGACATGCCAAGATCTGGGAAAAAAGCTAGAAAAAAAACAAAATGTCTTTAAATTTGAGTGGCGACGATGATCTGACTGAAATTGATGCAATTGTAGTCCCAAGAGGAGTTCCTGATTAATAAGAAATAATTGACCAAATTGCAGCAGGATGGGAGTCCTCCATTTGTTGGTGGTGTGCGATGAATAAAAACGTGGACAGGATAAATTACATCCATTACAACATGCAGAAATTGGTCAATTGGACACAAGCGGGGCTTGAGGCGGTGCATGAACAGCTAGCCAGAACTTCCGTAATGGCCTTCCAGAATCGCATTGCTCTTGATATGTTGTCTCAGAAAGGAGGGGTCTGCGCAATGTTCGGAAAACAATGCTGTACCTTCATCCCCAACACCGCCCCTGATGGGAGCCTGACGAAGGCCATTGCAGGCCTGCGGTCCCTCAACATGAGGATGAAAGAGCACTCTGGTGTGGACACATCGATGTGGGACAACTGGGTGGATGCCTTTGGGAAGTATAAAGCCCTTGTGTCCTCAATTATAATATCAATTGCGATATTTACTGCTATGCTCACCTTATGTGGATGTTGTTGTATTCCATGTCTGCGTGCTCTGTTTAATTGTCTCATCACTACAGCAATATCGCCCATGGAAGACAAAATGGCCCCGGTATGCCTAATGTCTGAACGCCAGCATGTTGATGATAACGATGATGATGATGGAATTCTTGCGTTTGAGTTTACAGACTTTTTCCCAGATCTGTGTGTTTCTGAATGCTGATGTCGCAACGTTTATCCTTTTTGGTGTAAACATATTTGTGCTCATACTTGTGATCCGACAACTGAAAATCATGAGAAGTGGTTGGTTTTTGGTGATGTAAAAAAATTGAGCAAATACAGTGGCGCCTCGGTTTTCGAACGTCCCGGTTCTCGAACAATTCGGTATTTGAACAAAAAATTTTAGATTTTTTTTGCTTCGGATGTCGGACGAAATTCGGTTGTCGAACCGCGCAAGATGAGCCGAGAGGACCCGCATCCCAACTGACTCCGTTCGTTATTACATTCTCGCTACTCTGAGGATTGCATCAACTCTAATCAAATGAAGCAAGTGGGAGCAGTAAAACCATCCTAAAACACAAAGACGCTCCTAAAGCAATGCGACAGTGAGTGCCCGGCGCGCTGCGGGCGGTTGCGCGATCGGACCAAATTAAGCTCCATGCGCACTGAGGTCCACTTAAATTTTGGAAAGTCCATTAGGACTTTAGAAATATTTTCTAAATTTTAACGACCGCTCTGTCACAATAATGCGACCAGCGCGGTGCAGTTGCGAGGTCGGCGGCGCGCTATGGTTGCGCGTTCGGCGGTGCGCTGCGGTTGCGGGATCGGACAAGATTAAACTCCCTGCGCACTGAGGTCCACTTAAATTTTGGAAAATACATGAGGACTTTAAAAATATTTTCTAAATTTCAGCGACGGTTCTGTCACAATAATGCCACCAGCACGGTGCAGTTGCGCAGTCGGTGACGCGCTACGGTTGCTGGTCGGCGATGCGCTACGGTTGCGCGTTCGCCGGTGCGCTGCAGTTGCGCGATCGGACAAAAAAGGGCAAATGAAAAAATGATGGGGTTTTTTGCTTGGAACGGATGACATTTTTTTTCCATTATTTGTAATGGGACAACATGATTCGGAATTCGAACAATTCACTTCTCAAACAGCCTTCTGGAACAGATTGTGTTCGAAAAACCGAGGCCCCACTTTACATGCCAAATCTTCCAAAATATCGTTTTTAAACTCTAATTTCTACATTTTTCAGCTGATTCAACCTGTTCCAACTTGCAACTGTTCATCTTTTGTGACCAGATTCAAACCCTTCTCCCCTTCTTCCACTATGCTTACCCAATTCACCCTTTCTCCCCCACTTCCAAAGTGTGGCATCTTGGATTGACCCAGAAGTGCCCCAAAATGAACATAAAGTGAACCGGAATTGCCCCAAAAAAACAGGAAGTAACAATAATTTGAGCTCAAACAGAAATGTTGTCTGTTCTGCCCTCTGTATGTTTTGTATTGAAATCTCTATGAGAATGTCTATTGAAATTCTAGCCTCTATTTACTAGCCTAGAGTGTTTGCTCACTCAGAGTACGAGACCCGGTAACGGCATCGGTTTTCCCGTGGATTTATTAAGCTGATATTGTTCTTCAAACGTTGTTGCCTTGAACAAGATTTGGCCGTAAGTCTTGTCAACTAATGTTTTTTCTGTTCAAACTTGTGTAAACGATTGCACAGATCTTTAACCGTGCCCTCATGCTTCAAAAGCTCCAGCATCGTACCGGTAGCCAAGAAGCCCACCATCACAGGATGGAATGATTACAGACCTGTTGCCCTGACATCTGTGGTCATGAAATCCTTTGAGAGGCTAGTGTTGAGTGACCTGAAGGACATCACGGGCCCCCTGCTCGACCCCCTGCAGTTTGCCTTCCGGGCAAACAGGTCGGTGGATGATGCGATCAACATGGGACTGCACTACACCCTGCACCACCTAGACAGCCCAGGAACATACGCCAGGATCCTGTTTGTGGACTTCATCCCGACTTCCTTCACCAGAAGCTCGTCCAGCTCGCGGTGCCTGCCTTCACCTGTCAGTGGATCACCAGCTTCCTGACCAACAGGAGATAGCATGTGAGGCTGGGGACCATCACATCCAACACCCGGACCACCAGCACTGGCGCCCCCCAGGCGTGCGTCTTCTCCCCACTGCTCTTCTCTCTTTACACCAATGATTGCTCCTCAGGCGACTCTTCTGTGAAGCTCCTGAGGTGTGCAGACACCACTCTCATCGGACTGATCCGGGACGGTGACGAGACTGCGTACAGAAAGGAGGTGCAGCCAAAACCACCTGGAGCTGAACCCGCTCAAGACCGTGGAGATGACAGTGGACTTCAGGCGGGACCCTTCACCACTTTCACCCCTCACTATCCGCAGTAATACCATACTCTCCTCAGACACCTTCAAGTTCCTGGGTACCACAATCTCACGGGACCTGAAATGGACAGGCCACATAGACTCTGTCCGGAAGAAGGCCCAGCAAAGGCTGTACTTTCTGAGAACAGCTCAGGAAGTTCAACCTGCCACAGGAGCTGCCGAAGACCTTCTAGACTGCCATCATCCAATCTATCCTCTGTACCTCCATCACTGTCTGGTTTGGATCGGCCACCAAACAAGACAAGCACAGAGTGCAACGGACAATCAGGTCTGCTGAAAAGATAATCGGGACCAACCTCCCATCTATCCAAGACTTGTACCTATCCAGGACCAGGAAACGTGCAAGTAACATCCCTGCAGACTTCTCGCTCAGGTCACAGTCTTGCGGACAGCGTTACAAAACCAGTAGACACAGACACAGCTTCTTCCCCTAGGCTGTTGCTCTGATGAACTCACACCACTCATATAGACTCAGACACATCACTGTGCAATAACATCCTGCTCTCACCACATAAAATTTAAGCATCCATGTCCAAACTCCGGCCCGCGGGCCAAATCCGGCCTCCGGTCAGATTTCATACGGCCCGCAGCTTTGATCTTATAATGTATTATTTATGGCCCACCTGCACTGTCAAACTGAATAATGAAAAAAAAATCATGAAACTTGAAACTGTAATTCGTCCTATTACCGAGAAGTGGCAGCACCACCCCTCTCCGCTCATTTCTGCCATGGCGACTGCAAAGAAAACAAGGAAATTTCACATTGAGGGCCGTCGCTTTCAAGAGAAATGGGAATTACAATACTTCACTGAAAATCAAGGCAATTGTTTTTGTCTAATTTCTAAAGAGGTGGTTGCCTTGTTTAAGGATTTCAACCCAAAGAGACTATCAGATTAAACATGCTAACACATACGACAAGCTAACAGGGAGTGACCGCGCTCATAAAGTCAAGCAGCTCCAAGCTGAACTGGCATCAGAACAGCGATTCTTCACGCGGGGCTGTGAGTCAAAAGTAAATCAAAAGTAAATATTACTTAACATTAAATATTACGAAGTGGCCATGTTAATACTGTTGATGTTATGAACCTGTAGACGTGACACAAACTATTACTTTCTGAAAGATATTGTGAATGACAAGAGCAAAATTCACTTGTTTTAAGTTTTAATAATAACGGACAGCTTTGTATTACTTATAACTTCTGTTTAAGATGTTCATGAGGCGAAAATAATTTTAAACTCATGTAAATTTAAGGTATTTCATACAGTTTGTTCAATGTTATCGTATTTTATGTATTACTTATAACTCCTGTTTAAAATGTTCATGAGGCGAAAATAATTTTAAACTCATGTCAATTTAAGGTATTTCATACAGTTTGTTCAATGTTATCGGACTCTTCAGATATGAATGAAAGGCAGAATTTGTGTTTTGTGTTAGAGTTGTTCTGCCTGAGTGGCTTATATTTGGTTATTTTGTCATTTAAAAAATAAAGACAATTGGGAGAATGAAATTTGTTTTATAACAGTGTTTATTTGGATGAAATTGTAGTTAAAAAAATGTCCGAAAAAACTACTGGCCCCCGGGCCCCTTCACTTTATCAAATCTGGCCCTCCTTGCAAAAAGTTTGGACACCCCTTTTAAGTCTTAAATGTTGTTAGTCGCCTGAATGTTGTCAGTCACTTAAAAGTCGTACAGAGGCTGAGATCAACCAGAGTCAAATTCCCTGTTTGGCATGCACAAACTTAATAAATTTAGCTGATTCTGATGTTCATTTTATTTACAGATCGAAGTTACATGAGCCAACATGCTTCAAGTTCACGATCGTCTAACGCGGTGTTTCTTTATTTGTACGATGTTCTAAACGGGGCATCGGTTTGAGGCCATTCCTCAATAAATCAGCATTTATAACTATTTAGTGAACGATTCTTTTGAATGATGATTCTAAAGATTCAGTTCACTCAAAAGAACTGGAATGCACATCACTACTGTTTGGGCGTGACAAGGTTTCTCTTGTTTAAGGCTCTCAGCAGACTGGAGGGACCAGAAATCAGCAAGACAAAAAAGGAATGTCAACAAGTGAGGGTCACTAAATGAACGGCGAACTTGTATGGCAATAGATTGGGGTCAAAGGTTTTGTACTTGAAAAAACAAATGCAACAAAAATAATATATGTAATTACGTTAGTTTTACGGTGGTGCACTGGGTAGCACGTCCGCCTCACAGTTAGGAGGGTGCGGGTTCGATTCCACCTCCGACCCTCCCTGTGTGGAGTTTGCATGTTCTTCCCGAGCCCGGGTGGGTTTTCTCCGGGCACTCCGGTTTCCTGCCACATCCCAAAAACATGCTTGGTAGGCCGATTGAGTACTCTAAAATTACCCCTAGGTGTGAGTGCGAGTGCGGATGGTTGTTCGTCTCTGTGTGCCCTGCGATTGGCTGGCAACCGGTTCAGGGTGTCCCCCGCCTGCTGGCCGATGACGGCAGGGATAGGCTCCAGCACGCCTGCGACCCCCGTGGGGACTAAGCGGTTCAGAAAATGGATAGATGGACGTTAGTTGATAAAGACAGTTGCTCTGCTGTGACTTACTTTCTGTACGCTGCTATGTTAAAAATATTCAAACACACCCATTTCCTGTTTGGGTGTGATAATAGTTCTCTTGTTAACGGCTCTCAACAGACTGGACGGACCAGAAATCGGCAAGACAATAAATGAATGTCAACAGGTTAGGGTCACTAAATGAAAGGCGAACTTGTATGGAGATAGATTGGGGTCAAAGGTTTTGTACTTGAAAAAACAAACTCGTGTTTCGAAAAAAAAACTTGAATCTGAAAATAAACGTGCTGATCTTAAAACCTGAAAAATAAAACAATGTATTCAAACTAAAAATACTTGTTAGTACAGAAGAGGATTAGGGCCAGTGAAGAAAAAAAAGGGGGTGAGAGGATTTTTTTTTCTCAGAATTCTGACTTTAAAGTGGGAATTCTCACTTTAAAGTCAGAATTCTGAGAATAAAGTTTGTACGGCGGGGGTGGCGTCAGTTTGTGGTGTGGTTTTGACCAGAGGGGACATTGTCATCACCGAGCGACTTTTTGCGTGGCAGAGAATTGTTGGAGGACATAATTTCACTCTTAGAGGAGCAGGAGGTGAGTAAACAACATGTTGTGTTCATTTGGTGACTGTTGCATATATAACTATAGCATGTAGCTCTGCTGCTAATTCATATCTCTTGAAGGGATGCGCCGCATTTACACGTGAATAAGCATTGAGTATTTTTGTTCAGTTTCTACAAAGTCAGTTTCATTACACGTCACATACAACATATCTCTCGCTCGGTCGCTTCAGAAGCTATACATTGCACATTAATAATGACTGTAGGGCGCAGCTCCTCACAGCCATACTCTGGCCGTTTCAGGTTTTAAGCCTTCATCCACCCTTGTTGCACACCTGGTATACGGTGCGGAGCCAGGCGCGAGCAACGCCTGTGGTTTTTGTTCGGAGTGACCTTCTCCTACCATGGCCGAGTCCCATCTGTCCACTATTTACCGATAGCTGGGACAAGCTTACAGCACCTGGTATTCCCAGGAGGTCTCCCATACAAGTACTAACGAGGACCCTGCTTAGCTTCTGAGATCGGACGTTCTTAGGTATGGTCGTAGGCTTGTTGATATACGTCACTGTAACGTCACTGTGTCGGTAAAATACCGCGACTCGCGGCATCGAACCCCTTTTGCCTTGGTGATTGTGGCTGGCTGCAATACAATTGCACCATAATTTAACTCAATACACTGATCACACGGTTGTTTAAGAGGATTGATTCTAGTGATACAATTCAAGGTGACATCATTTGAAGTATATACAGTACATGCACACACACGTCTTTATTTACTTACTGGATGGGACGTGTTTAGTGAAGTTACACCTGACATTGTACCAGGAATGAGAACATTATGATTAAAAACAACTTTATACAATAAGCATACTGTCATAAAGTCATGTTTTCTAAATGCCCACTTTTGTGTTTGTCAGATTGTCATTGTTTTTCTTTTGTTGTGCAGATAAAGTGACTGATGGAAGGTGGAACTCATCCAGTGCATGAAAAGCCAGGCTGTCACTCTGATGAACTCACACCACTCATAGAGTCTCAGAGACATAACTGTGCAATAACATCAGGGACTGGGAGATTTTTTCAGGCCAGGAGTCAATTATGTAACCTGGCCACGCTGGCCTTGCCCACACGTGCGTGTTCACACCCACACTTAAATGCATGGGCACAAGCAAAACGCATTTGTGCGCACACACATGCACACAATCATTCTTTGAGTTTTGTTGTGGGTGGTACCGGAAAAACAAATCAAAATACCAAGAATGGGGACAAGCAAAATAATCAAAAGGTCTCTCTGAGTCTGAGTGTCTGTCTGTGTCCTTAGTTGTCCTTTCTCATCCCCTGCTCCCTGGACTTGTCTTGCCAGTATACTCTGCATCTGCTGGGAGTGTCAGAACAACCAGCATGATAATTATATTATCGACAATAACACATTTAATCAATATCAAAAGAATGATATGGTTAAATATATGCTTTTTTTTCCAAATGTTTCATGCATAGTCATAGCCTATTCAATCCCATGCAGTGACAGATGACTGTCCTTTACCTGTCAGCTGCTCAGCGCGAGTACTGGGCCTATTTTCTGAAGCACCAAATCTGGCAATATTTCCACCTTTGCATATGAAACATAGACATATATTTTAATATTAATTTAGCCAGGGCCATTTACAAAGTTTAGAGGAATGTGCATGTAAGAAAGAATAACAAATGACTCTTCAACTTACAAAATCAACTGGAACTAAATCTAACAAATCAGCAGAGGGACAGCCTTATTACATGGCAGCGGCACATATGCACACAACACATGCAAACTGGCATGCATACACGCGTGGGCACACACCGTTTTTAATGGTACCGTGTGTGTGTGGGGGGGGGAGGGACTGAATAAATCCATAACTTTTCTGCATTTGGCAGCGTTCTCCTCCAGCGCCTTTCTTATTTTGTCCCTCTCCGCACCGCCTTTCCTGTTTATTTTTATTTTATTTTACCACGTTCGAAGTCCATTATGCTCACTTGCACCGCTCGCCCGCTAGCTACTAGTTTTGGCTCCTGAGTGAACGATTTGTTCAAAATAAACGAATCCTTTCAGTGAACGAATCACTTCCGAAAGTGATTCGTTCTTTTTACAGTTCATATGACTTCAACTAGTAGGTGTCAGTAATGCGCATTGAAGCTGGTGCCACCTCGCCGTAAAACAAAACGAAGAAGAAAATGACGTAACTTCCCGTTCACGAACGTGTCGTGGATAGCATTTCCCGTTCACCAACGAACGAATCAGTGAGTGAACGAATCAGTGAGTGATTTGCGTTTCCGGTTTATTGCGCGAACGGATCAGTAAGGGAACGAATCCTGACTTTCCCGACTTCCCGTTCGTGAACGAGTCAACCTTTCCGTGCATCAACGGATCAGTCAGTGAACGAGTTGCGTCTCCTAGCGCGAACTATGTAAACCAGAATGTAGATTTACGATTTTGTTGTTATCCAATATTTTGACTGCAGTTTCACATTAGATTGCTGGTTTGAGATGTACTTTTATTATTATTATTATTATTATTATTATTATTATTGTTATTATTAAACATTTATGTTATAACTTGTCTGGTGTTTTATTCCTTGTTTTTATATTTGCCAATCAAAACATAAAAATCTGACATTTGGTTAACTGCTTTATATGACAATATGTATACGTGTTTTACATTGTTATGAGTTGGTGCCCCCCAAAATAAAAAGATGTCGGCATAATGGTTTTTTTTTCCAACCTTTTATTCAAACACAAACACATTTGGTATATCAACACCATCAACTACAAGCCAACAAATACACTGCTCAAAAAAATTAAAGGAACACTTTGAAAACACATCAGATTTCAATGGTGAAAAAAAAGTTGGATATCTATACTGATATGGACAGTTTAATGTCTCAGGAACAAAAGGATGCCACGTCTTTTGATGGAAATCGAAGTTTTCAGCCTACACAGGGCTCAGTATATAGACACCCCAAAAATCAAAGTGAAAAAATTATGTGGCAGGCTATATATTTGATGTGTATGGGTTGTTTCCAAGGGATGTTGAAAAAAAAAGGAGAGAAATTGGATCAGTCGGTGTGTGGGGGGGGGGGGACGATTCGTTGAACCATTCGTTTGAACGAATCTTTTGAGTGAACTGATTCTAAAGATTCAGTTCACCTAAAAGAACTGGAATCCCCATCACTATTAGCTACACAGCAGCCGGCACCAGACATACGTACCACATCTCTTCTTCCACCCACGCTTTGTGTGGTTGATACAGACTGTGGGGCGGGTGTTAATTGATATAAACCAATCGTCTTTCCCTCCTCACATGCTCCTGGCCAGTAGTGATGGGAATTTGTTGGCTTGTAGTTGATGGCGTTAATATACCAAATGTGTTTGTGTTTGAATAAAAGGTTGAAAAAAAAACGTTATGCCGACATTTGTTAATTTTGGGGACACCAACTCATATAACAATGTAAAACACGTGTACATATTGTCATATAAAGCAGTTAACCAAATGTCTGATTTTTATGTTTTGTTTGGCGAATATAAAAACAAGGACTAAAACACATGACAATTTATAACATAAATGTTTATTAAAATAATAATAATAATAATAATAATAAAAATAATAATAATAATAATAAAAATAATAATAATAATAATAATAATAAAAGTACATCTCAAACCAGCAATCTAATCTGAAACTGCAGTCTATAAATAGGGTAACACTATTTAGGCATATATATGCATACAAGTTATTTAAAACCTACAATAAGTAAATCGTAAATCTACATTCTGGTTTACATAGTTCGCCCTAAGAGACGCAACACGTTCACTGACTGATCCGTTGATGCACGGGAAGGGAGTTCAGCTATCGACTCGTTTGCGAACGGGAAGTCGGGAAAGTCAGGATTCGTTCCCTCACTGATCAGTTCTCGCGATGAACCGGAAATGCAAATCACTCACTGATTCGTTCACTCACTGATTCGTTCGTTGGTGAACGGGAAATGCAATCCACGACTCGTTCGTGAACGGGAAGTTACGTCACTGACTCGTAAAGTCCCTCCTCCATCTAACGCTCGCTGGCGCTGCTGATTGGTCTTCACGAGTGAGTGAGTGAGTGAGTGAGTGAGTGAGTGAGTGAGTGAGTGAGTGAGTGAGTGAGTGAGTGAGTGAGTGAGTGAGTGAGTGAGTGAGTGAGTGAGTGAGTGAGTGAGTGAGCGAGTGAGCGAGCGAGCGAGCGAGTGAGTGAGTGACAGCATTACTGCTATGCCATTGCCAGCCGACACACGTTATCCCGACATTGATGTTTTAATTTTGTATTTGTTGGCTTGTAGTTGATGGTGTTAATATACCAAATGTGTTTGTGTTTGAATAAAAGGTTGAAAAAAAACGTTATGCCGACATCTTTTTATTTTGGAGGTCACCAACTCATGTAACAACTTATACATATTGTCATATAAAGCAGTTAACCAAATGTCAGATTTTTGTTTTGATTGGCGAATATAAAAACAAGGAATAAAACACCAGACAAGTTATGATATAAATGTTTTAAAAAAACAATAATAATAATAATAATAAAAGTACATCTCAAACCAGCAATCTAATGTGAAACTGCAATCGATATATTGGATAACAATATTTAGGCATAAATATGCATACAAATTATTTAAAACCTACTATAAGTAAATCTATATTCTGGTTTACATCGTTCACGCTCGGAGACGCAACAAGTTCACTGACTGATCCGTTGATGCACGGAAAGCCAGTTTGCCCATTGACTCGTTCGTGAACGAGAAGTCGGGAAAGTCAGGATTCGTTCCCTCACTGATCCGTTCTCGCGATGAACCAGAAATGCTAATCACTCACTGATTCGTTCACTCACTGATTCGTTCGTTGGTGAACGGGAAATGCAATCCACGACTCGTTTGTGAACGGGAAGTTACTCATTTTCTTCTTCGTTTTGTTTTACGGCGAGGTGGCACCAGCTTCAATGTGCATTACTGACACTTACTGGTTGAAGTCATATGAACTGAAAAAAGAACGAATCACTTTCGGAAGTGATTTGTTCACTCTCGTTCATTGAAAAGAGTCGTTCCTTTGAACGAATCGTTCACTCAGGAGCCAACACTACCGGTCTGAGTGGCCTGGCCTGTCTCTCTGATAGGCGCGCCACCGCACCGGCAGACTTAAAAAACAAAACAGAGACGCAGGCCAGCAGGCCGGCGCTTCGGGAATTCTCCCGGTTCTCCCGGTCAGTCCGGGCGCGAATAGCATCCTACTCTTCTTGCCACTTAATTGTTGTTAGTCACCTGAATGTTGTTAGTCACTTAAATGTTGTACAGAGGCAGGGATCAACCGGAGTCAAAGAGACTGTAGGTGATCTGGGCAGCTCCCTCAGTCAGAAAATGAGAACTCCCCACTGCAGGAAGGAGCGCGTTAGAAGTTCATTCGTCCCCATGGCAGTTAAGACTATACACTATATCGGGATGTCATGAGCCACTGAGTCATCCTACCTGATCACTTTGCCATCACTGTCCTCATTTTATGCATACAACACACTTTTTATTTATTCTGCATATACAATAAAATTGATGCTCATACATGCAAACTGTGTATGCTGTATACAAAATTCTGATCATGGATATCTGTTAATTATTTTATGTATATAGTTTCTCTTGGTGTATTCTTGTTTACTGTATTACTTATTATATTGCTGTTCGCATTCTTTGTTCTTTTTTCTTTTGCTATGCTGGGCTACTGAAACGAGCAACTTTCTTATCTTTTATCTAATGTGTGAGCGTGTCAGCACGTGAAACTTACCACTTCATAGAGGGAGGAACCTGTCATGCATGATCAGTACCATGGACAGCTCATCCTTCCTTCCCGACCCGTCAGCGGCAATCGCAACGATTGCCCGCACCTACGGCTTTTCCACATCTGTTCCAAGCTCGTTAGTCGCCCTATATAAACCCTGCACACGCGGCCTTCTCTGTCTGTCCCACATTTCTATCCCGTCCTGTCCATTGCCTGCTCCCACTCAATGAAGACGAGAGTACTGTGACGCTTTTGGTTGTCCTGCCTGTTCCGTCACAGGAACCATGTCATGCTAAATTAACTTTTGTTTTTTAAGCTGTTAGACATGAAAAAAAAATATTAAAAAAATACAAATATGAAAATATAAATCCCAGGTGTAGGTGTGCATCATATCACAGGTTGGCGTCTGCTGCTAGTGAGCAAGGCGTACATGGAGGAGGATAAGCAGGTAGCATAAATACAGTAATTTTTGGACTATAAGTCGCTCCGGAGTATAAGTCGCACCAGGCATAAAATGCACAATAAAGTGAAAAAAAACCCACATGTAAGTCGCACTGGAGTATAAGTCGCACTTTTGGGGCAAATTTATTTGTCAAAATCCAACACCAAAAACAGACATGAACCAGCAACAAAAGGGTAAACGATACGGTATGCTAACGTGACATAAACACAAACGAAGAGCTGAAAACGGGCCTGACGTAACATTCAGAGTTATTCAAGTAATTATTAAATAAATAACACGTTTATCAAACCATCTGTCACTCCAATTCATTAAATCCGTCGATCGTGCTTTATGTAAACAATGCCGCGTATGCGCCGCATATGCTCACGTCGATCGATACGGTATGCTAACGTGACATAAACACAAACGAAGAGCTGAGAACAGGCCTGACGTAACATTCAGAGTTATTCAAGTATTTATTACATAAATAACATGTTTATCAAACCATCTGTGTCACTCCAATTCATTAAATCCGTCGATCGTGCTTTATGTAAACAATGCCGCGTATGCGCCGCATATGCTCACGTCAGACCCGTTGTAAGTTGGATTTCTAATTATTCCACAGACCCATATAACTACATATAAAGTATATTTCAAATAACTATGGTAAACGACTCTTTATTTAACAAAACAAGAGTTCAACGAGCCAACAACTACCGGGTGTATGACCGGGCGTGCGTAAAAGCCATGTCCGAGCCCCATCCACCGTCCCCGGACAGCCACCCGGCCGAGCGCCGGCCCCCGACTTCCATTCACGGAGGTGAAAGAAAGCTCCGTAGAGTATGACCGGGCATGCGTAAAAGCCATGTCTGAGCCCCATCCACCGTTTACCGGACAGCCACCCGGCTGAGCGCCGGCCCCCGACTTCCATCCACGGAGGTGAAAGAGAGCTCCCGTCGAGAAGGACCGGGCGTGCTTAAAAGCCATAATAGTTTTTCAAACCTTCTGCGTCACTCCAAATCATTAAATCCTTCAAACTCTTCATCCTCCGTGTCACTTACAAACAAAGCCGCTAATGATGCCGGTAGTACGTGAGGCCCTTCGTCATCTTCATCATCCCGTGATGAAATCCTTTGCCCTTTATGTAAACAACCCCCCACGCGGCACGGGTGACGTCACTTGCAGTTCAAATGACAGTAATCCCTTGCTACATTGCGGTTTGTTTTTCGCGGTTTCACTACATCGCAGATTTTTGAATTTTGAAAATTTTTGAAAAAAAATCACATAAGTCGCTCCTGAGTATAAGTCATCCCCCCCCCCCCACCCAAACTGTTACACAAACCGCGACTTGTAGTCCAAAAATTACGGTACACATTCATTCATCATCCTTATCGTTTATCCTCATGAGGGTCACAGGCCTGTTGGAACCTATCCCAGCAGCGTTTGGGTGGTAGGCCGCGGACACTGTGAACTGGCCGCCAGCCAATCGCGGGTACCAGGAACAGTGTACCGGAATATCTGTACCAAATAGAGGTGGCAGGTAGCTGGACGATAGGGATTTTGAGTGGTCGGAGAACCCTCTTTCTGTATTCTCCTATTTTGAAAAACAGTGTTATTGTGTATAGGGGTTATATAAAGTATTGTAATGTCTTGTATTATTTGTTCATTCGAGTTGTGTCTGAGGGCGGGGCCAGGAGTGAGAAGTGACGTCATGCGGGTGGGTTGTGTGGGCTGGTTAGCTTGGCTAGTTCTTGGTGCTGCACCTGAAGGATGGCGTGCTTCAGCGTGCGTGGAAGGAACCAGCCACCGGGGAGGAGAGGTGGCAGGTGATGGTGCCCGGAGCTCTCAGAGAGGCGGTGCTGAGGGCCTGCCATGGGGCACTGGTTCTGGACACTTTGGCAGCGCGAAGACTCTCCGGCGGCTGGGGCAAGGGTTCTACTGAGGTTAGCATCGTCAAGACGTGGAGGACTTCTGCCGGCATTGTGATGAGTGTGCAGCCTACAAGGGACCTCAGAACCAGTCACACGCACCACTTCAGAAATAGAGGGTTGGGGCGCCCATGGAAAGGATTGCTGTGAACATCATGGGTCCCTTTCCCATGATGGACAGAGGGAACCGTTATGTGCTGTGCGAGATGGATTACTTCACCAAGTGGCCAGAAGCGTACGCAATTCCAGATTAGGAGGCGGAGAAAGTGGCTGACGCGCTGCTGGACGGCATGTTCTGTCGGTTTGGAACTGCTGACATTCTCCACAGCGACCAAGGCAGAAATTTTGAGTCCAAGTTTTTCGCTGCGCTTTGTGAGCACCTGGACATGGAGAAGATACGCGCCATCCCTTTGCATGTGCAGAGTGATGGTCTTGTGGAACTGTTTAACCGCACCATGCAGCAGCAGCTCGCCATCCTCACCTCCAATCACCAACGTGACTCGGACCGCTGGTGCTGATGGCTTATCGTTCGGCCGTTCAAAATTCCACGAGCTGCACTCCTGCTCTGCTGATGCTAGGCCGGGAAATCAGGACGCTGGCGGAGTTGGCGTTCGGGAGGCCATCTGGTGACTGTGTGGACCAACCAGGCTAGAGTATCCCCGGAGACTGCAGGACCGACTGGAGGCGGCGCATGTATTCACCCGGGACCAGCTAGAGAAAGCCGGTGTGCGCCAGAAGCGGAACTACGACGTGTGGAGCAAGGGGTGGAACTTCCAGATTGATGAGTTAGTTTGGGTGTACACACCCAAACGGAAGAAGGGGCACTGCCCCAAGTTGGACAGCCATTGCCCGTGCAGGGTGCTTGAGCGGGTGGGGGAGGTGGTTTACTGAGTGGCGGTTCCCCCTAGGGGCGGAAGGGTTTCCCTGCACCGAGACAGGTTGGCTCCGTTGACAGTGGTGTTCCCGTGTTTGAGGTGGGGTCGGCTTCATCCGCCACTTCAGGACGTGCGGCGGATTCATGTTCCCCAGATTCCACCAGTGTTGTCTGTGCTCAGCTGGCAGGCGGTGAAAGCAGCCCGGGCCGACTCTAGAGACGGGAGCAAAAGCCACGACGGCTGGATGACTTTTTTTGTTGACCCCTCGGGTCGAGGGGTTTCATCAAGGGGAGGGCAGTGTAATGTCTTGTATTATTTGTTCATTGTAGTTGTGCATGTGAGGGCGAGGCCAGGAGTGAGAAAAGATGTCATGGGGGTGGGTTGTGCGGGCTTGTTAGCTTGGCAATCAGTTGGTGTGTGGAGCGCATGGGCCTGAGTTGTGGCCACCAGCAACTCCTGTATGCATGTGTTTTTCTGTTGCCTTTTCTTTGTTATTAAAAGCGGCGATCAAACCGTGTGAACATCCTTGACGCACTGAGGGGCGTTACAGTATTAACATCGGGGGTGCTCGTAATTATGGCACGCTTTGTGATTTGATTGCCCAATGCCCTTAGAGGTTGGGTTCCCCCCCCCCCCCCCCAAAAACATTTAATTCAGAAGTGCCAATAATTGTAGTTATTGTTTTGTAGTTATAACAAAATCGGACGACGAACGTGGATCGGGCGTCGTTGACGGGAACTGATGGTGAAATGTTTGGGAATTATGACTTCCATGTTGAATATTTAAAATTATATTCAATTAAAATTTGCATCAGTTTTTAATATTTTCACCTACAACAATCCTGTCTGCAAATATTGTGTTTAAGTCCCGGTTATGCTGCTCAGCAGTGAGGAGACTTGAATACCCCTCCCCCTCAATAAATAAATAAATTGCAGGGTCTCTACAGATGCAGTGAGCTTGTACTTAGAAAATCTTTATGTATTTACAGTTATGAGGAGATGAGAAGTTACAGAAAAAGAGTACTTATATACAGGGCTGCAACAAGATGCTAAAATGAGTGCTAAAAATCACTGCATATTGCAGATGGATGATAGCAGAGTACAGATTATGAACAAGGTTTATCACAAAATCTCTGGTCGTCTACACAGTATCACAAATTTCATGGGTTGTACAGTTAAAAGCCAAACATGGTGAATCTACACAAACTGCAATGCTTCTCCAATTGAGACACTGAATCATACATATTTACAGATAGAGTGTATGAACATGTACACTACAGTTCAAAGGCCTGGGCTCAACCAGACAATGGCATGATGGCAATGGTGAGCGTGTTCTTCCGCCTTTCAAGAGTTTTGGGCTGTTTTGAACGCAATCATGCATAGCCAGGATATCTCATCAAGTCAATGTTAATGCATTTTTTTAAGGTCTTTCGCTTTGAAAATAAGGACAAGTGACCCCCCCACCCCACCTCTTATGTTCTGATAGTAGTGCACAAACAATACTTTTTCTAATGGACATTTTGTGATGACCCCAAATTGGTGAGCAGTAGTGTACCTTTTCATAGAAATAAAGCTACCTGTGGCACAAAGGCAGCAAACAAAATCAAGAATGCATGAAAGTCCAAACAACAAAATTAAACATTTGTGCGAAACAGACAGACTGACAAAGTAAGATTACATTATACATAATATACTGGAACTGGCGAAATAATTGAGCATAGACTAATATTCTTCGCTCAAAGTTGGCCTCATATGAACTGAAGGTTGGATGTCAGTCATTAAAAAATAGAACAGATTGTCAATTATATTCCCAAATTCATGCAAATATATAAATCATTAACAATGACCTAAAAAAAAATCCCTGTCCACCGGCCAACTGTGCAGCTTTCCCTTTACTGTATGTCATAGCAGGTGCAAAATGAAAACAGAGGGAAGGTGGGATATCCTGTTTTGATTTACGGGACAAATTTGGATTCCACCGTGAGCACTTGGTCGGAAGGTGCTGTTTCCATCTCATCCTGGCTGGAGGGGCTGCTGGCTGTGGCAGCCTCACGGGGAGGTGGTAGAATTGTGGTGTGTGCGATGCTAAAAGTGCTGCTGCTGGTGCAATTGGTTGTAGGTGTGGCACTGTCTTCCTCCTTGGGCTGCTTACTGGAAAATTCTGTGATGCTAAACACAAACTGGAGGCAACCAAGTTTTATGTAGCTACCGTGGTGGAGCATGGCTGTGCCCTCCCAGCCTGCTCCACTGCCTCCAATCAGGCTTGAGCTGCTTGCTTTACAGCTGCATAACTGCTCCAAGCCACCTTGAGGGTGGCTGCTCATGACTCCACCAACTGGGAGCAATCCTACCACAGATGTGGGATCCTCGTCATCTGCCCATTTCTTGCTGCGACCTGGGGGAAGAAAAAGCCAGGTGTCTTAGCGATGTTGAACTGCAAAACTCATTTTTCTGCTAGAGTCAGAAACAAGATTAACCCTCATTTCTTGAAGTAGAACTTACGAATGATGCCTTGGACCTTAGCCACTAGGCCACTGGGTGGAGATGGCGAGGCCTTCTCAGAGAAATCACAGGAGTAAAGGACGTTGTCCACCGTAGTACCATGCTCACTGTAGTTTAGCAACTCATAATGCTTGGTGTTCTACAAACATGCCAGTCAAAACCACATCCATTAACCAAAGCATTAACATGAATCATGAAAACACTTGCCTTACCTCATCGTAGAATATACAGGCGTGTTTGCCTGATATGAAGTTGCAATGACCATAGTTTGGAAGGCACACATCCATATCAGCACCTTTATTTAAAAAATAAATATAATGTTCAATATTTTGAAAATAAGATACAACACTGACAATTTTCTTGGCTATACAAAATGTGTACAGTATATTGTACTATTTGAGACTGCTTGTGATTTAGGGCTATACAAATAAACTTGACTTGACTACAGAAAGGTTCACAAAGGTGAACATACCACAGGTTTTGAAGTCATGAATTATTATTATTTTTTTTTAAAAAGGTCAAAATTGAGCTCAAATTTCAATGTGACAGACTGGAGTGAGTTTATGTCTGCAAAAAACACAAATTAATGCCATACAAAAGCTTAATTTTTCTTGTCATCCTTTGTATGTCTCAGTCTCAAGTCAACTGCCCCATCATGTTTTTTTTTTTAACAAAATCACATTCCCACGTGTGTATTCCACTTTACTAAATTTTATTTCCATTTTAACGCACTTCAGCAGATTTATTGGTTTCGAGAGTATGTCATGAAAACAGCAGAGGTTGGCATTCATTTTCAAAACAATGCATGTGGGTGCGCGCCAGTGTGAAGGCTTGAATCAAGGGAATGACAATTGACAGATAAATGTCAGCGGTGACAGAAGCCCTTTTTAACCCATTTAAGATAGGCGCGCATTACCACATTTCACGCTGTTAAGCAGTTTTACCTCTAAGACCGGGAAAGTAGATACATTTTGTTTTCCTTGACCCATTTTCTCAATCTAGTAGCCAAAGAAATGCATCGGAATTAACACACAGCGCCCCTGGTTCCCCAGTATGGTATATGTAGACATTTCAAAATAAGTGACGACGTGCTTGAAGACTTCGAACAAGGTGAACCATCAGATCGGGATTGGTCGCTCACAAAAATGTTTGTAGACAATGGGGTAAAAGAAGAATTTTGAAGGCTTTGAGTCAGAATGGCGGACTAATTTTAATTGAGGCTGTTTCAAACGCACGAGGCCCCAGTGAAAAAAGGTACAATTTTCACTTTATGTGAAAGTCACAAGTGTTTCACCAACACTTCAGGTTTATGGGATGAATTTCCAGCAACACTTCAGATTTACGGGAGTGCTTCTAAAGTCACCCTTAGGTTTTAGAGGCCTGAATGTGCTACATAAAGGATGGACAGACGAACAGATGTTTGTTTATACTATAAATAAAGATGGACTGACAATGATAAAAGGCTTTATCTTGCAAACTAGCTCACTTTATGAGCCCCACACCGTGAGGAATCTAGCAGATGTCCTAAAGGGAGCTGAGAGTGGCTGTTGTGACTGACAACGCTCGCAACATGGATGTAGACATGAGAGGCTGGTTGTGAGCTCCACATTAAGTGCTTCTTGTGCAGCATGCACTATACGTATACCACATTGGCCCGAATATAAGACAGCCCCGATTACAAGACAACCTATTCTTTTTCAAGACTCAAGTTAGAAAAATGACTTTTTGAACACCAAATTTAATTTTTATACAGAAAATTACATCTGAAACAAGTAATTATAACAATATATTCGAGAGAAAACGCATGTTATTTTGCCTCATTCAAATCATGCAAAAACTGTCTATCACATCTTAATATCTGAACATTTAAATATGTAAACTAAAGTGCAATCACATTTGTAAATGAATGGCTTCTAGTTTTTGAAATGTAAAAAAAACAATCTACTGCGATAAAACAACAAAATTGCAACAACTGCATTAACCATCAAAGTGAAGTCTAACTGTAGTCTTGAAACAAATCTGAATAAGGAAAAACATTGCAATAAAATAATGCAAGCTGCTACTGCTATTGTTGGGGAGCCTGAGGACTGTATAGGGGATTGGCTCGGATGGTTATGCTCTTTTTGCCCCGGGTGTCTGTCAAAACACAGGAGGGAAGACGTGGTTCAGTTTTGATTGCTTTACTGTATTATTGGCAAAAAAAAAATAATAATAATAATAACAACCATAAATGAAATACTCTCGGCAACACACCAAACATAAGTCATCGATCGAGACAATATTTGCTGGCAACCGTTAGTCGCCGTGCCACTGCGTAACGGCCACTCGTACTATGCAAGGCAAACTTAAAGGAGCGCGCCGGAACTGTCAATCAAACGGTGTGCACACGAAGCAAACCGCGATCGGACAAACGGCACAACAGTGCAACAGTAGTAACAATGAAATGTATATACTCACTTTGTGTCAAAGACGCACACGATCACAGCAACATACTCAGTCGATTATGAGCACGCCGGAGCTGTCAGTCAAACGGCGCGCAGACAAAGCAAACCGCGATCGGACAAACGGCACAACAGTGGACAGTAGTAACAATAAAATGTATATACTCACTTTGTGTCAAAGACGCACACGATCACAGCAACATACTAAGTCGACACCAGCAACCTATAACTTACTGCTGCGCACAATTGAAAATGGGTATAATGTCGAGAACCCGAATATAAATATAATATATAATATATACCCCCACTTTTTCAGTCTTATTTCAATGCTGATTACCTCGTCTTATATTCGGGCCAATACGGTATCTCACTATTCATGCTAGTCTTAAAGTTAGCCACGTATCACGTTTGCTGATGCGTGTCAGGCACATTATTTGTAGTTTCACCGAGGCTCAACAGCAACAGCACTTTTGACATTTAAATACACAAATGCGCTTTAGCTCTATTTTACGTGCTTTGATTATACACGATTTTCTAACATGGTTTTTGTCAAATTCACCAATTTTTCATCTTAAATACATTTTCAAGTACTTTCCGCACAATAAGGCACACTTAAAAGCCTTTAATATTCTCAAAAAAAAACCAAGGTGCGCCTTTTGTGTGTTTCCAAAATCTGTAAAGTTGCTTTCTGTGGCTTCTGTATTGTACAGGCATAATATGAAGACACAATGAACCAATCAGAGGACTTTACATTTTACGTAGATCGGGGCAAAAAAACAATCAGGACTGTACGTAATGCGTAGAGTATGTACCTCCATCACCATTAATAAACAAATACTATATTTTGTGCAAATCTGTAAAGTTGTTTTGTGTGGCTTCTGCCACACAGAGACGTAATATACAGACGTAATATGTAGACCTGATGAACCAATCAGAGGATATTACGTTTTATGTTGATCGGCGCAGTAAACCAATCAGAGAACTACGTAACACGTAGCGTTCGTACCTCCGTCACAATTGATAAATAAATATTTGTTTGTGCAAATAAAAGCATTAGGACCCTTAAAACGGCATTGACAAAGACAAAGTTGTTTTGTGTGGCTTCCACTGCACAGAGTTAAAGTCCCAAAGTCAAAGTTAAAGTCGCAATGATCATCGTCTCACACACATCTGGGTGTGGTGAAATTTGTCCTCTGCATTTAACCCATCCACGTGATTTTGATCATCCCCTGGGGGAGAGGGGAGCAGTGAGCAGCAGCGGAGCCGCGCCCGGGAATCATTTTGGTGATCTAACCCCCCAATTACAACCCTTAATGCTGAGTGCCAAGCAGGGAGGCAATGGGTCCCATTTTTATAGTCTTTGGTATGACCCGGCCGGGGTTTGAACCCACAACCTTCCAGTCTCAGGGCGGACACTCTACCACTAGGCCACTTTAGCTGGTGCGACTTAAAGTCGAGTGCATCTTATCGTCCCAAAATTACGGTAATCACAGCAACATACTCAGTTGATACCAGCAACCTTTAACTTACCGCTGCGCACAAGTGAATGGGTCTAGACCCCGAATGTAAGACGACCCCCACTTTTTCAGTCTTATTTCAATGGATAAAACATCGTCTTTTATTCGGGCCAATACGGTGTGTGTGTGTGTGTGTGTGTATATACATTTGTATACAGCGGAGCTTCGGTTTTCGACCACAATCCGTTCCAGAAAGCTGTTCGAGAAGTGAATCGTTTGAATTCCAAATCATGTTTTCCATTACAAATAATGGAAAATAATTTAATCTGTTGCAAGCAAAAAATAACCCCGCCTTTTTTACGCATTTTTTCAGTTGCCCATTTTTGTCCGATCGCGCAACTGCAGCACACTGCCGACCGCCCAACCGTAGCACTGCGCCGCGCAACTGAGTTGATGCAATCCTCAGAGTAACGAGAATGTCATAACAAACGGAGTCAGTTGGCATGCGGGTCCTCTCGGCTCATCTCGCAAGGTTTGATAACTGAATTTCGCCTGACATCCAAAGCAAAAAAATCTCAAATTTTGTTCCAATACCGAATTGTTTCGAGAACTGGGACGTTCGAAAACTGAGGCTCCACTGTGTGTGTGTGAATATATATATATATATATATATATATATATATATATATATATATATATATATATATATATATATATATATATATATATATATATCATTCAAGATTAATTCTTTAACTATATCATGACAATCGCGTAACATTAGCGTACACATAACATCTAGTTACTTTCTCAACCCATATGCTTGTAAAAGCAATAGCGCCGCGACCTTCATAGCTGATCATATCTTGACAGAGAATACACAAAACCTTCGCCAGGACATCTACTTTACGGATATGTTCCGAGTTGTACGATGATGCTGCTTGTTAGGGTTGAATAGATTAGGTTGATCATATTATGTTGGAATGTAATCAGTAATAATTAACCTAAGCTTGTCCTGTCTTAACAAAGGAGTAGAACAAAGTGCTAAGATCTTTTGCACTGATTGACCAATTGTAGAAGACGCAATCAAAGTTGTTCTGTCTACTCAACATCGTAAAACAATCCCCCGCTATGATGTGATCAGAGGCCAGGTGTTTCACCCCCACCTTGGCCACCACACATGTAAATTGTCACCCCCACCCTTCTTCTCTCAATAAATACTGTCTTGCATGAATGCAACGGCAGACTTTGTTCGGACATTGCTGTGTCTACAGCAACGAACAAATTCTCCACTTGCAGAATTTGTTCGGACATTGCTGTATCTACAGTAACGAACAAGTTCTCCACTTGCAAGTGTTCAAAGGGCATACTGTCTCCCGTGTGGTTCTTGCACAATAAGTTAGAGTCGGAACATCTCTAACATTTTGGTGCCGTGACCCGGATCCAACATACCCACTGCTGATCGACGGAGGACGACGTGCTGCATTGTCGACAAGCCAGCGTCCATTAGGAGGACCTGGTAAAGAAAAGACCTGGCAAGTAAATTCTTCGCTGGGCCAGCATCTAAGGTCTGCCTTCGTCGAACAACAGTGGATTGACGGAATCCGGCAGTGCAACGAACCAGGGGACAAGTAAGTTAAAGCCCTAAAAATTGTGTGATTGTGTTGTTGTGAAAGGGGTTGAAAAAAAAAAAAAAAAGATACGGCTTTGGTTTGTCCGAGCTATGAGATACGGCTTTGGTTTGTCCGAGCTATGAGATACGGCTTTGGTTTGTCCGAGCTATGAGATACGGCTTTGGTTTGTCCGAGCTATGAAGTTTACGGCTTTGGTTTGTCCGAGCTATGAGATACGGCTTTGGTTTGTCCGAGCTATGAGATACGGCTTTGGTTTGTCCGAGCTATGAGATACGGCTTTGGTTTGTCCGAGCTATGAAGTTTACGGTTTGGTTTATCCGAGCTATGAGATACGGCTTTGGTTTGTCCGAGCTAAGAAACAGCTGGGGTTCTCGCCCCAGGGGAAGGAACAGGCTAAGAAAAAAAACAGAGCTTCTTTTTCTTAATTGAGGAAGGGCATAGATTCTTTTTTTTTGGTCTGTTTTTCCGAGCTGTTTGCATGAAAGTTGTGTGATTGAGAGTGTGAATGGTAGTATAAATTAAAAAAAACAAAAACAAAACAGGACTAGCAAAAACCAACGGTAATACACAGGCTAGTAATTTTGTTGAAGGGTAAATTTAATCCTGCATTGAGGCCTTGCAAGACTCCTGTTTTTCCGGTCCAAAAGGACCAATAAAATTGATTGGCGAATCTGCACCTAATGTGCTTGACCCACACACGCTTCTAAACACTTTTTAAGGCAGCAGCAATTGCGACACATGGGCCTTGCCATGTGTCGACAGGAGGGATGAGGTCAATTCATGGTCAATTCACTACCTTTGGTTTAGATGCTTACTTAAAAAAAAAAAAAAAAAAAAGGTCAATTCACTACCTTTGGTTCAGATGCTTACTTAATTTTTTTTTGTAAAGCATGTCCTGTTTGTGTAAAACATAATCCACAAGGAAACATGAGACCTAAGAGAGGCTCATTTCCAAAACCATCTTACCCATTCCAAATCATGCACATGGATTTTATTGGACTCACAGAAAAGAACCTGTGATCAAACTCTTTTGGATTAATGTCAACGCAACTGTTAAAGGACGAACGTTGCCGCAAGTGGCCTACACAGAGAGACCAGCTGAAGTGAACTATACATGTTACATCCAAGGAAACAAGACCCACAAATGCATCAACGACGACTGCTCTCCAGGAGGACACTGGATGGGAGCTTTGGATGTCACTGCTAAGTGTCAGGATGAGAGAGCCATTTCAAGTGGTTGTCCGATGCTGCCCGCCAACTGGACAAGTGTGTGCACCAGTGTGGGTGACAGACCACACCTACAGGATACAACATCATCAGCTGACGACAGCACGCAACTCTTCTGCACGTCGACGCAGGACTGTTGTGACCTTTGACTCTCATGATCCTGTCTGGGGATGGTTCTGGACTTGATGACTGCAACACGACGGTTCCAGCAAGGAAGCAGATCCACCATCGACAGCGTCCCCGCCCCCAATTCAAATAGAGGCAGAATAATCCTCTTCCCCCTTGGTGGCCAGGTAGTCTACCCTGGCCACTGAAGACGACAACCACACGGCAGACACTTCCAGGTTCTCCCCCGACGAAGCAGTGCTGCAGAGGGGGTGAGAATTGTGCTCACCCTCCAACAGTGGGCGTGCCAAGCCCCCGACGGCTGAACAATCACGAGCAATTTTTGTCTTGACTGTTGTTATTGGTAACATTCTGGTCGCCTAAGGCAGAGGGACCGTGTGAGACTTTTCCTGCATTATAACATCTTGCCGCAGGTTTTTCACTCACACACTAAAATTGATCTACGTAGATTGCAATGATGCTGTTTAGCCGTACATGTCTTACAGACACTTAATGATTTGGCCATCGAAAATGCTTCGCAAGTGATGGGTGCAATGATACGCTGTTTCTGTGTTTTTTTTTTTTTGTTTTGTTTTGTTTTTTTTAAATTGTTTTTCTTGACAACATCATATGATAAACAGGAGGGATATGTTAGGGTTGAATAGATTAGGTTGATCATATTATGTTGGAATGTAATCAGTAATAATTAACCTAAGCTTGTCCTGTCTTAACAAAGGAGTAGAACAAAGTGCTAAGATCTTTTGCACTGATTGACCAATTGTAGAAGACGCAATCAAAGTTGTTCTGTCTACTCAACATCGTAAAACAATCCCCCGCTATGATGTGATCAGAGGCCAGGTGTTTCACCCCCACCTTGGCCACCACACATGTAAATTGTCACCCCCACCCTTCTTCTCTCAATAAATACTGTCTTGCATGAATGCAACGGCAGACTTTGTTCGGACATTGCTGTGTCTACAGCAACGAACAAATTCTCCACTTGCAGAATTTGTTCGGACATTGCTGTATCTACAGTAACGAACAAGTTCTCCACTTGCAAGTGTTCAAAGGGCATACTGTCTCCCGTGTGGTTCTTGCACAATAAGTTAGAGTCGGAACATCTCTAACACTGCTCTCGAGCCATGCCCATCTGAAGCAGTTCTTGATCCCGTTCGACTTGTCTATTCCCCTGGCACGATCCTTGTTTTTTTATCTCGAAAACCTTCGCCATGCTGGCGAAAGCGTTTGCTGAGTAGGCCCTAGATCAGACCTGGGCATTGTACGGCCCGCGGGCCACATACGGCCCTTTGGTTGACTTTGACTGGCCCGTGTAAGGTTCATTGGAAATTACAAAATAAACATATTTTCTTATTTTACCTGATGCATGGACTGAAGCTGCGTTGCTTTTATTTTGAAGTTGTTTTTTATTCACGTACATGATGACGCAATACGTACATCAAGGCGTGCGAGACGTGCGCATGATTGGATCATTGTCGCTAGCAAGTCACAAGACTTAAGCCCTCAGAAATGCCCGCTGCTAAAAAAAGGTAGATGCCGAATGCAGGGTTTTCAACAAAAACTGGACTCCTAAGTATTTATTTACTGAAGTCGGAGGTAAAGCCGTGTGTTTAGTTTGCGGGGAGCAGATCGCCGTGTTTAAAGACTACAATTTGAGTCGGCATTACATCTCACTGGCGATCATCTGTCAGCTGTGCTTCGCATCTCCACCTCAGACATGCAACCTCACTTCGATGCACTCGTTAAAGCACAGCAGAGACTAGATTTCTCTCACTGAACAAGAAAAAAGAATTTAAAAATGTAAGAAGGTAGAAGTTTTAAAGCATGTTTTTATGGTTGAGTTGTGCATGATTTTAATTGTAGTGTGGTTATTTTTATTTGCATGTTTAGTGTGTTTTTATTATGTTGTTTTAGTGATTTAATTATTTAATTACATGCTTTTCTTCAGAGATATTGATTACCTGATTCCCTGCATCTAAGTTTATTGGATAAATGTCACAGATAGTAAAAAACTTTCACATTTTGTTTACCATTGTTTTGGGAAAATTTGATTGAATAAATGACATTTTTTGCAAGGAAAACTCACTTTTTCATTACTTAATTATGATATATACTCTTACCAGCTTGTCAAAAATAATGTTATTTACTGCTTTTTATAAAGAAATGCAATTAATAATATGAAGAATTGAGTTCAGACTTTTGGCCGGCCCTCCACAATATTTTCAGTTTCTCATGTGGCCCCATGGAAAAAATAATTGCCCACCCCTGCCCGAGATATATATATATATATAACTAAATAACTCACCTACAAGTGATGAAAACCCAATCGGAAATTCACATAGTGGCGGTGTAAAAACACTTAATTCTCCGCATAAGTTAACAAGTGGAAATGATGTGACGAAAGTAGCACCAAAATGCTGCTGAAAATAAGGCAGATATTGTCGCATCAATGGTGCCAGTGAGTTAGGTTTACAGAGGCAAGCCGATTTCCGCACTCACAGTTTAACTAATTTTGCCTTGAGATGTGCCAAAAGATGCCGTCGCGGCAGGCGAGCGAATGCTCGCGAGTTGCCGAGGCTAATGTTGCCCGGCCTGCTGGCCGGCCAGCCCCCCCCCCCCCCCCATACATAAAAAAAAAATCTGAACGGATTTACACGATTCAAGAAAATGATACTTTCGACGGAAAAAAACACGGAAATCCGTGGACTTGCAGAAAATTCTCATCCCTGATATATTGAATATTGTACAGTTACGCGTCAACCCCCCCCCCGCCTTTGCCACCCCAGTAAAAAAAATCCTGGCTCTGCATCAACCAGGGGGATTATTTTGGCAAATACAAGACCAGACGTAAAAATGGGAACAAAATATTTCTCAAACTCTACAATATTGCTCCCTTTCTCCACCAAGACCTCAATGTGGGATCGCCACAGGTACACTTTAAACTAGCATAGGTCAGAGACCATGGTCCATGTAACAATCATTACACAAGATGGTATACATTTCCGCCTGAAATGCTCCCAAACTTTTACCATTTTCTGTCTTTTTGTCTTTATGCTTCAGCATGCCCGCGACCCCAGTGGGGATAAGCAGTTCAGAAAATGGATGGGATGGATGGATGTATTAAATGAATCTGAAAAGGCAAAATGCCAACACGGGAGAGATTTTTATTTTTTTATGCACTGTAGTAATTTGCTGTGTGCTGAGAGGGTTTGTGCAGTGTGCAAGTGCACAGCTGAGAGGGAACAATTTTCCCAAGATTAGTACAAAACAAGATACATTTTGATAAAGTTGTCATCTCTTACCAGATCCTATGTATAACGTTCGATAGCACATGCTAACAGCCTTTCCTTTTCCTGTTAGTGGGTAGAAGACAGCCCGGGCCTGCAACTTTTTCTGATCTGAAGAAACAAAAAAAGACAAAAACCTCAAGATTGAAACTTGGCAATAATTGTATAAAATTCAATTTTATTGCAATTTTTAAATCTTACAGTCAGGGAGTGATGGTGGGGGTTTGGGAGTGTCGCTGGCATCTGAAGGTTGAGTGCTGTGGGCTTTACTAGGGAAAAGCTGCTGGACCCTCTGCCATGCCAATAACTTAATCATCTCTGTATCAAGCATGCCCAGCTCAATCCCTAAAAGATATGAATAAGAAAACCAAAAAATTGCGATTTTTGTAGATTAGTTTTGTATGATCCCACAACTAAAATTATTGTACCTACCGCCATTATCATCCATACAATCTTGCATGCAGAGATTAGTGATGGAAGAGACTGAATTTGAGTCCGTCAGTGCCAAGCTAGCCTTCGCATCTGCAGAAACCACCAGGACAGAATACAAAGATGGCACCAAGACCACATAAACACATTTTATAAATTGTTCAGTTCTTTCAATGCAAGATGACATTTAATAGAGAACATCTTGAGTGCCAGCTACCGTAATTTTCGGACTATAAGTTGCTCCGGAGTATAAATCGCACCAGCCATAAAAAACACAATAAAGTGAAAAAAAAAAAACAAATATAAGTCGCACCGGAGTATAAATAGCACTTTTGGGGCAAATTTATTTGTCAAAATCCAACACCAAAAACAGACATGAACCAGCAACAACGGGCTAAAGCAGACATGGGCATACTACGGCCCACGGGCCATATACGGCCCATTGGTCTTTTTAATCCGGCCCGCCAAACATCTCCCAGTTATATCAAAATATACTGGCGAACCTTGTTCATTTACTTTCCCCTGTAATGCCCACATTTTCCCAATAGATGGCGCGCTTGAACATTTGCCCCCTCTTCTTCCCGGTTTAGCTTTTCCCAGAAGAAGCACTCTCCTCGGTTTCCGCGGTAGAGCTTTCTCCCTTCTAAAAACAAACATGAGTTTATCAAAGAAAAGAAAACTCGACAGTGAGTGCAGAGTGTTTAAAACAGAATGGACAACAAAATATTTTTTCAAAGCAGTCCGATCAAAGGCTGTATGCTTGATATGCCAAGAAAGTGTCGCGGTTTTTAAGGAGTACAATATTAGCCGTCACTTTGCTACGAAGCATGCCAATTATGCCAGCAAGCTGACGGCCCAAGAACGGGCAGCTACGGCTGAGAGGATGGCAGCCAATTTACTGTCCCAGTTAAATTTTTTTCACCGACAAACTGCGCTCCAGGAGTCAACTACCAAGGCAAGCTTTTTGCTGGCATTCAAATTAGCAGCAGCTAGCAAGCCTTTCTCCGAAGGTGAGTTTTTGAAAGACTGCATGGTGGAGACTGCAGGTGTTCTGTGTCCGGAAAGTCAAGGCAAGTTTGAAAAAATCAGTTTGTCACGTCGGACTGTGACTTGCCGTTTGGAACTAATTGATGAACATATAGCTAGCCAGCTAAACAAAAAGGCAGAGTTCTTTCAGTTATATTCACTTGCACTTGATGAAAGTAATGATTTCAAAGACACAGCGCAGCTCCTAATTTTTATCCGAGGAATAAATGACAGCTTTGAGATAACGGAGGAGTTTTTGACCATGGAATCTTTGAAGGGAACAACGCGGGGAGAGGATTTGTATGACAAGGTGTCTGCTGCCATCGAGAAACATAAACTACCTTGGAGAAAACTTGCCAATGTCACGACGGATAGATCACCAAATTTAACAGGAAAAAACGTTGGGCTGCTGAAACGAATCCAGGATAAATTAAGAGGAAAATCCTGAACAAAATGTTTTTTTTCTTCACTGTATCATTCATCAGGAATCACTTTGCAAGTCTGTATTGCAGCTTAACCATGTTGTGAATCCAGTCGTAAAACTTGTGAACTTTATACGCGCAAGGGGACTCCAGCATCGTCAGTTCATCACGTTCCTGGAGGAAATTGATGCGGATCATCAGGACTTACTTTACCACTCTCGTGTCCGGCGGTTAAGTTTGGACAAAGTGTTTCAACGCATTTGGGACCTGAAAGAAGAGATCGGCGCATTTTTAGAGTTCAATGAGAAATCTGACGAATTTCCTGAGCTACGAGACCAGAACTGGCTTTGTGATTTTGCGTTTGCTGTGGACGTATTTTCACACTTGAATGAACTGAATGTGAAACTGCAGAGGAAAGATCAGTTTGTGCACGACATGTACAAACATGTTACTGCGTTTAAATCTAAGCTCTTTTTATTCTCCAGACAAGTTGCGAACGCATCCTTCACTCGTATCGCCACACTTGACACTCAGAAAGAGCCGACGCGATATGCAAAGAAATACAGCAAATCACAGGATGACCTGCACAGAGAATTCAGTCGCCGGTTCTCTGATTTTGAAAACGTTGAAGAGTCATTTCAACTCGTGTCATGTCCCTTCTCACAAGACCCTGAAACAGTACCACATGAGGTGCAATTGGAACTGATCGATCTTCAATCTGACGCCACCTTGAAGGAAAAGTTCAACACTCTTAAACTTAATGACTTTTATGCTTCACTGAACGAAGCCACCTTTCCAAACCTACGGAGGACGGCACAGAAGATACTGGCCTTGTTTGGCTCGACCTATGTATGTGAGCAGACATTCAGTGTTATGAACATGAACAAATCCAGTCACAGATCCAGGATAACTGACCAACACCTCGGATCTATCCTGAGAATCGCGACAACAAAACTTACTCCAGACTTTGATGCACTGACAAAACAGGGAGATCAACAACACTGTTCCCACTGAAACTGATGGTGAGTTTTCCTGCTGTGTTTATTCAACTGAAATGTAATTAAATTAATCATTAATAGGTCAAATCCTGTATGTAATTTATGTAACACTCCATCCATCTGTTCTTGACTCGGCCCCTCTGTCAAATTTTAGAACTCATTGTGGCCCTCGAGTCAAAAAGTTTGCCCACCCCTGGGCTAAACAATACGGTATGCTAACGTGACATATACACAAACGAGGAGCTGAGAACAGGCCAGACGTAACAGTAATTATTCAAGTAAGCATTACATAAATAACACGTTTATCAAACCATGTGTCACTCCAATTCATTAAATCCATCGATCGTGCTTTATGTAAACAATGCCGCGTATTCGCCGCATATGCTAACGTCGGACCCATTGTAAGTTGTATTTCTAATTATTCCACAGACCCATATAACGATATATAAAGTATATTTCAAATAACTATCATACTAAAACAATATTATCAAACCATCTGTTTCACTCCAAATCATTAAATCCATTGATCAAATTCTTCTCCTTTATGTCAACACCGCACAGATCTAGTATATAACTATATTGGAGCGTTAAAGTACCAGGAAAGACGTGGGTTTGGTAAACGGCTCTTTATTTAACAAAACAAGAGTTCAAGTATGACCGGGCGTGCGTAAAAGCCATGTCCGAGACCCATCCACCGTCCCTGGACAGCCACCCGGCCGAGCGCCGGCCCCCGACTTCCATCCACGGAGGTGAAAGAGAGCTCCCGTCGAGAAGGACCGGGCGTGCGTAAAAGCCATAATAATTTTTCAAACCTTCTGTGTCACTCCAAATCATTAAATCCTTCAAACTCTTCGTCCTCCGTGTCATTTACAAACAAAGCCGCTAATGATGCCGGTAGTAGCCCTTCCTCATCTTCGTCATCCCGTGATCGAATCCTTTGTCTTTTATGTAAACAACCGCCGCGTGGCACGGGTGACATCACTTGCCGTTCAAATGAGAGTAATCCCTTGCTACATCGCGGTTCGTTTATCGCTGTTTCACTACATCGCGGATTTTTGAATTTTTAAAAAAAAAAATCACATATAAGTCGCTCCTGAGTATGTCGCCCGCCCCACCCAAACTATGACAAAAACCGCGACTTATAGTCTGAAAATTACGGTAATTTACAGCATTCTGACTGACCTTCCAAGTGTCACAAAATATTGGTGTATGACTATGTAATGACAGAATAGCTATTTAAAGATTCGATGTTTGTCTTTCACTTAAAAAAAACAATAACTCTACCATATTCCATTTTCTTTGTACATAGGTTGGTTTTGCTTAAAGCACCAATTTTAGACCATAACAAACAGCAGAAAACAAGCCATTTGTGAAAAGAAGCATTTTAGGGACATCTATGCAAATGCTTTTTGATTTGGTGATGCCCAATATGAACTGTGCTTTAGTTCTATAAAATAACAACAACAAGAGTAAAAATGTGCTTTTCGTGGCTAAATATTTTTTTAGAGAAAAAAAATCACCAGTGTGAGAATTTGAAAAACTTTACAAATTATTGGGCGCTTTTCTTTTTATCTGTCGAAAAATGCTCCGCCACAGTAGTCCTTGCTCGGGTGGAGAGATGGCGCCTTTTCATAAAACGCAAGCACCAAGATGGTCCTCCTTGAAAGTGTTCGATCTTCATCACTTGTGATATAGTCATTGCCCTCAGTCGAATGGAGAATGTAGAGACACTATTCCCGGCTGTTCTTTGTTTGATAATCCATTGTTCAAGTCTGTTCAAGTTTGTTCAAATTGAATTCAAAATAAAACTTCTAATTTGGGGAATTATGGCACGAAAGTTGCCCACACGCCAGGAGAAGGCAGGGAGTGCCCACACAATTGCAGTGCGTACACCTGTACCTTTTTTTATAAAAAAATGTTATAATTATAAGAGTTCTAAAATCATGCACTGCTCAAAAAAGATTAAAGGAACAGTTTTTTTTTTTTTATCAGGGTATGGCATGAATTCAATTACAGTTTACGGTTAATTAATTAAGGTTTTGGTCAGGCACGTGGCAGAGGGGGTTGTTAATCACTTTCAGCTGCATTGGTGTTGATGGAATTAACAACAGGTACACTAGAGGGGCAACAACGAGATGGTCCCCAAAACAGGACTGGTTTTGCAGATGGAGGCCATTTCAAGCTCCTCCCTCTTGATCTTGTGTTTTTCCACAAGTGTTGGCTTTAGCAAGAGTCATCGCGACTGGAAGCATGAGGCATGTTCTTAACCCTCCTGAAGTTGTGCAGGTTGTCCAACTCCTCCAGGATGACACATCCATGCGTGCTGCTGCAAGAAGATTTGATGTGTCTCCCAGTACAATCTCCAGAGCATGGAGGAGATTCCAGGAGACAGGCAGTTACTCTAGGAGAGCTGCACAGGGCCGTAGATGGTCCTCATCCCATCAGCAGGACCAATATCCGCTGCTTTGTGCAAGGAGGAACAGGTTGAGCACTGTCCAAGCCCTACAGAATGGCCTTCAGCAGGGTACTGGTGTGAATGTTTTTGCCCAAACAGTCAGAAACAGACTTCACGAGGGTGCCCTATGCTCACTACTCAGCACCATGGAGCTCGATTGGCATTTGCCATAGAACACCAGAATTGGCAAGTCCGCCACTGGCGCCCTGTGCTTTTCACAGATGAAAGCAGGTTTACCCTGAACACCTGTGATAGACGTGAAAGTGTTTGGAGAAGCCAAGGAGAGCGCTATGCTGCCTGCAACATCTTTCAGCATGACCGGTTCGGTGGTGGGTCAGTGATAGTCTGGGGAGGCATTTCCATGGAGGGACAAACAGACCTCTACAGGCTAGAGAACGGCAGTCTGACTGCCATTAGGTATCGGGATGAAATCCTTGCACCCATGGTCAGACCCTACGCTGGTGCAGTAGGTCCTGGGTTCCTCCTGATCCACGACATTCCCGGCCTCATGTGGCAAGAGTATGAAGACAGTATCTGGAGGATAAAGGAATTGACACAATTGAATGGCCCTCACGATCACCTGATCTAAACCCGATAGAACACCTTTGGGACAATGTTTCGATCCATCAGACGCCGCCAGGTTGGCCGTTAGACTTTGCAGGAGCTCACTGATGCCCTTAGACAGATCTGGGAGGACATCCCACAAGACACCATCCGTCGTCTCATTAGGAGCATGCCACGACGTTGTCAAGCATGCATACAAGCATGTGGGGGCTACACAAGATATCGAAAAGAGTTTTGAATTGCAGGAATTGAATTTAGGCAAAATGGACGAGCCTGCCACAATTTTTTCACATTGATTTTTGGGGTGTCTAGATACTGAGCCCTCTGTAGGCTGAAAACTTTTATTTCCATCAAAAGATGTGGCATCTTTTTGTTCCTGAGACATTAAACTGTCCATATCAGTATAGATATCTAACTTTTTTTTCACCATTGAAATCTAATGCGTTTTCAAAGTGTTTCTTGAATTTTTTAAGATTTTTTTTTTTTTATAACAAAAGCGTTCTAAAAACATATTTACAGTATATACACTTGTACCTTGTTATAAAAAACGTTACAATAATAAAAGCTTTTCTAAAAACATATTTACAGTATGTGTTAAGAATTCTCCATGTTATTCAGTCGTGCTTTGATTTGAGGTAGGGTGCTTTATTTTGAAATGCGTTTTCAGGCGATACCACTTCCTGTTTCACGTTCGTGTACATAAATGTTAAGTGGTACAGCAGTCATTGACGATGTAAGTGGGTCTCCTAACAAGAGAAATGAACGATCACATATGTCTAACCTTTAGGACAATGTAGTATTGCTCCAAATGTTGGTTTACATTCCTTTTGAGGTCGGTTTTCGAGTGTTAGCATGATCGCAAATTAGCATCTTTCCGCTAACTCGTTAGCCTTCCCAGTACTTCTTGTTAACATGTTACATATTATTTATATCTTCAATATTTATACAAAATTTTCTGTATGTTATTTATACTATTAATGTATTATTTACATGTTTGAAGCAATTATTTTATGCTCTAATAATAAAATATGCACTTAAATGGTTTCATATATCGTAATTTTCGGACTATAAGTCGCGTTATTTTTCATAGTTTGGATGGGGGCGCGACTTATGCTCAGGAGCGACTTGTGTGATTTTTTTTCACAAATTTTCAAAATTCAAAAATCCGCGATGTAGTGAAACTGCGATAAACGTACCGCGATGTAGCAAGGGATTACTCTCATTTAAACTGCAAGTGACGTCACCGGCACCGCACGGCGGTTGTTTACATAAAGGAAAAAGGATTCGATCATGGGATGACGAAGATGCCGAAGGGCCCCACGTTTGAAGGATTTAATGATTTGGAGTGACACAAGGTTTGAAAAACGTATTTATGTTAGTTATTTGATATATTTTATTTTGTGTAGCAACTTGTATATGTTTTTATCGTGACAGTTCAGTAGTTGTTGGCTCGTTGAACTCTTGTTTTGTTAAATCAAGAGCCGTTTACCAAACCCACATCTTTCCTTGTCAATGCTACAATATAGTTATATGCTAGATCCGTGCGGCGCGTGCTTGTTGTTGACATAAAGGATGAGGATTTTGATCGATGGATTTAATGATTTGGAGTGACACAGATGGTTTGATAATATTGTTGTTGTATGATAGTTATTTGCTATATATATATATATATATATATATATATATATATATATATATATATATATATATATATATATATATATATATATTCAATCTAACTAGTCGACTTGATAGGGTACATGTCTTGCTAGAGAATGCCTGCCTCATGCTCAATGTAAAGAAAACAGTGTTCATGTTGTTCAGCAAAAGACCAACGACCATTGAGAGGCCTGGTGTTTTCTCAAAGGGAGTAGAATTACAATGTGTTTCACACTTCAAGTATCTCGGTGTGATCTTGGACTCCAATCTAACCTCCAAGAAACACATCAAAAAAGTAAAGTGCTTAAATCAGAAATGGGCAAACTATGGCCCGCGGGTCGGATACGGCCTGTTGGGCTTTTTCATCTGGCCCGCCGAACTTTTTCCAAATTATAGTAAAAACCTCATTCATTTCCCTTTCACCTGCAATCCATCGTTTCCCCGTTAGACGGTGCACTCGTTACAATGACAGTGTTGGAGTGTAACATTACAGCTGCCATTTCCCCCCTCCAGTAATAATGAGCAGACCAAAGAAGAAAAGTGGACGCTGAGTGCTGGGTTTTTCAAAAGGAGTGGACAACTAAATATATATTTTTTTACTCATGTCCAATGAACGGCTGTATGTCTGATATGCCAAGAAACGGTTGCAGTTTTGAAAGAGTACAATCTTAGCCATTACTTTGCCTCAAAGCATGCTAACTACGCGAGCAAGCAATCAACACAAGAACGGGCGGCTACTGCTCAGAGGTTGGCAGCTAATTTACAGACTCTGCAGAATTATTTTCACCGACAAATTGCGATTCAAGAGTCAAGTACCAAGGCAAGTTTTTTGCTGGCATTCAAGTTAGCAAAGGCTAGCAAGCCTTTGTCCGAAAGCGAGTTTTTGAAAGAATGCATGGTAGAGACAGCAGATCTTCTGTGTACGGAAAGCAAAGGCAAGTTTGAAAAAAATCAGCTTATCACGCAGGACAGTGACTCGCCGTGTGGAACTGATTGACGAAGGTATCGTCAGAGAATTAAATAAAAAGGTGGAGTCCTTTCATTTATATTCACTAGTATTGGATGAAAGCAACGACATGAAAGACACTGCCCAGCTCCTAATTTTTATCCGAGATATTAATGACAGTTTTGAAATAACGGAGGAGCTTTTGAGCATGGAATAGCTGAAAGGGAAAACGCGAGGAGCGGATTTATATGAACAGGTGTCTGCTGTCATCGAGAGAATGAAGCTGCCTTGGAATAAACTTGCCTGTGTCACTACGGATGGATCATCAAATTTAACCGGAAAAAACGTCGGACTGCTGAAGAGAATCCAGGATAAAGTGAAAGAAGAAAACGCTGACCAGGATGTTATTTTTCTTCACGGAAAAATACCCATCAAATTAACAAGAATCTCTGTGTAAGTCTGTATTGCAGCTTAATCATGTTGTGGATCCAGTTATAAAACTTGTTAACTTCATACGAGCAAGGGGACTTAATCACCGTCAGTTCATTGCATTCCTAGAGGGAACCGATGCGGATCACCAGGACTTACTTTACCACTCTCGTGTCCGCTGGTTAGGTTTGGGGAAAGTGTGCCAACGAGTATGGGAGCTCAAAGAGGAGATTGGTTCGTTTTTGGAGCTAATAGGGAAATCCACCAAATTCCCTGAGCTGAGTGATGAGGACTGGCTTTGTGACTTTGCGTTTGCTGTGGATATATTGTCACACATGAATGAGCTGAATGTTAAGGTGTAGGGGAAAGATCAGTTTGTGCATGACATGTACACAAATGCGAGAGCCTTCAAATCCAAGCTGATTTTGTTCTCCAGGCAATTGTCAAACAAATCTTTTGCTCATTTTCCCACACTGGCCATGCAGAAGGCCGTCCCAAATGTGAAGAAATACTGAAAATCACTGGATGACATGTACAGAGAATTCTACCGTTGGTTCACTGATTTTGAAAAAATTGAAGTCACTTCAGCTGGTGACCTGTCCCGTGACAAGACCCCGAAACAGCACCGCATGAGCTACAATTGGAGCTGATCGATCTTCAGTCTGACTCCGTCTCAAAAGAGACGTTCAGATCTCTTAAATTGAATGACTTTTACGCTTCACTTAAAGAAGACACATTTCCAAACCTCCGGAGGACGGCACGGAAGATGCTGGCATTGTTTGGCTCAGACTTTCATCATAATGAACATTAACAAAGCCCATTACAGATCTCAGTTAAGTGACCAACACCTCAGAGAGAAAAACAACACTGTTCCCATTGCGCATTTACGCACAGCTGCGGTACAGTAGTTTAATTAACACGCTGCACATTGCTCTCAATTTAAAGACCTCTTTTTAACGTTGGGTAATATATTCTGAATGTTGAAAGTGATTCCATTGATCTTTTTCCAGTAAATGTTGATTTCCTTAAATGCGCACCTTCAATTGTGTCTGTTTTTTACACATTTCAATCCCCAGGTTTAATCAATTACATTGCGTGTTCAAATGCTCCTTGCCCGGCCCCTCTTTCAAATTTTTTAACCCAATTTGGGCCGCGAGTAGAAAGGTTTAATGGTCTGGCTCCTCCTCTTATGGAATTCATCCATAAAAAAGACTGTGAACCCAGTACCAGGTCAACATTCAATGTGAAATTGAATATAGAAGAACTACTTTTGGTAAGAGCGTACTCTCCATATATGGCTGTCAATACTGGAATCTACTCCCTGCCTCAATGAGAGAGATCCCCTCTTTTGACGCTTTTAGAAGGCAACTGAAGCAGTGGCTAAAAAGCTCACAAACTTGTAATCACCTTTAGTAAATAGTCTGCTGGGACGGTTAGAATAGATTTTTCCACAGTGCGGATATAACCTTTTATGCTATGTTTTTATTTTTATCTCCCTGTAATGTACTAGTATGTCTGTCTGTCTGCCCTGTCAGGCTGAGTTAATGTAATGTGCTAGTTTGTCTATCTGTCTGTCTGCCCTGCCCTGAGGACAACGGATGAAATTTAGCTCTGGCTAATTCCGACTGGTTTTACACTGGGATATTTGTATATATGCCTATATCTTGAGTTTTCATCAAACTGGTGCTTTTCTGTCTAAATAATTAAATAATGGTTTTTTTTTGTTTTTTTTTAAAGTCAAGATCCCTTTCTTCTCCAGACTTCGCAACTTGGATCTCCCAGTTCAAAAGAAGCCTCGAGGGTGCATGGGAGTTCGCCCAACCAGTCCACATGTGTTTTGTGGACTTGGAGAAAGCGTTCGACCGTGTCCCTCGGGAGGTTCTGTGGAGGGTGCTTTGGGAGTACGGGGTGCCGAGCCAGCTGATAAGGGCTGTTCGGTCCCCCTGTATCACCGATGCCACAGTTTGGTCCGCATTTCTGGCAGTAAGTCGGATTCGTTTCCAGTGAGGGTTGGACTCCGCCAAGGCTGCCCTTTGTCACCGATTCTGTTCATAATTTTTATGGACGAAATTTGTAGGCGCAGCCGAGGCGTTGAGGGGGTCCGGTTTGGGGACCTCAGCATCGCGTCACTGCTTTTTGCAGATGACGTGGTGCTGTTGGCTTCTTCAGTCCGTGATCTCCAGCTCTCACTGGAGCGGTTCGCAGCTTAGTGTGATCTCAGGCCATGGTAAAGGGGTTGATCAGAAACCAACTGGTGGGGACAAGGACTGGGCAGGTGAACTCAATCTGTTCTTCAACAGATTCGATTGCCTCTCCCCCGCCCCTTCACCTTTCCCGGCCTGTTCTTCAGGTGAGGAGTCACCTCGGAAAGATCAAGGCAGGGAAGGCCCCGGACCCAGACGGCATCTGTCCGAGACTGCTCATGGACTGTGTGGATCAGGTGAGTGGTGTGGTCATATACCTGTTCGACCTGACCCTGAACAAAGTTCCAGCCCTGTGGTCCCCGTACCGAATGTGGTGCGCCCCAAGGAGCCTAACAACTTCAGACCTATTGTTTGACTTCCCACCTGATGAAGACTATGGAGAGGATCATCCTGGGTCACCTGCGTTCACTGGTGGGAGTGCAGCTGGACCCCCTGCAGTTTGCTTACCGGCCGGGTGTTGGGGTGGACGATGCAGTGATTTATTTACTGCACCAGATCACTGTTTCACCTGGAGGACATTGAGAGCACTGGGAGGATCATGTTCTTCAATTTCTCCTGCGCTTTTAACACCGTGCAGCCGTCATTACTCAGGGTGAAGATGGAGAACGCGGGAGTGGACCAACGCCTGGCTGCATGGACTACAGACTTCCTCACCAACAGGCCACAGTACGTGAGATTACATTGCTGTGAGTCTGATGTGGTGCGCTGCAGCACAGGTGTCTCCCAGGGTACGGTGCTTTCTCCTTTCCTTTTCACCCTGTACACTTTGGACTTCGCTCACGACACCACACACTGCCACATCCAGACGTTCTCCCACTACATGGCCATTGTTGGATATGTTTCTGAGGGGAATGACCTGGAATACAGGACGGTCATCAAGGACTTTTTCAGCTGGTGTGAGCTCAACCAGCTTCAGCTGAACACCAGCAAGACGAAGGAGATGATTGTAAGCTTCGGGAGGACAGCACCCCACTTCACTCCGATAATCATCCAGGGATCGGACATTGAGGTAGTGGAGAACTACAAATTCCTGGGTGTTCACCTTAACAACAAACTGGACTGAACTGATTACACTCACGCCCTGTACAAGAAAGGCCAGAGTCGCCTCCACCTGCTGAGGAGACTGAGGTCCTTCGGTGTGTGCGGGGCTCTCCTCAGGACATTCTATGACTCTGTGGTGGTCTCAGCCATCCTCTACGCTGTGGTCTGCTGGAGTGGGGGCAGTACTGATCGGGATGGGGGAGACTAAATAAGATGGTCAGGAGAGCGAGCTCTGTCCTGGGCTATCCCCTGGACTCCATAGAGGTTGTGGGTGAGAGGAGGACGTTAATTAAACTGAAATCCATCAGGGACAACACCTCTCGCCCCCTCCATGACATTGTGCGGTCCCTGAGCAGCTCCTTCAGCAGCAGACTATTACACCCACGGTGTAGGAAGGAGAGATTCCGCAGGTCCTTCATTCCCACTGCTGTCTGACTCTACAACATGTGCGGCACCTGATCATGTGTTTCGTCTCTACCGCTACTAGTGGCGCTTGTCTTCATCTGTTATTTATCCATTTTTACAAAAAAAAATTACATTTGGCACATGTCTCTATTCTTGCGCTCTTGTATCCTGCTGTAACAAGTAAATTTCCCTGCTGTGAGATAAAGTTCTATCATCATCATCGTGAGGTCAGGTTAGGAACGTTCTCGTTCTGACCCTGTTAATCCGTAAGGAGACCAATCCTAACATTACACGCCAAAACAGTCCAACCAATTGTGATCTTGTGGGTGGTAAAAGGATTATCATCATCATCATCACAATGTGATATTTTCTGGTATTCTGGAGTCATTGACCAAGGAGTCCGAAAACCTGGTTAAGAATTTCATGGTCAACCTGCTTAAACTCACAGGAGAAACTGTGGACAATGTTAGCTTTCGCCGTGTGCATCGTTTAGGACATAAACCTGTAAAACCCATCCGACCCAGACCCATCACAGCAAAATTCGACAACAAGCCAAACAACTGCAAAGAACCCACTCAACGACCAATTTCCACAAGAAATCAACCAAAGATGCAGACAGCTTTTCCCAATTCGAAAGCAAATGATGACCCAAGGTAAGAAAGCAGGACCGTTTTCCGGAGTACAAATCGCTCCGGAGTATAAGTTGCACCAGCCATAAAATACATAATAAAGAAGAACAAGACATATACAAGTCGCATTGGAGCACAAGTCGCATTTTTTGGGGGAAATATATTTGATAAAATCCAACATCAAGAACAGACATGTTGAAAGGCAATTTAAAATAAAATTGGAATAGGCAACAACAGGCTGAAGGTACAGTATGCTAACGTTAGAAAAACACAAACAAGGAGCTGAGAACATGCCTGATGTAACAAATTAAGAGTTATTCAAATAACTATAGCACAGTGTTTCTTAACCTTGTTGGAGGTACCGAACCCCACCAGTTTAATATGCGCATTCACCGAACCCCTCTTTCGCAAAAAAAAAATAAAAAATTCAAATTCAAGACATGGATGTTGATACTGGTGCACAAAATGAGCCGTGCATGATCATCACCTTGTTCAAACACACACTTGCAAATCACAAATCAGGTGTGTCCGGACCTTTGCAGTGGAGGCTCTGCCGAACCCCTGAGACCGACTCACTGAACTCATAGGGTTCGATCGAACCCATCGAAATAACATGCTAACAAGTTTAAATAATCATCCGCATCACTCCAAATCATTAAATCCAACGAAATCTTCATCCTCAGTGTCACTTATACACAACTCCGCTAACCTCGGAAGTAGAAGATGCAGGCAGTGCTTCCTCTTTTCCGGTGCTTACGTCAGACTCATAATCAGTTGTGGTTCCAATTATTCCACAGGCTTAGAGCGCCATCATGCGGTTTAATGTGAAAATAACATGTAAAATGATATAATGTGTTAAGAATTTCACACATAAGTCACTTCTGAGTATGTCATACCACTTGCCAAACTATGAAGAAAACTGTGACTTATAGTCCAGAAAATACAGTAATCACAATGGACAAATTATATATTGATGGGAAATTATTTAGAGACAAAGACATTACCCCTTGGCTTACTGATATCCTAGCTTTACACACGTCTTTCAGCACCTCTTTCACAACACTGTACATACAATGCAGTTAAGTAAGTTGTTTGCTTCACGATATTACTGTTGCCTGTCTCGCTGTCTTTGTTCCTGTTGTGTTCATCTTTGTCCATTGTCATGTCTTTTATTGTACTGTATTGTTGCACACACTCAACACAAACACCCATAAACACAAACACTGCCACAGAAACAACAACAAGAAGCCCTAAAAGTTACATATTATCCAGCTCAAATTGGTAACCTGGAATGTTTGTGGGACAGAAAATGAAGGTTCTGAACTATATCAATAAACTACAGGCTGATGTTTGACTATTACAAAAGACAAATTTTTCACGGGCAAAAAAAGATGGTTTAAAAACAAATGAATTTACTTATTCCTTTTCTCCATCTTATAACTTTAAGCAAAGAGGTGTATGCATCCTGATTAATAAAAGGGTACAGTTTGTTCTCAATACAACAATTTCAGACCCTGAAGTATGTTAGGGTTTATAAACTATCTTGATCGGATGATTATGTTGGGATGTAGACTAGAATGATGAACTTTGGTTGAACCTTTTACCTTTCCTTGACCCTGAAAAGTTTAACCATTCAGTTGTTGAGACTTTTCAAATGGTGTGGAAACATCCTTGTTTAGATGCTCCACTAGGTTTTATTTCCACGACCTCGTAAAACAATAAACTGGGACCCTCTGCACTGATTGACCAGTTGCTGAGGTGACCACCACACAGGCCAGATGTCACCCCCGCCATTTTTCGCAAGTCATTAATCTTAATTAAAAAAAAAAAAAAACACAATTCTAAATACCGTAATTTTTGGACTACAAGTCACGTTTTTTTTCTTAGTTTGGGTGTGTGTGTGTGGGGGGGGGGGGGGCGAGTTTAACTGAAGAGCGACTTGTATGTGAATTTTTTTCACAAATTTTCAAAATTCAAAAATTAGCGATGTAGTGAAACCGCGCAAGGGATTACTGTCATTTGAACTGCAAGTGACGTCACCCGTGCTGGGCGGCGGTTGTTTCCATAAAAGACAAAGGATTCGATGACGGGATGACGAAGGGCCCCACGTACTACCGGCATCATTAGCGGCTTTGTTTGTAAGTGACACGGAGGACGAAGAGTTTGAAGGATTTAATAATTTGGAGTGACACAGAAGGTTTGAAAAACTATTATGGATTTTACGCACGCCCAGTCCTTCTCGACGGGAGCTCTCTTTTACCACTGTGGATGGAAGTCGGGGGCCGGGGCTCGGCCGGGTGGCTGTCCGGGGACAGAGGATGGGGCTCGGACATGGCTTTTACGCACGCCCGGTCCTATTTATGGAGCTCTCTTCCACCTCCGTGGCTGGAAGTTCAGTAGTTGTTGGCTCGTTGAACTCTTGTTTTGTGAAATAAAGAGCCGTTTACCAAACCCACGACTTTCCTGGTACTTTGTTAACGCTACAATATAGTTATAGTTGTTGACATAAAGAACGAGGAATTTGATCGATGGATTTAATGATTTGGAGTGACACAGATGGTTTGATAATATTGTTTTAATATGATAGTTATTTGAAATAGACTTTATATATTGTTATATGGGTCTGTGGAAAAATTAGAAATGCAACTTACAACGGGTCCGACGTTAGCATATCCGGCGCATACGCGGCATTGTTTACATAAAGCATGATCGATGGATTTAATGAATTGGAGTGACACAGATGATTTGATAAATGTGTTATTTATGTAATACTTACTTGAATAACTAAATTAAATAAATAAATAAATTTGCCCCAGAAGTGCGACTTATACTCCGGTGCGACTTATATATGTTTTTTTTTTTTCACTTTATTGTGCATTTTATGGCTGGTGAGATACTCCGGAGCGACTTATAGTCCAAAGATTACGGTACTTAGTTCATTAATTACATTTACTTAGTGGTGTAAATATAAATGATTTTTAAGTGTAAAATATTACGCAGATTAAAACGAGTGGAGCATGGTTTATGTTTTTAGAGTGTCCATTTTCTTTTTTGCGGGTGGTTCTGAACGCATCTCTTGCGGAAAACTGTGTAATTTTTAGGGTCCTGCCTTTATTTGATATTGTGTGTATTCTGTGTCTGTGTGCATTGTTGAAATATCACTGCTAAGTAAATATTAAAAAAACCCTAGGTGCAGTCTCACTGTATATTTACCTGACAGAGAAAAATAGACAAAAATAGGTGCAGTCTCACTGTATATTTACCTGACAGAGAAAAATAGACAAAAATAGGTGCAGTCTCACTGTATATTTACCTGACAGAGAAAAATAGACAAAAATAGGCAATCTCAATTTTTTCAAGAAATACACTTCTATTGGTTGGCAGATTTTTGAATGGGATGCGTTTGAAAATTTTGATGCAACTAACTTTACCTGCCAAGAAAAAAAGGGCACATTAGGGCGACCTGTGTAAAAATCTAGTCCTGAATTTAGCTCTGTATATGTATTATGGTGAAATTATTGTACAGTTTGGATAATAAGTTAACATCCCTTGGCACAATTTGTAATCAGAGTAGCAGAAACGAATTACACTCAATCTACAGGTGTGCAAACCTATAGCCATTTTTACCTATGTGTGTCAATGTGTCTATTATCAGGCCAAACATTTAAGGCTAATGTTTTGATCAGCGCCATCAAGTGATTTCAGTTCCTCTAATAATTCAAAGTGTAGTCACAATTATCTCGTAAGATCAGTTGACCACTAATGTCTTAAAAAGCTCAGTCATATTTACTACAAATTTGTTAAATATTCCTTAAATTCTGTCTGGGTATATAAATTTATGAGCAGATCTATTATACATGCATTTGCTTTTACAGTCATAACTAACAGCCCTGTCAGGAAGACCATACAACAACATGGCACATGACAAAAAGAAGTGTGAAAACCTTGTCATAGTGTTTACCTGGATTTGATGATAGCGATTCAGCGTTGTTTGGACGTTGCTCTTGGCTGGTAATGGCGTCAGAGGGTTTAATGTTGTTGCTCTTACACTCAATCTGGAGCTCTGCCTGGGGCCTATGATTCTGTGTGTTGCTTAGAGAGCACATAATTGTGGATACAGGGTGATGTTTTGGACTGCAAGCTTCTGTAGAGCTCTCAGGCTCCTTTTTCAGTGTTTCGGTTCCTATGTGGTTCACCAGGTCACAGGCAGCTGATTCAAAGGTGTCTGTGCAGAGCTTTAGTCTGTGCTGTGGGACTTCCTGTACGCAATACTGGGATTCACTGTTATAGTCTAATGGTCCATTTGCTATGGAAGGGTGACACTCCTCTGGTAGAGGTCCATTATGTTTACTATAGCTCTGGCAGGGTGGCATGTTGCATTTAGAACCAACTTGCTGTGATAATGTGTCCCGTGTTGGAGAGGACCTATCTGGGTCATCAGATGTACTGCAAGGTTTAGAGTACGGGCCAGGAGAAGAAGTCCTCTGTAAAGAAGGTTTTCTTCTCACGTCCTCTGGCACTGTACAAGATTTACACACATCTTTATCTTCGGAATCCAACTGTGCGGATGGTGGCTTGCATGAAGTATTCTGCTTGGTGGACAAGTGTCGCATGATGCTGCACTGGAGCGCGATGACATTCTGAAGCCACTGTTTGAAACATCAAGACAAAATGTTTAATTAAAATAGTCAATTCTATGTATCATGGTATATTTATCTATGAAAGGGCTGCTTATATATATGCATTTTCAGGCCTTATATTGAGACAGATTCACGCCCAATTTGCATAACATTATCCTAGGGGACGATACAATACAATAGTTTGGTTTCTGGAGTGCCTACCTACCCCCTCAAGTGTGAATTATATAATCTTTTGTGAGATGCCAATTCTGGAAATGAGTCTGTATTTGACACCTAATAATACACAATGCCGCCCCTGCACAGAGTTTCTCCTCCCAAAACTTGGCTGCTAGGCCGGGCAAAGATCTGAAACATTCAGACAACAGAAGAACTACACTGTATGGAAAAAGTGCAAAATCGATGTGCAAAAGTTTTGTTCACGCTGTCTTTATGGGTGGTCACGTGCAACAAAAAAAAAAAAAACCAGCCACTCAACAACTCTACCCCTTGTTGTAATGATAATGCAAAGTTATTCTAGGGATTGGCCCTGCAATAGAGTGAGGTTGCTCATTCACATGAGAATAGACTCAATAGGCTCAAGGACTTTCAAATAAAGGGGTACGGCATGAAACTCATATCAACTCAATTAAAAAAATTGTATGGAACAACAAAACCTCAGCCACTTATGAGTGACACAAACAAGATATTTCTGTTCTTCTGAACTTTTTTTTGTAAATTTGTTCGATCTAAACCAAAAAAAAATTGTATCAAACAACCAAACCTCAGTCACTTATGAGTGACACAGACAAGATATTTCTGTTCTTCTGAACATTTTTCTTGAGAAAATTTGTTAGAGCTAAACCAAAAACAAATTACGGTATTTTCCGCACCATAAAGCTCACTTAAAAGCCTTTAATTTTCTCCAAAAACGAAGGTGCGCCTTTTAATAAGGTGCGCCTTGTGTGTGGACTGAATTCCAAAATCTGTAAAGTTTTGTGTGGCTTCTGTAATATACAGACGTAATATGTAGACCTGATGAACCACTCAGAGGACATTACGTTTTATGCAGACCGGGGCAAAAAAAACAGAGGACTGTACGTAACGCGTAGAGTATGTACCTCCGCCGCCATTGATAAACAAATATTAGCTTTTGTGCAAATCTGTAAAGTTGTTTTGTGTGGCTTCCGCCGCACAGAGCTGTAATATTAAGTTAAACTCCCAATGATCATTGTCACACATTGTGGTGAAATTTGTCCTCTGCATTTTACCCATTCCCATGTAATTTTGATCCATCCCCTGGGGGAGAGGGGAGCAGCAGCGGTGCCGTGCTCGGGAATCATTTGGTGATCCAACTCCCCAATTCCAACCCTTAATGATGAGTGCCAAGCAGGGAGGCATAGTCTTTGGTATGACCCGGTCGGGGTTTGAACCCACAACCTTCCAATCTCAGGGCGGACACTCTACCACTAGGCCACTGAGCTGATATATACGCAAGTCATAATATGTAGACCCGATGAACCAATCAGAGGACATTACGGTTTATGTAGATCGAAGCATTAAACCAGAGGACTGTACATAACACGTAACGTACGTACCTCTGCCATTGATAAATAAATACTATTGTTTGTGCAATGAAAACAGCATTAGGACCTTCTAAAATGGCATGGACAAAGAGACATGCTTGCAAAGCAATTAGAGCATACAATTACAGATAAGAGATACAATTAGAGCTTTCTGGAAAGCCAGGATCATTGCAGAAGAGCAACGTGACAACGACGAGACAATGACAAGAGGGAACATGGCATGTTTAATGGCAAACTTGCCAAAATGTTTAATTTGGGTACAGAAAATGAGAATTTTGATGGATTTGCGTATTAATATTGATTAACAATGTGAGTACAATACAGTACATGATTAAATAGTAGAATAAAGTACAACGGAACTGACTGCCTTGCTCCTATGACTTTTTTTTTATCGTAAGTCATGGCATGCATGCGCCCTATAATGCGGTGCGTCCTGTGTGGACTAAGTACAGAAAACCCCCCAGAATCAAGTCTGCCCCTTTAAACCAGACGTGCCTTATGGTGCGAAAAATACGGTATGAAGGCGCACCTTATTAAAAGGCACACCTTTGTTTTTTGAGAGAATTAAAAAGAAAATTAAAGGCTTTTAAGTGAACCTTAGGGTGCGGAAAATACGGTGTATAATATATATATATATATATATATATATATATATATATATATATATATATTTATTTTTAAAGTCAATTAAAATGATTTTTTTTTAGATATATATTTTTAAAAAATCAATCATTTTGATTTCATCTTATTTTCGGGGTATGGCTTGGTGGTAAAGGTGGTCAAAGCATCCTTGACCAAGATACTGAACCCCCAGTTGCTCCTGATGCTGCATTCTATGCATTCTATTCTATCATCAGCAGGTGAATGAGGAAGTGTTTTAGAGGGCCTTAATGGGTGGAAAAGCGATATGCAAGTGAAAGACCATTTACCATTTCCTTACTGTACTTTCTAGAGTATAAGCCATTAAATTTATCCCATGGTATGAACTCTGCGGCTTTTAAAAGGGGAAGTCAACCTGATAATTTGCTTTTTAATAATTTGTTTGATATGCAACACCAATGGTTTAAGCAAGATATTCTGATTAATATAGGGTGTGTGAAATATGAATTAATAGTGAAATCTACCCATTTTGATCCATCTTGGGGGTGTGGAGGACATTTTGCCATTTGCTGCCGACTAAAAATTACATCACATTGATCAGGGTTCAGGTAACACCAATCACCCCTCAGCTCCTAAACTTCACATGACAAAACTCAAAACAGGTGATGTGATGCCATGGGTGTTGCAAGAAATGTAACAATAAACCGATTAAGCAGGTCAATTGCCAGAAGTGAATCTGCACACACTTGTGTAATTCCATCTGCATCAAAGTACAGTGATGCATTAGTAGCAAAACTACTTCAGTGGAACACCCAAGTCAACCGCCTCGATCATCGACATACAGTGACCCTCGTTTTTCGCAGGGGTTATGTTCCATAAAGAACCCGTGATAGGCGAAATCCGTGAAGTAGTAACCTTTATTTTTTTACAATTATTATACGATGAAATGCTCCTCTCTTCTCTTGCGGGCTGACATGGCCCCGTGGCCCAGCACCAGGGCATCCGCACAAGACTCCATCCATCCATCCATCCATCCATCCAACTTCTTCCGCTTATCCGGGGTCGGGTCGCGGGGACAGCAGCTTTAGGAGGGACTCCCAGACTTCCCTCTCCCCAGCCACTTCATCCAGCTCATCCCGGGGGATCCCAAGGCGTTCCCAGGCCAGCTGAGAGACATAGTCTCTCCAGCACGCCCTGGGTCGTCCCCGGGGTCTCCTACCGGTGGGACATGCCCGGAACAACTCCCCAGGGAGGCGTCCAGGAGGCATCCTGATGAGATGCCCAAGCCACCTCATCTGGCTCCTCTGAACGTGGAGGAGCAGCGGCTCTACTCAGAGTCTCTCCCGGATGACCGAGCTTCTCACCCTATCTCTAAGGGACAGCCAGGACATCCTGCGGAGGAAACTCATTTCGGCCGCTTGTATCCTGGATCTCGTTCTTTTGGTCACGACCCATAGCTCGTGACCATAGGTGAGGGTAGGAGCGTAGATCGACCGGTAAATCGAGAGCTTTGCCATTTGGCTCAGCTCTCTCTTCACCACGACAGACCGGTACAGAGTCCGCATTACTGCCGACGCTGCACCGATCCGCCTGTCGATCTCACGCTCCATCCTGCCCTCACTCGTGACCCCGTACTCCTGAAGCACCCTCCACAGAACCTCCCGAGGGACACGGTCGAACGCTTTCTCCAAGTCCACAAAACACATGTGGACTGGTTGGGCGAACTCCCATGCACCCTCGAGGATCCTGCCGAGGGTGTAGAGCTGGTCCACTAATCCACGGCCAGTACGAAAGCCACACTGCTCCTCTTGAATCCGAGGCTCGACCTCCCGACGGATCCTCCTCTCCAGCACCCCTGAATAGACCTTACCAGGGAGGCTGAGTGTGATTCCCCTGTAATTGGAACTCACCCTCCGGTCCCCCTTCTTAAAGAGGGGAACCCCCCCCCCCCCAGTCTGCCAATCCAGAGGCACCGTCCCCGATGTCCACGCAATGCTGTAGAGGCGTGTCAGCCATGACAGCCCCACAACATCCAGAGCCTTTAAGAACTCCGGGCGGCTCTCATCCAACCCCGGGGCCTTGCCACCGAGGAGTTTTTTAACTACCTCAGTGACTTCGACCCCAGAGATTGGAAAGTCCGCCTCAGAGTCTCCAAGCTCTGCTTCCACAATGGAAGGCATGCTGGTGGAATTGAGGAGGTCTTCGAAGTTTTCTCCCCACCGACTCACAATGTCCCGAGTCGAGACCAGCAGCACGCCATCTCCACTGTAAACAGTGTTGATTGTGCACTGCTTCCTCCTCCTGAGACGCCGGATGGTGGACCAGAATTTCCTCGAAGCCGTCCGGAAGTCATTCTCCATGGCCTCGCCAGACTCCTCCCACGCCCGGGTTTTTGCCTCAGCAACCGCCGTAGCCGCGTTCCGCTTGGCCATCCGGTACCTGTCAGCTGCCTCCGGAGTCCCGCAGGCTAAAACGGGACGATTGGACTCCTTCAGCTTGACGGCATCCCTTACCGCCGGTTCCGCACAAGACTTTTATTTTTATACGCTCCATTGTACTTTTAAATACGTTATTGTATTTTAAACATATTTTGTGTGTAAAGGTGTCACAGCTCCGCTCTGCTCTTGCCGTGCTGACCGGCTGACGCGCCCGTCGCCCAGCGCGAGGGCATCCGCACAAGACATTTATAATGTTATTTTTAAACACTTTATTGTATTTTTACCCATTTAAACATTTTAAACTGTAAACGTTTCATGGCTCCGCTCTGCTCTTGCCGTGCTACCCAGCTGACGTGCCCCCGCTCCTCACATTGCTCAGAGGCACGCCCTGCGCTATTCGTGGTCATTGCCGGCCGCTGTCCCAAATCCTGGACAGCAGTGCTTTTTTCCTACGTACGTGTCAGTCAGCCACGCACCCGGCGCTTGTCCTCAGTGCACATCCCTCGCTATCAGCGCTCATTGCCGTTGTCCCGACTGTTTCTGCACATTTTTCCTTCGTGCGTGGCTGTGTCATGTCTCCGCTCTCGCCCTGCTGGTTGGCTTACACGCCGTCTGCGCTAGACCTCTGAGGCGTGCATCGACAATACGGAACTGCTAAGGTCAGTCCTCACCGTTTTGTCTGCTTTGACAAGCACGCCTGCCAGCTGATTCTCGTTTGCCTGACCCGCTGTGTAACGAGATGCCCGCACAACGTGAGCTCGCTGACCGGCTCGTCATTTTAAAGTGTAGACGTGTCACAGCTCTGCTTTTGCCGTGCTGACTGGCTGACACGCCCCCGCAGCCCAGCAAGAGTTTATCCACACAAGACTTTTTTATTTTTAAACACTTTATTGTATCTTTAAATAATTTTTAAATAGCTTTAAAAAGCTTGCTATGCCCTGCTTCGATGACGCACAACGCGAGCTCGCTGACCAGCTCGTCAGCTTGCCTCGTAATCATGCTCTGTCGGCATTCCAGCCCTCCTTTTTTTCTATAAACATTTCCCAAATAAAGAGCGCGTGTCGCATATGGTTGTCCTGCCTCGTTTGTGACAACAAAACGAAGCGCGAATCAGAGATGCTACTGATTCTGCTGACACAAACACAGTGGAGGGGATATGTAGCTATAGATTGAGATAAAGCCTGGTTAGAGCTGCTCTTACAGCTCGACGCCAATCATCGGGAAGTACACAGATCAACATGTTCCCATTGGTCTCCTACCAGCCAATAGTGTGCTGTATAGCCATATGAGCAGACAAAGCCCCGCGCGACAAGTGACGCCGCAAAAAGCCGCGATGCACCGGATATTTGTTTTCATAAAAACCCGCAATGCACCAAGGCCGCGATAGGGGAACCGCAAAGTCAAGAGGGATTACTGTATTTGATTTTAGACGCAAAATGCCGGGAAATCTCTTCCTCTGATCTCAAACAAAGCTCTGGAATCGGGCGTTAGTTGGTGTTGTTGTTTGATGGGTTTTAAACCATCGTGACGCCCGACTGCAGTCGTGCATGGTGTGCTTCCGGAAAGCTGCACCCACTAGACCACAAGATCATGGGGGTTCACGCTGAAGAGTTTCGTTCACACAATAACTGTGAAAATAGAGAGCTACTGAATGTTTTTTTTAAGAGACTGGACGGCAGCTTTAATGCGGGCCTTTTCAGTAATGAACATGTCCACAAGATGCAAGAGCCGCAACACACCAGCTCAACCTCCGCACATGTGCAATGACACGGTGTGTGCACTTCCACACTATTTGTAAATAGCCATCCTTTCATTCACTTTGATTTGCTTTTGGGACATTCTTTGCGGGACTTTGGCTCTTCTACCATAGGTAAAGTATGTTTTGTGTTTAAATAGTGTTATTTTGTCATATGTCTCTCAATTTCCTACTTCTTAACCCAGATAAAACCAAGATGTTGACAATTGGTCCTGTTCGTTATCACCACCTATGTAAGGAAACCACTGTAAATCTAGATAAATGTACTATTACCCAAAGTGATATTGTAACTAATCTCGACGTTATATTTGACCAAACTCCTTTAAAAAAAGATTAAGAACAGAACTCCAACTGTGTTTTTTCACCTCCCTAAAATTGCTAAGATTTTTTCAACCCGTGATGAGGACTGAAATGATTATACATGCATTTGTTACGTCGCACCTTGATAACTATTATATTGTTCTCTGGTCTTTCTAAGTCTAGTATTAAAAGTCTACAATTGGTGCAAAACGCTTCAAAAAGACTGCTCACAAGGACGAGAAAGTTTGATCATACTACCTCGATACTAGCCAACTTGCATTGGCTTAAGATGCAACTTCAAAGTTCTCTTACTAACCTATAAAACATTGCATGGCTTAGCGCCTTCCTATCTCGTCGACCTAGTTGTACGTTACATTCCGTCCTGAAACGTTCATTTGCACAACCCTGGTCTTTTAGTGACACAGGGTCAAAAAGAGGTCTGCAGGGTCTCGAGCGTTCTCTATTCAGGCTCCAGAGCTTTGGAATGCTTTATGATGATGATGATAGAACTTTATTCATCCCACAGCGGAGAAATATACTTGTCACAGCAGCGTACAAGAGTCCAAGAATACTTGTCTCCAAATTTAAAAAACAAGGACAAAGACAAGTGCCACTAGTAGCGGTAGAGACGAAACACAATTTTATCAGGCGCCATGCATGCTGTAGAGTCTGATAGCAGTGGGAATGAAGGACCTGTGGAATCTTTCCTTCCTACACCGTGGGTGCAATAGTCTGCTGCTAGAGGAGCTGCTCAGGGACAGCACGATGTCATGGTGGATGTGAGAGGTTATGTCCATGGTGGATTTCAGCTTAACGTCCTCCTCTCACCCACAACCTCAATGGAGTCCAGGGAACAGCCCAGGACAGAGCTCACTCTCCTGACAATCTTAGTCTTCTCCTGTCCCGGACCGTGATGCCCCCACCCCAGCAGACCACAGCGTAGAGGATGGCTGAGGGCACCACAGAGTCATAGAAGGTCCTGAGGAGAGCCCTGCACACACCGAAGGACCTCAGTCTCCTCAGCAGCTGGAGACGACTCTGGCTCTTCTTGTACAAGGCATGGGTGTGATATACTCCAGGCTGTCAGGATCCTCAACTCTCTCCCCCCTCAGCTGCATAACGTCCTGTACTTGATCTGGTGCAGTAAATAAATCACTGCATCGTCCACCCCAACACCCGGCCGGTAAGCAAACTGCAGGGGGTCCAGCTGCACTCCCACCAGTGAACGCAGGTGACCCAGGATGATCCTCTCCATAGTCTTCATCAGGTGGGAAGTCAAGGCAATAGAACTGAAGAGGCACATTCGGTACATGGACCACGCAGGAGGTCTTCCACAGGGCTGGAACTGTGTTCAGGCTCAGGTATAACAGGTACATGACCACGCCACTCAGCCGGTCCGCACAGTCCCGGACAGATGCCGTCTGGGCCCAGGGCCTTCCCTGGCTTGATATTTCCAAGGTGACTCCTCACCTGAAGAACAGGCCGGGAAAGGTGAAGGGGCGGGGGTGAGGCAATCAAATCTGAACTGTAGAGGAGAGGTGGGTGTTGGAAGACTGGGGTGGTGGAGTGAAGACTGAAGAGTGTGTTGAGGGGAGGTGAGAGGGGGTTGGTGAGCTGACGGGGGGGGGGGGGGGGGGGCTGGACTGTTGAAGGTGGGAGGTTGAGGTGCGGAGGGGGAGCAGGCCAGGAAAGGGGTGAAGGGGTGGGGGAGAGGCAGAATCGAATCTGTTGAACAGATTGAGTTCCGACCAGTCCTTGTCCCACCAGCTGGTTTCCGATCAACCCCTTCACCATGGCCCGAGATGGATTGCAAACCCCTCCAGATGTTCCTGGCGTTGTTAAGCTCCATTTGCTTCTCTAGCCTCTTCCCGTGGTTCGCCTTCCCCTTCCTGATCTTCAGCCGGAGTTCCTTCTGGACTCTACGCAGCTCCACCACGTCTCCCGAACCAAAGCCTTTATTTCAGAGGACACCCAGGGTTTGTCGTTGGGAAAACACCGGACCAACTTGGAGGGCACAGTGGTCTCCACACAGAAATTAATGTAGTCCAAAATGCAGTGGGTCACGCTGTCAATGTCATTGCCATGGGGGCTACAGAGAGCTTCCCAGTCTGTATTCTCAAAGCAGTTTCTGAGCCTGGCACTTGATTCCTCAGACCACAACATCACAGACCTCCTCTCTCAGGTGGACGATGTTTCACCACCGGGGTGTAGTCTGCGACCAGATGAACGATGCTGTGATCCGAGCGACCAAGTAGGAGGGAGGGGGAGATGAGGTGTATGCATCCTTGACATTAGCATACAACAGGTTCAAAATTCTATTATTTCTGGTGTGGCAATTGACATATTGCGTAAAGGTGGGGAGGGAAGAGACCAGGGAAGCATGATTGAAGTCCCCGGAGATGAGGAGGGGGGATTGGGAATGCTGAGTTTGAAGCTTAGAAACGATAGCGTGGATCCGGTTCGTTGTGGTAGCAGCGAGAGCCGAGGAAGGGATGTACACAGTTATAGCAATAACGGGAAATCTCCCTCGGGAGGTAGTATGGTTGCATGCTAACCACCAACAGCTCCAAGTCACTGGAGCAGAGCTGCTCCTTACGTGTCCGGGATGGCACCATCTATCATTCACAAACACAGCGAGTCCCCCTCCTCTCTTCTTACCGCTCTCTGTAGCTCTCCTGTCAGCTCGCACCACTTGAAAGCCATCCAGGGAGAAGTGCGAGTCGGGCGAGAGATCGTTCAGCCAAGTCTCCGTGAAGCACATGAGACTGCATTCGCGATATTCCCTCTTCATCCGGGCTAGTGCCGTTAGCTCTTCCATCTTGCTTTGAAGAGATCTCACATTCCCCATGATGACCGACGGCAAGCACGGCTTAAACAGTCTCTTCCGCTGCCTGCGCTGTACTCCGGCTCGGCATCCTCTTCTTCGTGGCCGTATGTCCTTGGGGATCTCTGGCCGCACCGCGCAGGGAAGGAATGTGTTGCGCCAGGCTAACAGCTGATCACAGATGTAGACAACGGAGCCGAGTATGGATGGATCACCCGACGCCGCACCAAAATGTTCCAAAAGCAGTAAGGAACAAACTACGAATGTTACAATGTGAACATCCATAGCCGCGCACTAGCCTAATCAACAACGTGAGAAGGAGAAAACAACAAGACTCACTAGACCACATAGAAAAACATTAAAAGAAGGGAAGGTCTGAGCTGCTGTAACAGGCTGCCACTCAAGTGGCGCCATCAAAGCAATTATTTATTTATTTATTTATTTACCGATGGATATCGGAGCTGCTACCTTAGTAGAAGCATTGAAGACACGATTAAAGTACCAAAAGCAGTAAGGAACAAACTACGAATGTTACAATGTGAACATCCATAGCCACGCACTAACCTAATCAACAACGTGAGAAGGAGAAAACAACAAAAAACTAGAACGCATAGAAAAACACTAAAAGAAGGGAAGAAAGGTCAGAGCTGCTGTAACAGGCTGCCACTCAAGCAGCGCCATCAAAGCAATTATTTATTCATTTACTGATGGATATCGGAGCTGCTACCTTTAGTAGAAGCATTTAAGACATGATTAAAAACACATTTTTATGCTATGGCCTTTAACTTGTGTTGGCCGATTTGGCTGCAGCCTGTGCTCTGTTATCGCACCTTCGTCATATTTTGATGATGGACGTACTGTTCGACTGTTTGTTGCCTGGGTCGCCAAATCCATTTTTCCCGCCTTGTTTACAGTGTTTAGCAGGGTTTTATTTTGAAGTGTAAGAAGAGAAAACCTAGCATCCTTGAACAAAAGTGAACTGCCGTTCAAAATCGCTCAGTGGCCCCAGAATGAACGCAGTCACAAAAACGTTCACAAAGCAAAAACGTCCAGTTCACGTTCATTCATTCGTTCATTGAACGCGTTCAAATACAACACTGCCAACCAGATATAGAAAGAATTGTTTCCCCATGACTTTGTTTTGTCTCCATTACCATGGAATATTACGTAGGCGCGAATTATTTTGTTGTTGATTTTACCGCGAACGCACACTGATAGACATCACGGACCTTGGTTGTTGGCATCCACAGCATTGCATTAACGCCGCACACTACAACATTCTGTAGGACACAGGTCCTACTCACTCATGTAAGTGATATAATAAATGAAATGACGTAATTCTTAGGGAATAGGCCAGCACTTAATACAAATGGGGAAAAGTCTTACAGGTGGATAGCAGTTCGAAAATGTATTACCTCATAAAATGGCATTTATTACTTTTTAATGGCCTTATATTTCGCTAATTTCATTTACTACTTTGTAATAACTTTGACAACCCCGCAGATATCCTATTAGTATGTTGTTACGAGCACGTCACACCACGTCAGCTGGGGTTCTTCAGTGTTACTTTTTTTTTGCCACAATGAATACCATTATTATAATGGATTAAATGATCAAATTTATTTATGAATAAATTAGGAGGCACCTAAAGATAAGTTGTTTCTCCTACATTTTACGTTTACTGACGAAATGTCTGACATAAATGATGTTGAGATGGATACAGAATGCTGAATTGAAAATATCCACCCTTAATGAGTGTTAACGGTCTCTGAGAAATTACTCAAATTAACATGTGAATGTTACGTATTTTGCACCTTCTACCTTGCTCGTCTTATTTGTAACTAAGAATGAAATTAATATGGCTGTCTAGGATGCATGTTTACAAATGGAGGCAAGCCATCTTGCCGCACATCTTTGTTGCATAAACATGTGACTCCATATGCCATGGGGTCAAAATTAAGACATTTCCATCAATCTATTATCTGTGCTGCTTGTTCCCACGAGGGTCGCAGGCGTGCTGGGGCCTGTCCCAGCCATCATTGGGCGAGAGCCAAGGAGAGCCAGAGGTGGAATCGAAACCGCACCCTCTAAACTGTGAAGCGGATGTGCTAACCAGTGCATCGTGAGCCACCCTAAATTAAGACATCCATCCATTTTCTGAACCGCTTTGTCCCCACGGGGGTCGCGGGCGTGCTGGAGCCTATCCCAGCCGTCACCGCGCAGTAGGCGGGGGACACCCTGAACCGGTTGCCAGCCAATCGCAGGGCACACAGAGACGAACAACCATCCGCACTCGCACTCATACCTAGGGACAATTTGGAGTCTTCAATCGGCCTACCAAGCATGTTTTTGGGATGTGGGAGGAAACCGGAGTGCCCGGAGAAAACCCACGCGGGCTCGGGGAGAACATGCAAACTCCACACAGGGAGGGCCGGAGGTGGAATCGAACCCGCACCCTCCTAACTGTGAGGCGGACGTGCTACCCAGTGTACCACCGAGCCGCCTTAAATTAAGACATATGTAGTATTATTTAAAAACTTCTGTATAACTGTATAGTTTGTATTGCGATGTATGGAATAGTTATTTGTGTAATGGCAGTGGTGACTCAGCTGTGCCAGCTCCACCTATTCGGGTTTCTAAGCCTATTCAGGCTTCCAAGGAGCTCCACAAGATACATTAAGAATGTCAACAATCTGAACCCCATTTTATTTGAACATAATTTGAATCTTACCTCCTGCTGTTCAGCATCTGTGGTGAAGTGCTTTGAGAAGTGATGTTCAGGGGGACCATTACAAACTAACTCCAATTGGCGCACCCCTGCAGGATGTAGAATGGAGGGTGGATTCCTGTACTGGGACTTGATGGCATCTGGTACCTGAAAACAAAACGTTACAAAAACAATTGTAGAAGATGGATAACAATTTAGGAACTTCAGAAATATTCCAGTTTATCTGAACAGATGCAAAAACACACATTGTACTGTGGCACAGTCTACCTTGATAGTCTTTTTGTTGCAATGCTGAGTGGGCCGACAGTTTGGCGAAAACTGCCGATGGACTCTGCGAAGAAAGTCCAACTTGACTGCATGTTGGGACATTCTGTCTTGAAACTCATCGAAAACCTGACACCGACTGGACAGGCTTAGGCTTCTCTGATTTAGCTAAGCAACAAAAAAATGCACAACACAAAGCTAAGCATTGTATTTTAACAGAAGACATTATTTGCAGTTCTACGCCACTCACCACTAAATGCTCAACGTGATTTGGGCACATCCATTTTCCAGCAGGTAAAGCTGTAAGTGGTGGGTCCAGACAGTCCGAGTGGAAGAGGAGAGGACAGTAGTCACACTGTATCAAGGGAGCCAACCTGCAACTTCTACAGCGAGCAATAAAATACAAATACAGCAAAACAATCAAGAATATAAGAGATGTATTTATATGTCTGTACATATTATGGTATATCAGAATACCTGTTGCATGAAAAACAGACTTTGACTGGTAATGGCACCAGACCATTCGGATCTAGTTCATATTGCGGTCGCCTGAATGGCCTGCCAAGCAATTCCTCCTTTTTTCTTCGTTTACTGCTGCCTGAACACATAACACGTTTGTTACCAAACTTTGTAGACGTGATAAACCTATTACAGCAATGCTATTCAATTTTGGGCCCAGAACCAATCCCCTGAGTGGCCCAGCCTGTCAGTTTTAAATTGCATTCAAGAGATGCAGAGGGTTATCACAAAGATGACGAAACGTCTTACAGTATTTGATACTGTGAATGCAACACTTGCATAGTCTACCCACATAGCTGACGGTGCTAAAAACACAGATAGTGGTAAGATACTGGGGGAAAAATATCTCCATTTCTACTTTGAAACGTAAAATTGACAATAAAACCTGTCGATGCAGTAATGTGTATTACCTGGCTACATTTCTTGATTTGAAAAATTGGCCCAACTGAAATCATAACTGAATATATGTATTACAAGATAGAATTGCATTGGCCGACTTTCATTTGACAATGCTTTTTAAGTACTGACTAACCTGGCAATGCAGTGGTACATGTAAGTTCGCTAGGTAGCTGGAACTGTGTAGGATTTCTCTCCAAAGCGGCTGCTATAAGCAGCTGAAAGGGCCTCTTGAGAAGACGTGGTGCGGGAGAAGATAATACAGTATTCTCCAGCTCAGTGCCCTGAACCTCATCCTCAGGCTCAGGTGCCTCCTCTTCTCCATCATTCTGCTCCTCTGAGGGGGTAGGGGTCGACGAAGTATTGGAAGTTGGCGTGCCTGGCCGGCTGCTTGGCCTGCTGCTACTCCTACGGTCCAAGAGGCGTACCTGGGCCACGCGAAGGCCAGGCCCTGCTGCTCCAGCCCCTGGGGGAAGGCCATCAAGACGCAGTGGGCCAGTGCCAAGCTCCAGCTCCATAGCTGGAGAAGACGCACGTTTATTAACAGAGGACTTTTCCAGCAGGCCGTTGGTCTGTTCAGACTTTTGCTCTCGCTTCTGAAAAAGATCATTAGAAAAACATTAAACCTTCATCAGAATTTTGTTTTGTCTGAAGCCCATCAGCAGTGCAAAGAGATTTGGTCGAGGGCCAAATTTGATATAAAACACACCTTTTTTCGAACGTTGCAGCGGTGGCACATCCATTCTCCTGGAGGAAGCATCTCTTCACTCAAGGGTGGGTCGCTATGCCAAATGATGAAACAATCCGTGAATAAGTCAGTTGTCAGTTTTTAATAAAAATTATTGCATGTCTTTGCGATGAGCATATTGCACGTACCATCATCCCAATGAAATCATTTTTTCGTTATATCGTGCAACCCTTTGAATGTCAACCTATATAATTTGTCTGAGATAAAAGAACCAGTAAAATAATCTACAAGTGAAGACAAAAGCAACGCAGTACAACTATGTGTAGATAAGTACCGTAATTTTCAGACTATAAATCGCTCCGGAGTACAAGTCGCACCAGCCATAAAATCCACAATAAAGTGAAAAAAAAAAACATATACATGTTGCTCCGGAGTACAAGTCGCACTTTTGGGGCGAATGTATTTGTCAAAATCCAACACCGAAAACAGACATGAACCAGCAACAACAGGCTAAACGATACGGTATGCTAACGTAACATATACACAAACGAGGAGCTGAGAACGGGCCTGACGTAACATTCAGAGTTATTCAAGTAAGTATTACATAAATATCACGTTTATCAAACCATCTGTGTCATTCCAGTTCATCAAATCCGTCGATGTGCTTTATGTAAACAATGCTGCGTACACGTACGCGCTGCATATGCTGACGTCGGACTATTTGTTTATTTGTTTGCATTTCTAATTATACCACAGATCCATATAACGATATATAAAGTATATTTCAAATAACTATCATATTACAACAACATTATCAAACCATCTGTGTCACTCCATATCATTAAATCCATCGATCATCTATTAGGTAAACAATGCAGCGTACGCTCGCCCTAGGATTCGTCGTGATTTGCATTTCTAATTATTCCACAGACCCATATAACGATATATAAAGTATATTTTAAATAACTATCATATAGTAACAATATTATCAAACCATATGTGTCGCTCCAATTCATTAAATCTATCGATCGTGCTTTATGTAAACAATGCTGCGTATGTGCCACATATGCTGACGTCGAACCCGTTGCAAATTGCATTTCTAATTATACCACAGACCCAAATAAGACCGGTATATATAGTATATTTTAAATATCGATCATATTACAACATTATCAAACCATCAAATTCCTTGTTCTTCATGTCAACAACGGCGCGCTTGGGCTGCAGCGATCTAGTATATAACTATGTTGTAGCGTTAACAAAGTACCAAAAAAGACGTGGGTTTGGTAAACGGCTCTTTATTTAACAAAACACGAGTTCAACGAGCCAACAACTACTGAACTTCCAGCCACGGAGGTGGAAGAGAGCTTCAAAGGATAGGACCGGGCGTGCGTATAAGCCATGTCCGAGCCCCATCCACCACCCCGGACAGCCACCCGGCCGAGCGCCGGCCCCCGACTTCCACCCAAGGAGCTAAAAACAGAGCTCCCGTCGAGAAGAACCGGGCGTGCGTAAAAGCCATAATAGTTTTTCAAACCTTCTGTGTCACTCCAAATCATTAAATCCTTCAAACTCTTTGTCCTCCGTGTCACTTACAAACAAAGCCGTTAATGATGCCGGTAGTACGTGGGGCCCTTCGTCATCTTCATCATCCCGTGATCAAATCCTTTGTCTTTTATGTAAACAACCCCCGCGCGACACGGGGGACGTCACTTGCAGTTCAAATGACAGTAATCCCTTGCTACATCGTGGTTCGTTTTTCGCGGTTTCACTACATCGCGGATTTTTGAATTTTGAAAAGTTTTGAAAAAAAATCACATATAAGTCGCTCCTGAGTATAAGTCGCCCCCCCACCCAAACTATGACAAAAACTGCGACTTATAGTCCGAAAATTACGGTATTTGACATAAATATTGAGGTTCCAACAAAGCATACTTTTCAAAGTTAATATCAATAAAGGATGCTCTGTGTTGAACATGATATAAAAGAAGTAAAATTGTCATGATGGGGCCACTTGACAAATTAAATGTCACAAACAGACATAATAAGCGGAATGCTACGAGGATACGACACCATATTTGAATAAAATACGAAACACAATTCAGTGCAGGTTAACCACATGTGGAGATTCCTATTGCATTGTGATCTGTGCAGTTTTGTACCAATTAGTCCAAATGTCCAAGTTGCAATGATGTTAGCAGTAGAAATGCAGTCCGAGAGAACAGCCTTTAAAGCTGACTTTCCAGAACTTACACTACGTTTAAAAAAAAAAAAAAAAAAAAAAAGGAAAAATTACGGTGGATGGGGCTCGGACATGGCTTTTACACACGCCCGGTCCTATTCTATGGAGCTCTCTTCCACCTCCGTTGCTGGAAATGCCACCTCCGGGATGAAAGTCTACGCCGCCACACGCCTGGAAAGTCGACTTTGTTAACGCTAAAATATAGTTGTATACTAGATCTGTGGAATAACGATGAGGCTGACGTCAGGGCGCACGTGCGGCGTTGTTGACAAAGGACGAGGAATTTGATCGACGGATTTAATGATTTGGAGTGACAGATGGTTTGATAATATTGTTGTAATATGATAGTTATTTGAAATATACTTTATATATCGTTATATGGGTCTGTGGAATAATTAGAGATGCAATTTACGAGTCCAACGTCAGCGACGCAGTGCATATGTGGCGCATACGCGGCATTGTTTACATAAAGGACGATCGATGGATTTAATGAATTGGAGTGACACAGATGGTTTTATAAACGTGTTATTTATGTAATACTTATTACTTGCAATACTTATTAGAATAACTCTGTATGTTACGTCAGGCCTTTCAGCTCTTCGTTTGTGTTTATGTCACGTTAGCATACCTATCGTTTATATATATGGGGTTTTTTTTCACGTTATTGTGCATTTTATGACTAATGCGACCTATATTCTGGAGCAACTTTTAGTCCGAAAAATACGGTAGTTAGTATTCGATAGGTTGCACGGGGAATGCATTGGAAAATGTCAATATACAGTACGTTGATAGCTGCAGTTTAAAGAAGTATTTGCAAAACATTTTTGTGCGAGAGCACAGTATGTGTTGCTTATCAACATTCAGGCATCCTCTGGGAATGTTTTATGATAGCAAAATAATAAAAACTTTCCTGAAAATGACGACAAACACCAGCCTCTCAGGTAGAAGGTATACAGCGGTACCTCTACTTACTAACGCCTATACTTACGAACTTTTTAAGATACGAACCAGAGCCTTGTCTCTTTTGCGATTCCCTGTTCGTCTCGGTGGGTTAACAGTGTAAAAACAAGTAGTGTAGTCGAGTATGTCTTCTAAGACTGTTGATAGAAATTCAAAATCATAAATGAGCTAGGCAAATGCATGCGTATTGTTGCGCTCACGACAGAGTATTGCTGGTGTTGTGCCAAGTAGGTATCCCCTGCTGTGTGAAAAGCGGAAACCGTTGCCGTAGAGCAGACAGTACCAGCTTGTTTTCAATAAAAACATGAAGAACACACTTTTATGTTTGCCAATTTCTATCTTTAGACGTTCGGTTGCGTTCCTTTTTATTTTTTATTTATTTTAAGTTTTCACTCACATTTTGCAGGCGGCACGGTGGGGCACGTGAGCGTGCACATTGCAGGGAGTACATAAAAGCATACAATCATTTATTAGCCTGACTTTTTCTGTGTCTTCTCGGAGGTACTTTTTGGGCAAGTACAGAAAACAAGAACAGATTTCCCCTTCCCTAAGCAAAGTTAGGAGGTCAAGAATGAAGTCGCATTTAATTATAAACATTTGAAAGAGCAAAAATAATACTGTTGTTTTGGTTTTCTGCGGGTTTTACACAAAGTAATTGGACATAAACTGTGACTTTTGGGGTAGTCCGGCATGCATTATTTACTTTTACATTGATTCCTATGGGAAACGTTGCTTTTACTTACAAACGTTTCTACTTACAAACCCGATCGCGGAACCAATTAAGTTCGCAAGTAGAGCTACCACTGTACATGACGTTCTTAATGGGTTTGATCAAGTGCCATTGGTTTTACAGCAAAATAATGACAACTTACCAGCACTGGAGGTGGAATGCTGCAGGGCAGTGATCACAGCACAACAAATCCCCTCCTTCTCTGCAACTATCGCAGGTGTCGTGGTTGGTGGCCCTGCCGCTTCTACGGACGTCTCTCCCCAACTTCCGACTTCTCTTTTCAACCTCCTCAGACTTTGGGGGCGCCAGAAGTGTCTGAATTTGCTGTAGATATAGTTTGCACCAATCGGTCACGACTATCCAGTATACTTCACTAATTTGTATGTACAAACTCTATGTAGAGTATAGCATATGTCCACGGTTGCCATTCCAAGCAAGGCTTGAAGGATTCCTGTGGCCTCGTTAACCCCTTCCAGCAGCAAGACTACAATAGATTGCTAGGAAATGTACAATGAAATAGGAAGCTGAAAATATAAACGATTACATATTTGCATTTTTAATAGTACTAGAATGTAAATTGAGCGTTTGGGCCAAGAAACCTTACCTCCATTAAGCCCCCAGATGTATCCAAATCGTACACAATCGTCGGGGTCTCCATTTTGTTCCACATTCATCCAGGGCAAAAGTAACAAGTTAAATGGGCAATCCAAATTATCACTGGACACGTGATTATGGGTGTGAGTCCAACAATGCCAGCAATGCCCGTTTACGTATTTTAAAATGATTCGAACAACGGACTGCTGCCGAAGAAACGCTGGTTATCGTTAGCCGGCTAATGGGCTAACGACGACGTCGGGCAGTAAAGGTTTCGGGGCGAGCGGATTCGTTAGCTTGTCTTACGTACCACGCAAAAACAAAACTGAGCGACAATCGCGTTTAAACACATGGGATTCTTCGAGTTACCATTTAACGGTAAGAGCAATCCAATATGGCGTATTTTGTGTCCAAACACGCCTGTTGTTTGCTACAAAACCCCCATCTGCGGCCTAGCTGGCCAGCCATGATTCTTGTTTCTGCTCCTGCAAAAATGAGCCCTGTAAATCTGCAAACCGCTCCGCTTCCATCGTCAACAGAGGACGTAGTCTCAAAATATAACCACCAAATAAGAGGATGCGATCCAAGATGCACGACTCCCAGAATCGTTTGCAATATAGTCCACTGAAAAGGTAAGCAAAGATGCAAATTTTGATGATGTTATTGTGAAAACGGCAGTGCCTCCACACTGGGTGCTAGCAACATCCTCTCCCCTTTGGCGCAACCGCGAATCGCCGGCCGAGCATGCGCAGTGCAGCAGATGCGCTAACGTCAAGAAGGTAAATAGTCACTTCGTCGAGTGTGTTTTTCGTTATTTCCGGTTACTAATACAGTTAGTATATAACTGTAGACAAATTAGCCACTTCTGCCTTATACCAACATCGTTTTAAAAACAATACGTTACCTTTTGAGCAGCACACACACAGTTTTGTAAATTCAAGATCAAGATTCAAGAAGAACACGAAGAATTGTTTTTTTTTGTCAAACGTTCACGACGAAACATTTTGATTGGAATATGCTTTCTACTGCGATAACCCAGTCGTTCCCTACAACATCTCGTGGGAAACAAAAAATACTGTTCGCACAAGGGATGAAGCTTGCAAAATAGATTTAATTTGACACTAAAAACACAATCGAAAATATAATTAATGTCCTGCTTACCCGATCGTTCGCAACGTAGATCGTTTGAAAAGGAGTAGGAAGAGGTTCAAATTTATCCGAGTCTAAAAGCCTCTCATCTTTATTTCACAATCAATAATCCATGAGCGGCTCGGTGACACACTGGTTAGCACATCCGCCTCACAGTTAGGCGGGTGCGGGTTTGATTCCATCTTCGGCCCTCACTGTGTGGAGTTTGCATGTTCTCCCCGTGCCCGCGTGGGTTTTCTCCGGGCACTCCAGTTTCCTCCCACATCCCAAAACATGCTTGGTAGGCCAATTGAGGACTCCAAATTGCCCGTAGGTGTGAGTGCGAGTGCAGATGTTCGTCTCTGTGTGCTCTGTGATTGATTGACAACCGGTTCAGGGTGTCCCCCGCCTACTGCCCGATGACGGCTCCAGCACGCCCGCTACACCCGTGGGGACAAGCGGTACAGATAATGGATGGGCGTTATACTTTGTATCACCCATTTGTCATAATTCAATAAATGTGCAGGAATTTTAGGCCTGTATTTATCATATTAATATAACACACGTCCGCCTCACAGTTAGGAGGGTGCGGGTTCGATTCCACCTCCGGCCCTCCCTGTGTGGAGTTTGCGTGTTCTCCCCGTGTCCGCGTGTGTTTTCTCCGGGCACTCCGGTTTCCTCCCACATCCCAAAAACATGCTTGATAGGCCGATTGAGCACTCCAAATTGTCCCTAGGTGTGAGTGCGAGTGCGAATGGTTGTTTATCTCTGTGTGCCTTGCGATTGGTTGGCAACCAGTTCAGGGTGTCCCCCGCCTACTGCCCGATGACGGCTGGGATAGGCTCCAGCACGCCCGCGACCCCCGTGGGGACTAAGCGGTTCAGAAAATGAATGAATGGATGGACGTTATGTATCATATATATTATACATGATGTGTGTTTTTGGGAAGAAATTAAGTTGTGATTGACTTTGATCCACTAATAATGTTGCACGATACCAGTGTTTCTGAAATAGTTGGGGGTGGGGGTGCGATACCAAGGGGGGGGGGGGGGGCGTGTGACACCAGGGAACATGCTTTTCTTTTGGCAGTACTAGATTAAAGGGTAATTCAAGATTCAAGATTCAAGAAGAATTTATTTGCCATGTTTGAGCGTGCCAAACAAGGAATTTGACTTCGTTACATCACAGTCTCTGTTCAACATTTAGGTGACTAACAACACTCAGGACATGTGAAAATGACAAATGACAATACAATGACAATATTCTCAGCCATCCCCTGGTCTTAAACTCCCATGAGGGCAAGGAATAACTCAAATCTCCAACTAGGGGAAGTGAGAAACCTTGAGAAGAGACCACAGATGGGAGGGTCCCTCTTCCAGGATGACCAGGCTGCAATGGATCCAGAGAAGACACATAGTTCAAGCAGTGTAGACAATCCAAAAGGGTGTGGAGAGCAGGATGTTATTGCACAGCAATGACTCTGAGACTCTAAGAGTGGTGTGAGTTCATCAGAGCAACAGCCTGGGGGAAGAAGCTGTCTCTGTGTCGGCTGGTTTTGGCGTACAGAGCTCTAAAACGCCGTCCGGAGGGGAGTAGTTCAAACAGACTGTAACTTGGGTGAGAAGGGTCCGTAGAACTGTTGCTTGCGCATTTCCTGGTCCTGGACAGGTACAAGTCTTGGATAGATGGGAGGTTGATTCCAGTGATCTTTCTTTTCTGCAGTCCTGATTGTCCGTTGCATTCTGTGCTTGTCTTGTTTGGAGGCCGATCCAAACCAGACAGTGATGGAGGTGCAGAGGACAGACTGGATGATGGCTGTGTAGAAGGTCTTCAGCAGCTCCCGCGGCAGGTTGAACTTCTTGAGCAATCTCAGGAAGTACAGCCTCTGCTGGGCCTTCTTCCGGACAGAGTCTATGTGGCCGGTCCATTTCAGGTCCCGTGAGATTGTGGTACCCAGGAACTTGAAGATGTCTGAGGAGAGTATGGTAATACTGCGGATAGTGAGGGGTGAAAGTGGTGAAGGATCTCGCCTGAAATCCACTGTCATCTCCACGGTCTTGAGCGGGTTCAGCTCCAGGTGATTTTGGCTGCACCAGTGGACCAGCCGCTCCACCTCCTGTCTGTACGCAGTCTCATCACCGTCCCGGATCAGTCCGATGAGAGTCGTGTTGTCTGCATACTTCAGGAGCTTCACAGGAGAGTCACCTGAGGAGAAATCGTTGGTGTAGAGAGAGAAGAGCAGTGGGGAGAGGACGCACCCCTGGGGGGCGCCAGTACTGGTGGTCCTGGAACCAGATGTGATGCTCCCCAGCCTTACACGCTGTCTCCTGTTGGTCAGGAAGCTGGTGATCCAATGACAGGTGGAGGCAGCCACCGCGAGCTGGATGAGCTTCTGTTGGAGGATGTCAGGAGTGATGGTGTTGAACGCCGAGCTGAAATCCGCAAACAGGATCCTGGCGTACGTTCCTGGGGTGTCCAGGTGGTGCAGGATGTAGTGCAGTCCCATGTTGACCGCATCATCCACCAACCTGTTTGCCCGGTAGGCATCCACTGCAGTAGGTGGGAGTGGCGGTATCACTGGAAGAGTCTACAGTGTAGAGCGCACGGAACAAAAGCACACACAGTACAGAGCAGGCGATAAAAAGTGCAGTGGGACACCATGGAAAAATATTGAACAGGGTTGCAAAGAACGGCGGAGAGAGACGGAGATAAGAGAATTGAGAGTCATACGAAAACTAAGACAAGGAAATATGACGAAGGGTACGTAGCGCTCCACTTCAATATGACTAAGATGGGAGACGAGGAAAGACCGGTGTGTTTACTGTGCCTTACAATGTTGGCAGCGGACAGTATGAAGCCAAATAAATTAAGGCGGCACTTGTGATTGCACATTGCACTCCAATCACGCTGATAAGATGCTTGAGGTTTTTCAGCAAAAACAGGCTGAATATTGCCAACAATCATCCCACTTTGTGAATGCTACTTCAGTCAATCAGCAAACACTGTAACTATCATATAAAGCAGCGTACCATATTGCTCAGTGCAAAAAACAACACATTGCAGAAGAGCTGATACTACCTGCAGCCGCTGCCTCATTCTGATTAAACAGCACAAATTGTTTTATTCATTTTTGTTTTGTAGGTTAAAATGTTTTATATATTGTGCTCCTGAATTAATGTTGCTGATTACTTTGAATTGAATATTATTTATTGCTGTTATTTAATATGTATGTTTATTATTATTTTGTTGTATTTTTTCAGCATAAAATGACAGTTGGTCAAGAATGTTTATAGTTTGGATAATTATAATTAATTTTTTATTTTAAGGAAAAGCGATGCACTTTGAATCTGTTCTGTTACAGACTAAAAACAATATTATTAATAGTTATTCTTTAATGTAAGTTGATCTATCTATTGTATTTATTTTTTTGTTTTTCTTTAATGTTAATAAAATGGGGGGGGGCGTGAAATGTTTTCTTCTCCCTGGGGGGCATCACAGAAAATAATTGAGAAGCACTGCACTATATTTGCAGTTTGCACCATCTTGTACATTTGTCTACGTTTTCATGCGATCAGCGGAAATAAATAAATTTATAACACAGATGGAAAATGGCCTCCTCTAGTAGTACTGTATTTTTACCAATAGATAGCAGTGTTGCTCTATCCCACCACTTCATTGCCTGACTGCATGTGATCAGTCCAAAGTGAATGGCTGCAGATAATTTCAAATTCCCTTGGAATTGGGCGTTGGGGCAACCTCAGGACGTTGTTTTCCCCCAACTGACAGTTCATGAGAAATATAATTGCATATTTCACTTTTACTCCACCTACTGTCACTTTAAAGGGTGGCGCTAGCGGCGTTGAAGAAGTCAGCAAACTTCAGTGTTGCGCCTTAATTATCCGCGATGTCTACAATTGAGGTTTACGACTACATCGTAATCGGTGCTGGAATCCAAGGATCTTTTACATCTTACCATCTGGTGAAAATGAAAATGAAAACTCTTCTCCTTGAGCAGGTGTGTCAAACGATATCTTGTTGCAACTACACGTGACAGTTTGAGGACTCGTTCTGTCAAGTTGAATTTCAACCTCGCACAAACAACTTTTCTCTCCTTAGTTGTATCCTTGTTGCGCATGCATGCATGCTGTGGATGAGGAATGGGGATTCTGTTACATGGGTTGAGTACCCATTGAGTAGTTGTGTTTGTTTAAGAAGAATCAGAAATAATAATAATAACAAAAATATCTTGTTGAATAATCTATTATTATTAGTTTTTAAGCATTCGGCATACATTCTGCTTTTAAATAGTGTTTTAATTAAATCATAAATCAATCCAATGTAGAATGCAGATTTTTTTCTGAACAACGTCATTGAATAACTTATTATGTTGATCTTTGCACAATTCTGAGTTTCAGAATGAACGGAACTATGGAACTGTAGTCTCTATTTCAGGTTCAGACCCTGTGGGATAATGAATTGGTGATGTAACAGTGTTACCTTTTTATTTGTGTCAATGTCAATCACAAACCGCTGCATTTTTCAATGCTTTTGGCAGATGTGGAAAAGTAGCCAACCCTCGACCTTAAGATAATTTTTTTCGACAGCTACAATGTGATGTTCAAGAGCTAATCTCATTGTGTTCTGTACTATGTGCACTTTCCTTTCATCAAGTTGCCGAAGACAGCGTTTTGAATTTCATAAATCCTATTTGTATCATTTACACAAAGCACTGATTTGATCAAAGAATAAACCATATTTTTCTCAAGACTGCTCCATGCAACCTACAACTCCAACTGAAAACCCATCTGCATTCCTACTCAAATCAAACATTTTGTCTGTAACCCTGCATTTGGGACTGAAATAATTAACAGTAAGGGAAAATATTATTCTGTTGCCTTTATTTAATAGTGCATTCAAAGTCAAAGTCCGCTTTATTGTCAATTTCTTCACGTTAAGGCACACAAAGAGATCGAAATTACATTTCCCACCGTCCCACGGTGACTAGACACAGTACACAACACTCACAATCAAATAGCACAAAGAGAAGCACGACGTGGTAGGAACAGATAAACACATAAAACTGTCTGACAAACACTCATTAATTGAACAAAACACTGATCGGTTGGGACGAGGCCGCTGCGTGTGCACTAGTCTCTGCCCCTGTTATGTCCATCCGTACTTCATGCACCTGAGAAATTGTTTCACATGGCCTTTAATTAAGCATTCTATCATCCGTCTGTCCATCCATCTATCCATCCATCCATCCATCCATCCCATCCCAACTCAACTCAACCATAATTTTTTTTCCATGTTTTTCTGATTTTAGTTTACTCTACCTCACACTCGAGGGAGCTCCCATGGCCAAACCCGTATAATCCGTAAGGCTTACGAGCAGGATTTCTACACACAAATGATGGGTGAAAGTTATGAACTGTGGGCTGAGATGGAGAGGGAGTCTGGTGTCAAATTGTACAGGTAAGATGGCAGCTGGATCGAGATTCTGGCCACACAAATAATTTTCTTAGACCTAAGGTTAGGGCTGAGCAAATTGACTAAAAAGTACATCACAACAAAAGAATTTCATATTGGTCAATCTCTATCTATCTATCTATCTATCTATCTATCTATCTATCTATCTATCTATCTATCTATCTATCTATCTATCTATCTATCTATCTATCTATCTATCTATCTATCTATCTATCTATCTATCTATCTATCTATCTATCTATCTATCTATCTAGTATATATATCTCAGTGGTTCTTAACCTGGGGTTTGGTGGGTTGGTCTCAGGGGTTCGACAGAGCCTCCACTGCGAAGGTCTGAACACACCTGTATATTGTGTAAATTTGTGATGACGCAGAAGTCACACTAATTTCCTGGAATGTAATTTGTTGAGAGTTCATGCATTGTGTTTGTTTTGTTCTTTGAACAAGGTGATGTTCATGCATGGCTCATTTGTGCACCAGTAAAAAATCTGTCTTGAATCAGAAATTTGTTTTTTGTTTTTTTACTAAAGAGGGGTTCAGTTAATGTGCATATGAAACTGGTGTGTGTGTGTGTGTGTGTGTGTGTGTGTGTGTGTGTGTGTGTGTGTGCGTATGTATATATATATATATATATATATATATATATATATATATAATATATATATACGTATATATAATATATACACACACACACCGTCATTTTCAGACTATAAATCGCTCCGGAGTATAAGTCGCACCAGCCATAAAATGCACAATAAAGTAAAAAAAAAAACATATATAAGTCGCACCAGAGTAGAAGTCGCACATTTGGGGCAAATTTATTTGTCAAAATCCAAAACCAAACACAGACATGAACCAGCAAAAACAGGCTAAACGATACGGTATGCTAACGTGACATATACACAAACGAGGAGCTGAGAACGGGCCTGACATAACATTCAGAGTTATTCAAATAAGTATTACATAAATAACACGTTTATCAAGCCATCTGTGTCACTCCAATTCATTAAATCCATCGATCGTCCTTTATGTAAACAATGCCGCGTATGCGCCGCATATGCGCCGCGCCGCTGACATCGCACCCGTTGTAAGTTGCATTTCTAATTATTTCACAGACCCATATAACGATATATAAAGTATATTTCAAATAACTATCATACAACAACAATATTATCAAACCATTTGTGTCACTCCTAATCATTAAATCTATTGATCAAATTCCTCATCCTTTATGTCAACAACGCCGCGCACGCGCCGCACAGATCTAGTATACAACTAGATTGTAGCATTAACAAAGTCGAGGAAAGACGTGGGTATGGTAAACGGCTCTTTATTTAACAAAGCAAGAGTTCAACGAGCCAACAACTACTGAACTGTAACGATAAAAACATATACAAGTTGCTACACGAAATAAAATATATCAAATAACGATAACATAAATACATTTTTCAAACCTTGTGTCACTCCAAATCATTAAATCCTTCAAACGTGGGGCCCTTCGTCATCTTCGTCATCCCGTGATCAAATCCTTTGTCCTTATGTAAACAACCGCCGCGCTGCTGACGTCACTTGCAGTTCAAATGACAGTAATCCCTTGCTACATCGCGGTTCGTTTATCGCGGTTTCACGATATCGCAGATTTTTTTATTTTGAAAAAATTCACATATAAGTCGCTCCTGAGTTTAACTTGCCCCCCCCCACCCAAACTATGAAAAAAAAAAAGTCCCAAATTTACGGTGTATATACATATATATATACATATACACATACACACCATAAATTTCGGACGATAAGCCGCGACTTATTTCTCAAATTTTGAACCCTGCGCCTTATAGTATGTGTATGTATATATATGTATATGTATATATATGAAACTAGTGTGTGTGTGTATTGTGTGTGTGTGTATATATATATATATATATATATATATATATATATATATAGTGATACTGTGCTTTGGTTTTTAAATGTAGTTTTCTCCCCATTCCTCCTATTTTTCATTTTGGGGAGTCATTTATTCAAAATATATAGTTTTTGGTTGTTTTTTGAAGGAAATGTTACATCCCGATTTGTCTCTTATAAATCTGCAACCCACCTTCCCCTTACAGACGAACAGGACTTCTGGTGATGGGACCAGAGAACAGTCGGCGCTACCTTGACTTTAAGAGAACCCTGGAGAAGAACAAGATTTCTATGGTGGTGCTTACCCCTGACAATTTCAATCAGCACATTCCTAATGTCATCTTGGCTGATGGGGATGGTGCTTTAGTGGACACCACTGCTGGAGTGTTATATGCAGATCGGGCACTGAAGGTTGCACAGGTACAGCAGGAGTGCAAATGATAGTTAAAGCGTAACAATGTAAACTCTGTCCAGAAATGAACCACAAAAAATGTTACTATTGTCTTACAAATTATACAGTAGGTGTGAATTATTTTGTTTTTGTTTACCAGGAGCAGTTTCAGAAGTTGGGTGGTGTAATTAAAGACCAAGAAAAGGTAACAGACATCAAGCCTGGCCCAACTGTGACTGTGTCGACATCTGCGGGTGTTTATCAAGCCAAGGGACTTGTGATTACCGCTGGACCTTGGACTAGTAAATTGCTGGCCAATGTTGACCTACATCTTCCTTTAGAGGTAATAATTAATATTTTCATGTTACAACAAAGGGCGGCTCGGTGGCGCACTGGTTAACACGTCCGCCTCACAGTTAGGAGGGTGCCGGTGTGATCCCACCTCCGACCCTCCCTGTGTGGAGTTTGCATGTTCTCCCCGAGCCCGCGTGGGTTTCCTCCGGGCACTCCGGTTTTCTCCCACATCCCAAAAACATGCTTGGTAGGCCAATTGAGCACTCCAAATCGCCCCTAGGTGTGAGTGCGAGTGCGGATGGTTGTTCGTCTCTGTGTGCCCTGTGATTGGCTGGCAACCGGTTCAGGGTGTCCCCCGCCTACTGCCCGATGACCGCTGGGATAGGCTCCAGCACGCCCGTGACCCCCGTGGGGACAAAGCGGTACAGAAAATGGATGGATGGATGTTACAACAAACTAAAAGCCACATTTTTACCCCAGATTATAATAGGTATGACAGAGTGTTTAGAAGCAGTGATGCCAGTTATGTAGTACTAAGTAACGTATTACTCCAAAATGTGCACTTTTCCACTGACAACTAACCTAATGCATAATGTTTTTCAGTCGTTGTCAGACTACACTTTCTTATTGTTATTGTGTAGAAAGTATTGTCCTTGTACAGAAAATAGATGGATGGATGTTATAACAAACTAAAATCCACATTTTTACCCCAGATTATAATAGGTATGACAGTGATTAGAAGTAGTGATGCCAGTTATGTAGTAGTAAGTAACGTATTACTCCAAAATGTGCACTTTTCCACTGACAACTAACCTAATGCATAATGTTTTTCAGTCGTTGTCAGACTACACTTTCTTATTGTAATTGTGTAGAAAGTATTGTCCTTGTAGTCATTCTTATCTGAAGTAGTTCCACCATCCAGCACCTATGAACGTTGCATTTACCCACCTCCTGGTTGAAGCAGTGAGAAACAATTGACCAGATGAAAATAAACACCTCTGATATGAGTTTGTTGCTGATCATTAATAATGACGTCACATTCTGGCGTCCCGCATGTGACACAACAGTAGGGCATGTTAAGGCATACTCTTGATAAATTGATCAATTTAGATATTGATATATACTTGGCTCTGGACCCAAAGTGAGACATCATATTTATTAAATAAATAAATTTTTTCAATAATATCCACCGAAAACTGCAGTGTCTCACAAGTATTTGTTAAACATTGCAAAAACAATTTACTGTGTCGACAAAACCGATCAATCTAGATCAGGGGTGGTCAATTCCGGTCCTCACGGTGTCCTGCATGTTTTATAGGTCTCCCTGCTGCAACACATCTCATTTAAATGACCAGGATTGTTATCGAGCTTCTGCAGGCCTTGCTAATTAGCTGATCATTTGAATCAGGTGTGTTGCAACAGGGTGACATAGAAAACATGAAGGACACCGGCCCTCGAGGACTGGAATTGCCCACCCCTGATCTAGATATAGATACAGTCATATGCAAAAATGTGGGCACCCCTGATTACTTTCAAGATTTTCCTTTATAAATCATTGGTTGTTCGGATCAGTAAAAGGAAATAAACAATTACAATGCAAAACTCTTACCAAACAAACTAAATGTTTTGACCAAAACATTTTCTTTATTAACTGCCCATCTTACATGGGCCTGGACCAAGAGTTAGACATCTCATTTATTAAATAAATATACGTTTTCATTAATATCCAGCGAAAACGGCAGCAAATATTTGTTAAACATTGCAAAACCATTTTACCGTGTCGACAGAATGATGTGATATCAGTGATTTTAGTCCTGTTTGTGTTACTGTAGGTGGTGAGAATCAATGTGTGCTACTGGAAAGAGAAGATTCCTGAGTCATACCATGTAAAGAAACGGTTTCCCTGCTTCATACTGACTGAAGGAGAGGAGACTAAAGAGGATATTTACGGCCTTCCTTCCAATGAATACCCTGGCCTGATGAAGGTACTGTATGTCTCAGCATGCAAAACTAATAAAGTATGTACCAGACTTTAGCCCGAATATAAGACGACCCTGATTATAAGATGACCTCCTCTTTTTCAAGACTCAAGTTTGAAAAAATACTTTTTGAACACCAAATTTAATGTTTCTACAGAAAATATTACAGTACATCTGAAACAAATGATTATAGCAATATATTTGTGAGAAAAAGCATGTTATTTTGCCTCATTCAAATCTTGCAAAAACTGTCTATCATATCTTTATATCTGAACATTTAAATATGTAAACTAAAGTGCAATCAGATTTGTAAATGAATGGCTTCTGCTTTTTGAAATGTAAATAAACCAATCTACTGTGATAAAACAACAAAATTGCAATAACTGCATTAACCATCAAAGTGAAGTCTTACTGTAAATGTAGTCTTGAAACAAATCTAAATAAGGAAAAACATTGCAATAAAATAATGCAAACTGCTATCGCTATTGTTGGGAAACCTGAGGACTGTGTAGGGGGTTGGCTTGAATGGTTATGCTCTTTTCGCCTCCGGGTGTCGGTCAGAGCACAGGAAGGAAGATGTGGTTCAGTTTTGATTGCTTTACTGAATTATTGGCAAAAAATAATGATAAATAACCATAAATGAAATACTCTCGGCAACACACCAAACATAAGTCATCGATCGAGACAACAAAACACATTTGCTGGCGACCGTTACTCGCCGTGCCGCTGCGTACCGGCTAATCGTACGATGTGAGGCAAACTTAAAGGAGCGTGCCGGAGCTGTCAATCAAATGGCGCACACACGAAGCAAACCGTGATCGGACAAACGGCACAACAGTGGACTGTAGTAACAATGAAATGTATATACTCACTTTGTGTCAAAGACACACATGATCACAGCAACATACTCATTCGATTATGAGCGCGCCGGAGCTGTCAATCAAACGGCGATGGGACATATGGCACAACAGTGGACGGTAGTAACAATGAAATGTATATACTCACTTTGTGTCAAAGACGCACACGATCACAGCAACATACTCAATACCAGCAACTTTTAACTTATAAGTGAAAATGGGTATAATGTCTCGACCCCGAATGTGAGACGACCCCCACTTTTCCAGTCTTATTTCAATGCAAAAAACATCGTCTTATATTCAAGCCAATACGGTATGTTCTGCAGGCCAAGTCAGATAAAATGTATTGTTGTGTTGCAATAAGCACTGGTACCAGTATCATATTGTGAATTTTAAACAGCACAAATGACAAATCACCATAACTCCTAGATACTGGTACCTCTGGAGAGATAGTGGGTAAAAAAACCAAAAGGCAAAGTTCTTGATTTACCAATCGATCTATGTTCCTGCCCTCACCTATGGTCACAAGCTGTGGGTCATGATCAAAAGAACAAGATCCTAGATGCAAGTGGCCGAAATGAGTTTCCTCCGTAGAATGTCCGGGCTCTCTCTTTCTCTGTGCACTGCTTCCCCCTCCTGAGACGCCGGATGGTGGACCAGAATTTCCTCGAAGCCGTCCGGAAGTCATTCTCCATGGCCTCGGAAACTCCTCCCACGCCCGAGTTTTTGCCTCAGCAACCGCCGTAGCCGCGTTCCGCTTGGCCATCCGGTACCTGTCAGCTGCCTCCGGAGTCCCGCAGGCCAGAACGGCCCGATAGGACTCCTTCTTCAGCTTGATGGCATCCCTTACCGCCGGTGTGCACCAGCGGGTTCGGGGATTGCTGCCACGACAGGCACCAACAACCTTACGGCCACAGCTCTGGTCAGCTGCCTCAACAATGGAGGCGCGGATTATGGTCCACTCGGACACAATGTCCCCCGCCTCCCTCGGGACGTGGGAAAAGCTCTGCCGGAGGTGGGAGTTGAAGCTCTTCCTGACAGGGGGTTTCTGCCAGACGTTCCCAGCAGACCCTCACAGAGCGTTTGGGCCTGCCAGGTCGGAACGGCATCTTCCCCCACCATCGGAGCCAACCCACCACCAGGTGGTGATCAGTCGACAGCTCTGCCCCTCTCTTCACCCAAGTGTCCAAAACATGCGGCCGCAAGTCTGATGACACGACTACAAAGTCAATCATCGAACTGCGGCCTAAGGTGTCCTGGTGCCAAGTGCACACATGGACACCCTTATGCTTGAACATGGTGTTCATTATAGAAAATCCGTGTCGAGCACAGAAGTCCTACAATAGAACACCGCTCGGGTTTAGATCGGGGGGGCCGTTCCTCCCAATCACTCCCTTCCAGGTCTCACTGTCATTGCCCACGTGAGCATTGAAGTCACCCAGTAGAATGATAGAGTCCCCAGAAGGAGCGCTCTCCAGCACTTCCTCTAGGGACTCCAAAAGGGTGGGTACTCTGTGCTGCCATTCGGCGCATAGACACAAACAACAGTCAGGACCCGTCCCCTGGTCGCTCGCTCACCGGGGTGAACCCCAATGTCCAGGCGCCCAGCCGGGGGGGCAATAAGTATGCCAACACCTGCTCGACGCCTCTTAGCAAATGTTGAAATAATAAATAACATTTTGGTAGCCCTAATACTTTTATAGAGTGTTGTGTGTTATTGATGCCTCAACTGGACTAGGCCTTGTATTGACAAAAGCGTTTGCTGTCCATCCATTCATTTTCTGAACAACTCATCATCACTGATAGCGATTAGCTTAAACAAATTTTAAATTGGCCGCCCTGCTTTTCTTTCCGCCTCCATCACCTACCCAACAACGATCTAGGAAGTTCCGCTGATTTTATTTGTGATTAACCTGCAGTGCAAAGTAGTCAATTTTTACTGTAATGCATTGTCAATTAGTATAGTTAAAAAATAAGACATTGTTACTCAACACTCTCCTGCGTCCAAGCACTTCGGCGGCCACCAAAGCAGGCCGCCCATTAGGCAGTACCATGGCTGTCTGGCCAGTACGAATGGGACCGTTCGCCTATGCAAGGCTTTATTCCAACTTTCAATATTTATAATAAATATTATTTTTAGAGTCAAAGAGTCTTTGGCTGGTGACTATTGGCCTAACTATTGGCCTATTTTTCAGTATTGGGACGATAGAAATGGTAATAATTATTGTGCATTCCTATTCTTATTTTTTTATTCTTCATTCGCTCGCAAAACGGGTGCTCGTCAGTGACTGATGGAATGCTCACCTCTGGTAAATACCCTGAAATAAAAACAGGCAGTCTGATGTCCTCAGTATACAACAATAACAAACAGTTGTACTAAGTTCATTTTGTTTCCTTTGTCAATCACTTTTTGGTTCTTTTATCACAAACAAGGTATTTTAGGTTGCATTACCTGACATGTTTCGGCATGAACTTCCGCCTTCATCAGAGTGTCACTGCTGTAGTTGTGACGCGTCTATCAGCTGATCGATGAATGAAGGCGTGACTCACCTGTCAGATTTGACAGATGAGGCACGCCCTCTGCTGTCCCTTCACCTCTCCAAAATGCTGCTCCAGGTGGTAGAGAGCATGTAGGCTCCCTCGTCTCTGTTGATGGTCCTCGGGCCTCGTTTACGGATCTCTATGGCCTCCCTGATCCAACGCTGATGTTTATTTTCTTTGGTGCAGATGACTGGCCTTTTCCCTGTCCATGATGTGGTTTTCTCTTTTACAGTGGTCGGTGATGGCTGACTTGTAGTGTTCATGTTCTGCTTGCTGTTTTATTGCTCTTGTTTGTCTTATTGCTGTCTCCTTCTCACACTCCTTTTTGTGTTCCATTTTCCTGGTGGTGAAATTTCTCCCTGTCTCCCCGATGTATGATTTATTGCATGATTTGCATGGTATCTCGTATATGGAGTTGCATTTATTTTCCGGGTTGATTCTGTCTTTTGGGTGGACCAGTATCTGACGGAGTGTTGTGTGTGGTTTGATGGATGTGTTTATGTTATATTTTTTCATGGCCCTTTTGATGCGTTCCGTAATGTCACCATACCGCTGGGTTCTTGTCTCTGTGTTTTCTTTTTTCTTTCCCCCTGTGTTGTGTGTTTTTTGTTCTTTACCTATTCTGCACCTTTAGTTATTGCCCATTGTGGATACTGACATTTTTTGAGTGCGTTTTGTATGTGCTTTTCTTCCTGTGTTCTGTCCTCCGGGTCCGTGATTATTGTTGTTCGTTCGTATAGTGTTCTGACTACTGACAGTTTATGTATAGTGGGATGTTCTGATGTCCAGAGGAGGTATTGGTCGGTGTGTGTGGGTTTTCTGTGTACTTTTATTTTTATGTCTCCGTTGTCTGTGTGGTGTATGTTGATGTCTAGAAAGGCTATGGATTGATCTGTTTCTTCTTCGTGAGTGAATTTTATGTTGCCAGTGGTGTCTATGGTGTTGAGGTGGTCTGTAAGGTGTTGTGTGTGTCCTGTTTTTGTTTTTTCCAGAATATCATCTACGTAGCGTCTCCATAGTGTGGGTTTGTATGTATCCGGGGCTGTTGAGAGTGCTTTTTGTTCTAAATCCTCCATAAAAAAATTGCACATGATGGCAGAAAGAGGGTCTCCCATGGGGAATCCCTCTTTTTGCCTGTATTGGAAGTATGTGGAGGTGGCGATGAAATGGAGTAGTTGCGTGATGTCCTTTGCTGTTAGATTTGTCCGTTTCTTGAGTGTCCTGTCTGCTGATAGTCTGTCGTGCACGATGTGTATGGTGGCCCGTGTGGGTGTTTTTGTGAAGAGTGAAATGACGTCGTGTGATATAAACATTTCATCTTTCTGTACCTTTATGTGTGTGAGTTCTGTGGCAAGTTGTTTTGAGTTTTTGCAGTGTTGTTCTGTGAGTCCTAATAATGGTTTTATTATTTCTGTGAGCGCTTTTGAAAGATTGTATGTGACTGACCCTATGCTGTCTACGATGGGGCGGAGAGGTGTACCTGGTTTGTGGATTTTGGGTGTACCATAGATTCTGGGGATGATGTTTGCTGTAGGTATTAAGTGATGAAGGCGGAAGTTCATGCCGAAACATGTCAGGTAATGCAACCTAAAATACCTTGTTTGTGATAAAAGAACCAAAAAGTGATGAACAAAAACAAACAATTGGACCTTGCTGTTCTAATTTTTGGATACTGGGTGTAAATGACTGTTCTGTATAACCACTGCATTTCGATAACCACAATCACAACTGATATATAGACGTCATAGAATGTACTGTTTTATGTGGGTACAGATTTGTTATCATGATGGCAGTGAGACTGACCCGGACCAAAGGGACAAGAAGACAAAGGGAGCTGATATTGACATCCTCCGGCGCTACATTGCTCGCAGTTTTCCAGGCCTGATCCCTGAGCCCGCTGTGATTGAGAGCTGCATGTATACGGTCAGGAGCATTTGTTTTTTTTTTTTCAATTCTTTGTTTGAGTATTTCAATAAAATCAGATGGGTTTACAAAACACTCGGGTACTAAACTGCCCAGTTCAAAGGGAAAACGTTTGTGTTATAAAAAATTAAATCTGCACGAGTCATTTAATTTTTCATTATTCCATAAGTCATCAATATTGGTCGATATGGATACATTCACTTTTTCAACCGTTGAAAATAAGGGCCTAGAGGAAAAAAAGGCTGAACTTTTACAATGCCATTTTGTTGTTGATGGTGTTGTGCCAATGTACTTTCCTCTGAAAATATCTGTATCCCTGGCCACTGGAGTACGCACACATTGAGTGACGGCGGAACAATGTTATATTTTCCCCAGTTCTTTATATTTAATGCTAGCCAGGAAGATGCCTTCTCAGTTCTATTTAATGTATGCCCGAAAGCCTGAGACACAGCTGTAGAGCCTTCTCTGCAAGATTGCGGAAGATGTAACCCCCACTTCCAAGGTCTATTCTTGTACTACCGTATTTTCTGCACTATAAGATGCACTGGATTATGAAATACACGTCCATTGAATTTTTTATTTAGAAATTATTTCATATATAGGGAGTACCGGATTAAAAGGCGCATAGAAGCTACTGCATCAAACTGGGGTTGACTTGGGTTGCGTTCTGCATCCACTAGATGGAGCTGTGTCAAAGGGAATGTTAACCCAGTCAATGAGGTAAAGTCCAGCTTCCTTACCGTATAAAAGTGATTCAGTTTGGCTTCTCACTTGGTCCAGCAACCCCACACATTTTTGCTGGTCATAAACTTTCTTTAGTTTAAAGCGATTCTAGCCTATAGAAAAAAATGTTGTTTTTTCAAATGTCATGCAATCAGTAGTATATTGATATTGAATAATACATTATATTATATATGAACATAATATTGAAATACAAAAAATTCCAATACTGATTGCAAATGTTAAAGTCCCAAGTTAAAGTCCCAATGAGCATTGTCATACACACATCTGGGTGTGGTGAAATTTGTCCTCTGCATTTAACCCATCCCCATGTGATTTTGATCCATCCCCTGAGGGAGAGGGGAGCAGTGAGCAGCAGCGGTGCCGTGCTCGGGAATCATTTGGTGATCTAACCCCCCAATTCCAACCCTTAATGCTAAGTGCCAAGCAGGGAGGCAATGGGTTCCATTTTTTTATAGTCTTTGGTATGACCCGGCCCGGGTTTGAACCCACAACCTTCCAGTCTCAGGGCAGACACTCTACTACTAGGCCACTGAGCTGTAGTCATATACATAGTCATAGCTCAAAATAAATATTTCAGTTCTTGTCTGTGGCCTCTCCACCTGGAAACCTTGGAAAATATAAACTAAATATTCTGATGTAATGATTTGAATCAGCTGCGAAATCTGGAATTTCGCAAAAGTTGTGGAATCACAATGGTTAATGCTTAAAGCAAATTAAACTATACAATACAATTTCTGTATTATTTTTATTATTAAAATGAACTCTACAATACAATTTCTGTAATATTTTCTATTGCTAATTTTTCATATTTTATTTTACCAGAAAACACCTGACCATCATTTTGTGTTAGACCGCCACCCAGCATATGGCAATATTGTAATCGGCGCAGGATTCTCAGGTACAACTCAGGTCCAATGCACAACATGAAATGAAAATTACAGCAATGGAACAAAGTAGCCGACTTGGTCTTCATAGAATGAAAAAAAGTAATGTGTTTAAAATTGTATTTTATGTTGAACCTTTTGAATTTCAGGTTCAACCTAAGCTGTTACACATTAAGCTACAGTTGTTGTTCATCCTTTGGATTTTTTAATGGCATTGTTTCATCAATTACACTGTGGGTTTCGATTATACAGGATTGTGTTACGTTCCCATTCTACTAGTTTATTGGTGACAAGCTTATCAATGAAGCTTATGAAGCTAATATACGTATTTTAAGGGTAGAGCGATCTGTCATTTACATGGGTGTGTTGTCATGTCACGAAGAGGAAATGGTCACAATGGCTATTTTTCACCACTCAACCTCGGTCATGTTGTTTCATCTCTTATGTACTGCGATATGCAGTGAGCAGTAAAATTCGGTGATTGATTGTAAAAGGAAGAAATTAATGGCTCTCGAATTAAATCAGCATTTGACCATCAAGTTGGACCACACTTTCTGAGAAACACCCATAAATCATTTTGATCTGGTTTTGAACAAGTTTATTTTGGGATTGTCACACTCCTGGACCATCTGTCTGAAAACCACACCAAGTCAAATTTAAAACAAATAAGTGAAAATATCTCAAAGTCATGATAAAGTACATACAAAGACATCTCTGATTATTTCTTGATTTTAGGAATAACATTAATGACATCAGCCTATTGAATGATTAAGCATCGGCTCCCTAAAATGTCTGTGCATGAGAAAGAAAGATAGAAACAACCCATATTGTGAAAATGAATGGGTGGCTGGCTGTCTATTTTAAACAGGGAACTTGGAATGAATACCAAATTAAGTAATTTCTCTTAAAGCCAGATACTCAGTGTTGCTAAGGGTTCCAAGTAAAGCTGTGAAAATCAGCAGAGCAATGGAAAAGAATCCCATTTGTCAAAGGTCTCAGTCACTGTGGATTGAGCCTGGCTTTGAAGTCCAGACAGCATAACCATGGCAGTTTCCCACTTTGTGCATGTTCTTCTCGTCATGGAGAAAAGTGTACAACCTTACCTTTCATACTTTAATGAAGAAATTCACCTTATGACGTAAGGGGGCGGTCGGCATCAGTTTCTTTTGGTATAATAGGTCCTGTGAATTCTTTCAATATTATACACTGCTCCAAAAAATTAAAGGAACAGTTTTTTATCAGGGTATGGCATGAATTCAATTAAACTTTTCTGATAAGGTTTTAGTCAGGTACGTGGCAGAGGGGGTTGTTAATCACTTTCAGATGCATTGGTGTTGATGGAATTAACAACACGTACACTAGAGGGGCAACAACGAGATGATCCCCAAAACAGGACAGGTTTTGCAGGTGGAGGCCATTTCAAGCTCATCCCTCTTGATCTTTTTTAACTGTTTTTCCACAAGTGTTGGCTTTAGCAAGAGTCATAATCACGACTGGAAGCATGAGGCGATTTCTTAACCCTCCTGAAGTTGCGCAGATTGTCCAACTCCAGGATGACACATCCATGCGTGCTATTGCAAGAAGATTTGATGTGTCTCCCAGTACAATCTCCAGAGCATGGAGGAGATTCTAGGAGGCAGGCAGTTACTCTCGGAGAGCTGCACAGGGCCGTAGACGGTCCTCATCCCATCAGCAGGACCGATATCCGCTGCTTTGTGCAAGGAGGAACAGGTTGAGCACTGCCCGAGCCCTACAGAATGACCTTCAGCAGGCTACTGGTGTTAAAGTTTTTGCCCAAACAGTCAGAAACAGACTTTACGAGGGTGGCCTCAGGGCACGACGTCCTGTAGTGTGCCCTATGCTCACTACTCAGCACCGTGGAGCTCGATTGGCATTTGCCATAGAACACCAGAATTGGCAAGTCCGCCACTGGTGCCCTGGGCTTTTCACAGATGAGAGCAGGTTTACCCTGAGCACCTGTGATAGATGTGAAAGGGTCTGGAGAAGCCAAGGAGAGCGCTATGCTGCCTGCAACATCATTCAGCATGACCGGTTCGGTGGTGGGTCAGTGATGGTCTGGGGAGGCATTTCCATGGAGGGACGAACAGACCTCTACAGGCTAGAGAACGGCAGTCTGACTGCCATTAGGTATCGGGATGAAATCCTTGCACCCATGGTCAGACCCTACGCTGGTGCAGTAGGTCCTGGGTTCCTCCTGATCCACGACATTCCCGGCCTCATGTGGCAAGAGTATGCAGACAGTATCTGGAGGATGAAAGAATTGACACAATTGAATGGCCCTCACGATCACCTGATCTAAACCCGATAGAACACCTTTGGGACATAATGTTTCGGTCAATCAGATGCCGCCAGGTTGCTCGTTAGACTTTTTAGGAGCTCACTGATGCCCTTAGACAGATCTGGGAGGACATCCCACAAGACACCATCCGTCGTCTCATTAGGAGCATGCCGCGACGTTGTCAAGCATGCATACAAGCATGTGGGGGTGACACAAGATATTGAAAAGTGTTTTGAATTGCAGAAATTGAATTTAGGCAAAATGGACGAGCCTGCCACATCATTTTTTCACTTTGATTTTTGGGGTGTCTATATACTGAGTTCTCTGTAGGCTGAAAACCTTTTTTCCATCAAAAGATGTGGCATCCTTTTGTTCCTGAGACATTAAACTGTCCATATCAGTATAGATATCCAACTTTTTTTTCACCATTGAAATCTGATGTGTTTTCAAAGTGTTCCTTTAATTTTTTTGAGCAGCGTATAAAGGGTTTAAAACTATACTAGATAGCTGCAGTGGAGCTAAAAAATAACAAGACTGAATTCACATGCCTGACCATCAATCATGATTATTTGTGCAAGCCACTCTCTCTTCCTCAAGCCAAAAATATGATTAGTGACTTGTTGACACAAGCTCATCGTCATTGAGAAGTAGTAAACAAATCGACTGGTCTGTACAACTCCATGTTTGCATAAATTTGCATGTGGATCAAATAACAAGCCTGTTTGCTGGGTTAGCCTGCAAAGTAAAAACTCATTTAAAACATTCATGACAGATTTTATTACAGAGTATACAGAAAGTCGTGGGAGACGTTGCTGGGGACATTGGTGAAAACATTCAAAACAGCATTGCAGTTTTTGCACAATACTATCCATTTTTGGACAATCTAAAACCAACCAAATAGAAGGGTTTTCCTTCTCTTTAAATGAGGTAACCAAAATATGACGTATACTGTAATGCAATGTCATACTGTACCACTGTCAACAGTGACTTTTGTCTTTTTGGTACAGTACTTGCTGCGGGATTACATTTGACTTTATAAATGTATTAAATAGTGTACTCTGATCTATTTTGTTCATTCCAGTATATTTTCTTTTCCAGGTCATGGCTTCAAATTTGGGCCTGTCATTGGCAAGCTGCTGTGCAAGCTGATCCTGGGAGAAGTGCCCTCCTATGATCTTGCACCTTTCCGAATCAGCCGCTTTCAGACCAACATCAAATCATCTTTATAGAAATGTCAACAGATTATCAGTATCTTGTAATTTGAAGATTTATATGTGATAGTGATAATATTGACACTTTATTGAAGAGTGTGAAATTGATGAACAAAAGCTTAAAACAAGAGCGTTGGCCTAAATACTAGTTTTAATCATTTATTTTGCCTTATTATAAGGGAGGGGAAAAGCAGAAAGAAGCTACCATAAGGTATAATCAATATATAGATTTTCACCAAAAATCAATATAGCCTTTATAGCTACAAATCCTAAAAATATGTAGATAATGTAAAACTATATGTAAAGGGACACATGTAATTTAACATTTATTTATAGAGCACTTTCAAGTACAGACATTATTAAATGTATTGCTAAAAATATGGGCTTTTAGAAGCAAAACAGTCCGCAAAATCCACACTGGTTCCAGAGCCCATTTGTGTCTCTATACGTAATTGGCATATCCTTGTTTGTCACATTTCCTGGAGCCAGATTCTGCAGAGGAAGACCAGAGGGCCAGTATACTATCTTCGGCCACCCCTCTGGGTGCTGAACCCATGGCAAAGCGTCTCCATGTCGGGTCAAGCTTCGCCTCGTACAATACATCATTTTCAAAACAAAACTATTGAAGTCCTCATATGCACATTTTTCACAGGTAGAATTGGATCTAAGCAGAGTCAAATCTCTCATGAAGCAGTAATACTGGCAGATGAATATGTCTTGACCCATAAAACTTGTTTGGAATCAAAAATGGAAAGTTGTGGTAAAAGTGAGCCTTCACGAAAACGTAAGTCACCAGTGCCTGGGGTTTCCTTTCAAAAACCTCAACAAATGTTTACTAAGGTTGAAGCAATAGGACCAGTTAGTGCCAGTACTTGTAGATACTGTTTGGGTCAGGGACACTGGAAAAACGATTGTCCTCATCTTAGGTCCAAAAAGACAGGACAAGTAAAGCCAGCTGTGATGGCAGCTCCAGTAACAAGCCCTGGTGCAACACCTGTCCACCAGGATGAGCTCTACCACCAACAGAGTGAGGCTGGTTTTGAATCTACCCAGGGTGATTTTTCAGCCCTCATTTCAGATGGTGTTGGGAATCATCAGGTTCCAGTTAAAAGTTTTAGGGACACCAGAGCTTTCGATTATTTTTGAGTCCATGGTAGCATTTCCTAACTAGTCAGATACAGGAAGGTGTGTTCTGATCCGTGGAATGGGTTAAGTTCCTTTTTCATCTCCTTTACATAAAGTTAATCTGGTGTGTGGTTTCGTCAAGGGTGATGTTGCGGTTGGTGTCAGACCTAGGTTACCAGTGGTTGGTATCCACATGATTCTGGGTAATGATCTGGCAGGTGGGTAAGGCTAACATTTTCAAGGAGTTATCCGTGCCCTCTGCTGTTGTGTTCCCAGATTGCGTCACTACTCTTACTGTTTCTCGGCTTAAAGTAACCTCAGGCAAACCGGAAGTGACCCCAGGTAAACAGGAAGTCTCCTTTCTAAACCGGAAGTGACCCCAAATAAATCGGAAGTGGCCTAAATTGAACCGGAAGTGACCCACATAAACCGGAAGTGACCTCAGCTAAACCGAAAGTGGCCTAAATTGAACCGGAAGTGACCTCAGCTAAATGGGAAGTGGCCTAAATTGAACTTGAAGTGATCTAAATAAATCGGAAGTGACCTCAGCTCAACCGGAAGTGGCCTAAATTGAACTGGAAGTGACCCAAATAAACCGGAAGTGACCTCAGCTAAACCGGAAGTGGCCTAAATTGAACCGGAAGTGACCCAAATAAACCAGAAGTGACCTCAGCTAAACCCGGAAGTTACATCTTTAAACCGGAAGTGACCCAAATCAAACCCAAATATTCATATTTGAAATTCCACCAAATTCTCCAAAATTCCATTTTTCACCTCTAATTTCCATATTTTTCAACCGATTTAACCCATCCCAACTTTCAACTCTTCATCTTTTTCCTCCCTATTCCGCAAATTCCCACTTCCCATATATTCCACATTTTCAAATTTGAAATTCCACCAAATTCTCCAAAATTCCGTTTTTCACCTCTAAATTCTATGTTTCTCAAGTAATTCAACTCGTTTCAAAATCATTCCGCAGTATTCCCCAAAACGTTATTCAACCATTTCACCTTCACACTCAATTTCTCCAGAAATTGCAAATTCTAGTTCTCAATGTTATTTTCCTCTTGATGATGGACTGTTGGTTAGAAAATAGATTCCACATAATGATCAAGGTTTGAGAGAAACAGTTTTCCAAACAGTTGTACTAAGTTCATTTTGTTTTCTTTGTCAATCACTTTTTGGTTCTTTTATCACAAACAAGGTATTTTAGGTTGCATTACCTGACATGTTTCGGCATGAACTTCCGCCTTCATCAGAGTTTTCCAAACAGTTGTACCTTCCTCCTTGCGTGGTTAAGTCCTCCAGACTCCACATGGTGATGTGGCGGGTCATCTGTATGCGCGGAAAACCTATGACAGGATCTTCAATTTCTTGCATAATTTTTTCTGCCCACGCTTCAAGAGGGGTATAGCCAAGTTTATTAAAACGTGTTGTTATTAAAACTTGTCATGTTACTAGTAAACCTAAATCAAGTTGTTAAACCAGCACCCTTGTATCTGATACCGATAATGGGTTACCCATTTGAGCATCTTATCAGTGTGTTGGGCCTTTACCACGTTCAAAATCAGGTCATAATTATTTGCTGACAGTAATGTGTCAAGCCACTAGATATCCTGCTGCCTTTCCTTTGCATACTATCACCACCAAGTCTATAGTTAAAGCTTTGACTCAGTTTATTTCTACATTTGGTATTCTGAAGATCATTTAGTCATATCAGGGTTAAAACTTTACTTCCAAAATGTTTGCTCAGATTTTGGAACAGTTAAAAGTTAAACATAACGCGTGGACAGTGTGTCATGCTCAGTCAAGGAACATTAGAGGGTTTTCCCCAAACGTTGAAGTCTGCTTCTTACTCAGCTTTATTTTCTGATACTCCGACTCAAAGTAATTTAATTGAACATGCCATAGACATTGAAACAAAGATTTTATAGGGTTTCTGAGGAGAAGAAGCGACATTTGGACACTGAGGTACAGTATATGTTAAATACGGATATTGCAGAACCATCAAATCGAATTGGGCTTCACCTTGTTTGTTGGTTAAAAAAACAAAATCTACTTTACGACCATGTACGGATTACCTAAAAGTAAATAGTATCACAAAAGCCTATCTCTATCCTTTGCCGAGGATGGAGGACTGTATCAATCAGGTTGGGTCTGCAAAGTATGTGTGTTAAGTGGTGTGGTATATGGGGGTTTGCAGATGGTGTAAAGGGTAATTGGACTGTTCCCAGGAATAAATTGGCATGGCTGAAATTCTAAATTTCAGCAGCAGATGGTGCAAAAAGTGTATATGGGATTATTGGGTAAATTGGCATGGCTGAAATTCCAAATATTTCCAGGAGATGGTGCCAAACCTTTACATGAGACCAGAAGGGGCAGTCTAGTAAAACAAGCCAAGTTAGCAGAAATATGGATAAATAAAATAGCACGGGGTCGGTTCTTAGTCACACATGGAGGCGCACGTTTCCATTTTTGATTTTATTTCTTTGCTTGGCTACCATATAATAAGTAACAGCTTAAAAGCAATAATATCACTTAATTGGACCAAGAGTGCCCACTACCAGTAAATACTTTGGTGTGTTAAAAAAAATATTCAAAAAGGTTGATTCAAATGTTTTATGATGTATTCAAAAAGGTTGATTCAAATGTTTGATGATGTATTAATCAGTATGGGTATTCAAAAAGGTTGATTCAAATGTTTTATGATGTATTAATCAACATGATTATCCCAAAAAGTTTGATTCAAAGGTTTTATGATGTATTAATCAGTATAGTCAATGATTCATAATTTTATGTTTTATTGAAATGTATTATTGAAGTTTTTTTCATGGAGAAGTGTTTTGAGGCTCAAAAGATTGTTGGCCATATTTTGGTGGGAAAAATAGTCGTGGGAAACTAGTCGAGCGGAAGCAACTGCCAAAGTGGCAATTGCTCTTTCGCAATCAAGGAAAAATCTGGATTAAGCAATCCAGAGGGAGAACGCTGAGCCAGCAATGGTTCCCAGTTGAGAGGCATAGGGGATTGCGCAAACCTCACTGATCAAATGAGATTGTGCAATCCTATGCTATGCAAAGTATAAGTGCCAGTAAGAGGAGGGGGGGCAGAAAGGCCTATAAAAAAGCCACCACAGACCACTGCGGGGCAAGAGCAGTAATACGTGAAGAAGCCCACTCGAGTTCCAAGGCTTTTTCCAGCCTCAGAAATCTTAGTGTGAGACGCAAGGTTTTCGACATTTCACAAGGAACTAGGTGAGGGGAACGGATTTTTCCGTGTTCAAGCCAGGGGGAGGACAGCCGTGAGGGGCTAACTCCGGTCTCCTCGAGGCCAACCTATTTCCTAAATTGGAATTTTAGAAATAAACTTGAACTGATCACTCAACTTTATTTCCACCAAAAATAGCAAACAACCTTGTAGCTACCGTTTCCTACTCTACTGTTTTTGTTTTATAATCCAAATGACATTGAAATGAAATTGTTCAAGTTGTTGGAGGAATTAAGATTTGTAATTCTATTTCACACTTTTTCAATAAATGTGGCTTTGTATAATCATTTAATTTGTTGTGTGCTAATTTATATGGCATATGCGATTGATTGTTTAATTTTGATTTGACAAATCGATGCGGTTGCAGGTACTTATGATGGTATAAAATCAGACTGTGATTAATACAATAAAAGCGTTTAAATTAAATTAGTCTGATTATTATTGGATTCAAATCCGTTCAATTGTTCGTTAGTTGTTTGTGACGCCTTAAATTGCCTTCAAAATTAGCTGAACAATAATTTAATTCCATTTAAATATTTAATTATTTTAAGTATTTACTTTAAACCAGTAATTCCTCCATAGCGGACTCGTACTATTAGTAGGGCCGCGCTTAAACTTAAATTGCCTTCAAAATTATTTGAAGGATTATCTAATTCCGTTTACCGTAATTTTCGGACTATAAATCGCTCCGGAGTATAAATCACACCAGCTATAAAATGCACAATAAAGTGAAAAAAAAACATAAAAATCGCACCGGAGTATAAGTCGCACTTTAGGGGCAAATCTATTTGTCAAACTCCAACACCAAGAACAGACATGAACCAGCAAAAACAGACTAAACGATACGGTATGCTAACGTGACATATACACGAGAAGCTGAGAACGGGCCTGACGTAACATTCAGAGTTATTCAAATAAGTATTACATAAATAACACGTTTATCAAACCATCTGTGTCACTCCAATTCATTAAATCCATCGATCATCCTTTATGTAAACAATGCAGCGTATGTATGCGGACGTCGGACCCGTTGTAAGTTGCATTTCTAATTATTCCAAAGACCCATATAACGATACGTTATATTTCAAATAACTTTCATTCATTTTCGGAACCGCTTAGTCCCCACGGGGGTCGGGGGTGTGCTGGAGCCTATCCCAGCCGTCATCGGGCAGTAGGCGGGGGACACCCTGAACTGGTTGCCAACCAATCGCAGGGCACACAGAGACGAACAACCATCCGCATTCGCACTAACACCTAGGGGCAATTTGGAGTGCTCAATCGGCCTATCAAGCATGTTTTTGGGATGTTGGAGGAAACCGGAGTTCCCGGAGAAAACCCACGCGGGAGGGCCGGAGGTGGAATCGAACCCGCACCCTCCTAACTGTGAGGCGGACGTGCTACCCAGTGCCCCACCGAGCCGCCAATAACTATCATATAACCACAATATTATCAAACCATCTTTGTCACTCCTAATTAAATCCATCGATCAAATTCCTCATTCTTTATGTCAACAACGCCGCGCCTGCGCTGCAGAGATCTAGTATATAACTATATTATAGCGTTAACAAAGTACCAGGAAAGACGTGGGTTTGGTAAACGTCTCTTTATTTAACAAAAAAAGAGTTCAACGAGCCAACAACTACTGAACTGTAATGATAAAAACATATACAAGTTGCTACATGAAATAAAATATATCAAATAAATACGTTTTTCAAACCTTGTGTCACTCCAAATCATTAAATCCTTCAAACGTGGGGCCCTTCGTCATCCCGTTATCGAATCCTTTGTCCTTATGTAAAACAACCGCTGCGTTGCTGACGTCACTTGCAGTTCAAATGACAGTAATCCCTTGCTACATCGCGGTTTCACTACATCGCGGATTTTTTGAATTTGGAAAAAAAATCACATATAACTCGCTCCTGAGTATAAACGTCAAAGTCAAAAGTCAAAGTCTGCTTTATTGTCAATTTCTTCACATGTTAACACACAAAGAGATCGAAATTACGTTTCCCACCGTCCCACGGTGACTAGACACAGTACACAACACTCACAATCAAATAGCACAAAGAGTAAAAACGAACAGACAAGAGCAACGAATAAGTAATAAGCAAATAACCCAAATAAATAAACAATAAATAAATAAATAGACAAATAAGAGCAGCAAAATGGAGCAAGCGTGCTAATAGCAGACAGCCAGACGTGCAATGAATATCGCAACAGACCCTTCTCACCCAGGTTGCAGTCTGTTTGAACTACTCCCCTCCGGACGGCGTTACAGAGCACTGTACGCCAAAACAAGCAGACACAGAGACAGCTTCTTCCCTCAGGCTGTCACTCTGATGAACTCACACCACTCCTAGAGTCTCAGAGACATTGCTGTGCAATAGCATCCTGCTCTCGATGCTTTATTTTGAATTGTCTATATTATGTGTACTATGTGTCCACTCTGCATCCATTGCAGCCTGGTCATCCTGAAAGAGGGACCCTCCCATCTGTGGTCTCTTCTCAAGGTTTCTCATTTCCCCTAGTCGGAGTTTTGAGTTTTTCCTTGCCCTCATGGGAGTTTAAGATCATGGGATGGCTGAGAATATTTATCATTTGTCATTTTCACATGTCCTGAGTGTTGTTAGTCACCTAAATGTTGAACAGAGACTGTGATGTACCAAAGTCAAATTCCTTGTTTGGCACGCTCAAACATGGCGAATAAAAATTCTTGAATCTTGAAGATTCATTTTGTTAAAATATTTGCTTCAAATAAGTAATTCACCCGTAGCGGGCTCGTACTATTAGTAGGGCCGCGTTTAAATGTAACTCAGAAGATTGACGCATTAAATTGCCGTCAAAATTATTGGAAGTATAATTTTATTCTGTAAAAATGTTTAATTCGTTAGAAAATATCCTTGGTTTAAATAATCAAGTTATTTGAAGCATTTCTACAAGTAAGGAGTAAATATACGGTGTTAGAATTAATGATTAATGTATCAACTTTCTTCTCAAAAACTATTGTCGTCATACTTCCATTATTTCGACTTTTCCTCGAATGAAAACGTGTAGGCCCGCTACTTCGGCAACGAAGTAAAGCTGTCCCATATAAATAGTTACTTCGGCACAACTAGGGCAAGTGTGCACTAGATCAACGAATCCCTGAGGTCTTAACAAAGACATCTAAAAATATCCGAGGTATAACAAAAGCCTCAAATAACCGAAGGGAGCCATCATATGACGCGGTTAAACTGACGACGTGTCTCAAATTTTAGTTACTCAGCATGAGCTTCGTTTAACTTCAAAGGGATTGGCGTCATAAAGAGGTTACATTGATTCTTTCAGAATTAATTTAACACTGGTGGTTAGCGCTTGTACGAGTCCCTCCCCCCCGGCTTAATCAACCCTTTAATGGGAAGTCGGTCGCTTTAATAAAAAGTGCGGATTTGACAGTAAAAAAGTTTGGTCTTTTGAAAGGATACTGGGAGGTTCAACTTTCTCAACGGGTACGTGAGATTGCTGCTATTACAACACCCTCTGGCTTGTTTTCATTCACAGCGATGTCTTTCGGCCTGCGGAATGCTCCCGCCATCTTCCAGAAGTTGATGAAAACCGTGTGGTGTCTGGCATGGAGCATGTCCAGAGAGTGTTGGATCGGCTGATGTGGGGCAGGTTGATGGTAAACTTGGCAAAGAGTGAGTTTGCCAGAGCTACAGTCACCTATCTTGATTAAGTGGTGGGTCAAGGTTTCGTCCATCCCGTGGAGTCTAAAGAATTTTCAGTAAAGCAGTTTCTTTCTCCGATTACTGCAAAAAAGCGGATACACTCCCTTGGGACGGCTGGGGACTACCGTTCCATCAGTAAGAACTTTTCTATGGTAGTTGCCCTTCTGACCAACCTGTGGAAGGCCAAGGTTGAATTTTTCTGGTCCACCCAGTGTCAGGAGGCCTTTGATTTAGTTAAGGCATTACTGTGTTCCGCTCCGGTGTTGGCAGCACCAAATTTTAGGAGGCCCTTTAAACTACAGGTGAATGCCAGTCAAATTGGGGCAGGTGCTGTACTTTTACAGAACAATGATGAGAATTTGGAGTGCCCTGTAAGTTTCTTCTCCCCAAAATTTAATAAATATCGATTTAATTATTCTGTAATTGAAAAGGAGGCTTTGAGTCTCATCTGGACCTTACAGCACTTCGAGGTCTATGTAGGTTCAGGTTCGACTCATTGACTGTATTCACTGACCACAATCCTCTGACCTTTTTGAAGTCCCAACCAGCACCTCATGCGTTGGGCTTTGTTTTTATAACCATACAACTTGGTCATCAGACACATCAGTGGTAAAGACAACCTTGTGGTGGATGCTCTTTCCCGTGCTCCTTAACCCTGAGGTGTTTCTGCTCATTTTTGTCGCACAGACTATTCCTCTACTCTTCAACTGCTCCCTAGGTGCCAGGGTTGCTGGGTTGAGGTACAGGCAGCTGGTGGAAGGATGCGGATGGCGTTGTATGTCCGCGTATTATTTTGGTTGTTTTATGCAAATAGCCACATTTGGATGAGTAGTACGCTCATTTTAAGGAGGGGGGTGTCACGGCCCTTCTCTACTGGCCACAACAGGTAACACGTTTGCGGTTGTCTTCATTGTGCGTTTCAGTTCTCTTTGATTCACATAATACAACACCTTCACACCCACCCAGCCATTCACTTTCATGCACTGCATACACTTATTAATTCTTACTCACACCTACATATCTGGTATTTGTTTTGGTGTTGAACTAGTTTTGTTTGTGAAATACACCATTTTGATTTTGAGTTATTTTCTCCACCGTTGTTGGTCTTGTGACTTGCCGTTGAGCCAGGCTTGTTACAATACAAAATGCAGTTTTCAAATGATTGGGATAACGAGATGAAATCATCTTCAGTACCACTTATCCTCACTTGGGCTGCAGGTATACTGGAGTCCATTTCAGCTATCTTGGCGGAGTAGGCTACACTATGAACTGGTTGATTTCCAAATGCAAATTTGAGTGAATCACAAATATTAATGTCATGTCCAGTAAAAGTTTTTCCAGGGTCAATTTTGATTACCTTTCTAAATAAAGGATGCATTACAACAGCATAAAGGTCATTTGCACTATTAGTTTAATCTGGATGGGTCCTGCAATATAACTGTCAGGGAACAAATGAAAATGTCAAGAAGATGCAATGAAATAACACAAGTACAAATTCTGAAGTGTGAAAGCATTGCAAAACAAACACCATAGTTTATTTACAATATATTAAACTGTAAGGCAAAAATTTATAAGGGGTCAATTTGTTCAATAATGAAAATAAGCTATTTTCAAAGCTAACATAAATCATACACATGTACTGTATATATAAATAGTGTGTGCATTCACTAAAGTTATATTTGCTCTTTTTTGTTGCAGCCTGATTCTGCATGCTGGACTCAATAACATGAATGCATGTGTTATCTGCATAGAGAATAAAAACAGAGACATGGGCTTACAAAAAGCATTTCTACAACCATCAGTTTTTTTTCTTCTCATGTTTGGCTGTTCTTGTTCTTTTCTCATCCAAAATATCATTTTAAGTTAATGTGGATTACTAAACTGCCAACATCACCAACAAGGAAATTCTACACATGAATTCAACATGATTATGCTTTCAGTTTTGTTTGCTGTTTCGCATGGAAGACGGGCAAATATTTGAAACAACTTGGGAAACAAGCCTCAAACACACTTAACACAGGTATTTAAGTGAATTTACATTCTAAATAGTAAAGTATACTCAGAACAATAACATTGGTAAGGCTCAACATTGTTACCCATTGTCAACAAATGCACTAACATAGTTAATTGCAATTGGCCAAATCAAACAATTTGAAATCAATTTTAACACACTTTTTGCAACTCAAACTTTGTCTGCTGAAGACGACATTGCTGACCTAAGAAAGAATTAGTCATCATTGACCATAGTTTAATTTAATGTCACCCTCATATGTCTACAACAGGGATGTCAAACTGGCCCGTGGACCAAATAATTATAATTAATTAATGTATATTTGGCCCGCGGCTCGGTGGTGCACTGGGTAGCACGTCCGCCTCACAGTTAGGAGGGTGCAGGTTCGATTCCACCTCCGGCCCTCCTTGTGTGGAGTTTGCATGTTCTCCCCGTGTCCGCGTGGGTTTTCTCCGGGCACTCCGGTTTCCTCCCACATCCCAAAAACATGCTTGATAGGCCGATTGAGCACTCCAAATTGTCCCTAGGTGTGAGTGCTAGTGCGAATGGTTGTTCGTCTCTGTGTGCCCTGCGATTGGTTGGCAACCAGTTCAGGGTGTCCCCCGCCTACTGCCCGATGACGGCTGGGATATGCTCCAGCACGCCCGCGACCCCCGTGGGGACTAAGCGGTTCAGAAAATGGATGGATGGATATTTGGCCCGCGCAAACAAATTGTGCATTGCCTTTGTATCAATACTAAATTTGCAAATTGTCTTCACTTTTAAAAAAGATGTTCCCAGCAATTTTTATTACCATTCATCTTTTTAAAAATTTAAACAGTTCTTACTAGTCTCTGATTTCAAAACTACCGTAATTTTCGGACTATAAGTCGCGGTTTTTGTCATAGTTTGGGTGGGGGGGCGACCCTTACTCAGGAGCGACTTATATGTGATTTTTTTCACAGATTTTCAAATTTCAAAAATCTGTGATGTAGTGAAACTGCGATAAACGAACCGCGATGTAGCAAGGGAATACTGTCATTTGAACTGCAAGTGACGTCACCCGTGCTGCGCGGGCGGTTGTTTACATAAAGGGCAAAGGATTCGATCACGAGATGACGAAGATGACGAAGGGCCCCATATACTACTGGCATCATTCGCGGCTTTGTTTGTAAGTGACACAGAGGATGAAGAGTTTGAAGGATTTAATAATTTGGAGTGACACAGAAGGTTTGAAAAACTATTATGGCTTTTACGCACGCCCGATCCTTCTCGACTGGAGCTCTCATTCACCTCCGTGGATGGAAGTCGGGGGCCGGCGCCCGGCCGGGTGGCTGTCCGGGGACGGTGGATGGGGCTCGTTTGTGTATATGTCACGTTAGCATACCGTATCGTTTAGCGGCTAAACTTTAGCCTGTTGTTGGTTTCCTGGTTTATGTCTGTTTTTGGTGTTGGATTTTGACAAATAAATTTGCCCCAAAAGTGCGATTTATACTCCGGTGCAACTTATATATGGTTTGTTTTGTGCATTTTATGGCTGGTGCGTCTTATAGTCCGAAAATTACGGTACTTATGTATCAGTTTATTTTGTAGCCTATACTGTATATAATATGAGACGTTTATACATTTATTTGGGTTGAAAGTCACAATGGTCCTCCGAAGGAAACTGATAGGATGCGGCCCGAGACAAAGATTAGTTTGATACCCCTGGTCTACAAGAAGGACAATCTGTCATAAACACCAAAGTTGTAACTTGGGGAGTTTATCAACATTAAATTCACATTATTTTTTTAAATAAATTAAATCACTAACATTACTGACAAAAATAATTCGTTTTTGCATCAAATAGTCTAATGAAATCAGATTCGTGCAGCAGGTGGAACATTCTCACTAATTGATCGTGATGGGTCATTTAGCAACTCCCATGGTCATCAGCATCACAATGACAGCTTTAAGGTTAAGTATACTAGAAAGCACTTCAGAAACACCATAAACAATGAATACATATGGGTGCACATGCTTCATTGAGCATCGATAGCACAAACATATCTCCTAATTTTCTTGCCTGCTTTAACTGAAGCGATGTCAGCACGGCCTCTTGATCTTACATCCTTGCAGTATTGCCAAAATTATTAGCAGATATGTCATATGACAGGCACAAGAGTCAGAAGAATATATGGTTTTGGTATTACAAATACTAATACTCTTTTTAACAACTTTGACATTTTATCAAATGCATTTGCCTTAAAGAAAATGTCAAAATCTGTTAAAAAGAAATTATGTTAAAAATGTTAAACCCATCAATTTTAACTGTGTTGAATGACATTGGTTTCATATTTAATAATTACAATAATAATAATAAAATGATGAATGGATGAATAATAATAATAATAATAATAATAATAATGGGTTACAATAAGAAACCAACAACTAAATGCCCTTTGCTTAGGAAAACCAAATCATATTGAAAATGAAAAAAAAAAAACTGATGAAGCTATCATGGGTCTCCCACTCACAAGAAATTATGTGAGTTAAAAAGCATATAGGATGTAATTTTGTTTGTCCGCTTTGTGAAAAAACAAAAGATCATGAATTCAATTGCTTCCCCTTAAGAATTCATGATGCAATTACTTTCACTTTCAAAGACTAAATTAGCCAGCAAAATTCATACAAAGTAGGAAGGTGAAAGCGTCTTCAGTGTGCAATGTAACAACAGCCCATGAAAACGCACAACTGCACACATGCCAAGTGTAGAAAGAACCCACTTCTATCAAATGGCCCCAGCCCTGAAAAGAGTAAAGAAGAAAAAAGTATGTGGCAGGCATTTCAGGAATCAGTATCATTTGGCAACAACAGAACTGTCTACATGAAACGAAAGCTCTTAGGCAATACACAGAGCTATGGCAAAACATCTTACAAAAATACAAAGAGACAAAGAGATTAAGAAACAATATATTATCATGACAATCCTAAACGCTTTGGCTCAATTACATCCAAGATGGGAGCTGAACGACAATGACAAGAAGCCAGTCTGGTGATAACAAAGCCACTGTGTGGACAGAACATTAAGTTTAAAAACTAAGCAAATCCTGAGAGGATATGCCGCAAAGTTGTGACACCACAAACGTATTACAATGTTTTCACCTACGTTTGCTGCTGTTCTGTGTCTGTGTGCAATAGCAACAACAAATGAGGTCAACTTTGCATGCAAGACGAGTGGGTAAAGCTGTATTACATAAAGTGGTGCTTAACACAGCACAAACAAAGATGCTGGCTCTTAAAGTTCATCATCATCACCATCCTTTAGTTGATTGCTATATCTGTATCTAGAAGTGTACACAGAACCCTGGGCAGCGTCTTCTTTTTCATCTGCCTCCTCTTCGTCTGATCTGACACAGTACCGCCTTCTGCCGGGGGGGCTGGAGGGGGTCAAAATTATAGAAGTTAATTTAATGAAAGCAATATGACAAACAATATTGTATACACTGCTCAATTTAAAAGACAACAAAAAAAGTTAAGTTGGAGGATTCTTAGTTTCCAAAATAATAGTATATTCCTTGTCAGGGTATTGAATCGATCTCAACTGGAGTGTTCTGGCTGCTTTAAAAGACGTTGTTTCTCTCATTTGAGCAGGCCGGTGCAGTAACTTGCAAGAACTGACGATGAATGTTTTGTAAGACAGCCAGAGCAGTCCAGTTCCCATCGATTCAATGCCTTAAGAATGAATTGACCTGAATGATAAAGACTATTGACAGGCATATATCCACTTGGGTAGAGAAAAATGAATCAGTGCCTAAACCTTTTCGGAAAAAAGCTCCTTTCACATTAGTCGCTGAGGCTGGCTTTCTCTGTGCTGTTTTTGTTCTGGTTCACCGTCATGTAAAGCTTCCTATTTAAACGCAATCCTTGCTATTTCAGACACTTGATTTGGCATCCCCACGTATCTAATCATCTTAACGAACGAAGCCTTCACGGCTGCGCACTCTGCAAGATAGATGTAAATAAGTACAGTCTACGACTAGACATTTGAGGAGCCAATTTGTATGAGACGCAGTGTGAAAAGGGGGTTGTTGAGTATTCAAAATCACATTGGAGAAACTGAATCCTCCACCATACTGTAAAGGTCTAGGTCTTCAGGTTTCAAATCTGCACTCCAAGACGCCAAAAACCCATGCAATGTGTTAAACCTGGAAACACCACCATACCTTGTAGAATGGTTAAAAAAAAATTGATATACGGATAAACAATAACCCTTTTCATATACAGTAATCCCTCGCTACATCGCGGTTCGATTATCGCAGTTTCAGTATATTGCGGATTGAAATTTTTTTTTTTTTTAAATCACAATTTCAAAATAAACCATCTAAATTGAGGAATTATGGCTCCAAAGTTGCCCACACACCAGCAGAAGGCAGGGAGTGTCCACACAATTGCAGTATGTACACTTGTACCTTTTTATAAAAAAAAGTTGTTATAATAATAAGAGTTCTAAAAACATATTTAGAGTATTGTACCTTGTTATAAAAAATGGTAAAATAATAAGAGTTCTAAAAACATATTTACAGAATGTACACTTCTACCTTGTTATAAAAAAAGTTGTTATAATAAGAGTTCTAAAAACACATTTACAGTACCTATACTTGAGCTACATATTCATGTCACACACACACACACACACACACACACACACACACACACACACACACACACACACACACACACACACACACGCACACACACGCGCGCACACACGTGCACACACACACACACACGCGCACACACACCATATTTATATTATTTATACGCTATTTTTTGTATGTCATTTATACTACGTACTAATATAGTATTTACCGTATTTTCACGATTATAAGGCGCGGATAAAAGCCGCTCCTACTGCAGCAAACGCATTGCCGACAAACACATCCAGCCCAGCCACATCTGTGACTCTATGTGACTCTATCTCACAGCCGATGTGAAAAAACAAGTGAAGCAAATGAACTCTGAGCTTGCTGTCATTCCGGGAGGCACGACAAAGGAACTCCAACCGCTGGACATTGGTGTGATCCGGCCATTCAAAATAAAGCTGTGAGCAGTGTGAGAGCGATGGATGACCGATGGAGATCATAGTTTCACTAACAGTGGAAGGCGAGTTACGCCACAATTTGCGAATGGATTGTGGATGCTTGGGCTAACATGTCTGCTGGCACTGTTGTTTGAGCTTTTGTAAAATCATATAATCATATCCGGAAAGTGACTCTTGATAGTGAAGAAAGTGAACCTGGCATGTCTGCTGGAGATTTAGCACTGCTGTTCAATTCGGAAACAGAGGACGAGGACTTCGATGGGTTTAACTGATGACCATTACCGGTAATACAAACGTGAATACCAAACTCAGTTTTGCTCCCCCTTCATTTTTAAATTCGCACACTTGTATGCGTGCGTGTGTGTTGTTGCCATGAGAACGTTAAAGGGGGAAGTGTGGGCGTGGATTTGCAGTACGCCCCGCCCTGTGTGTGTGTTATTGTAAGGCGGATGTAGTTGAGAGCATCATGAGAACGTTAAAGGGGCAAGTGTGGGCGTGGATTGTATGGATTGTATATAAAAATTCCGCGCCCTTTGATGCGGTGCGCCCTATGTGTCTGTTAAACACAGTCATGGCACACATTAACAGACTGCGCCTTTTATTACGGTGCGCCTTTTAATCGTGAAAATACGGTACGTGATTAAAACAATTATTTAATGTTCTAATGATAACATATGCACTTACATGGTTTAATATACACTTATTGATACACAAACAATGTATGTATGTTAAAAAAAAGGGTGAAACTACTTCGCAGATTTTCACATATCGCGGATGGTCTTGGAAACAATTATTCGCGATAAATGAGAGATTACTGTATAACAGCTAAATTAGTACAAAGTGTGGTTTATTTTTGTCAGTTGTGCAGTCTCTGATTGTAGTGCTGGAAGAGTGAAAGCTGTTTTATTTGACCTTTTCTAGTGAGCATTAGCAAATTGCAGGAGGAATTAAATGCTGAGCATAATGAGCAGTAACTTGCTCTCAGACAACTTCTCAACTTCTATTCAGCAACTGAGAGGTAGATTTGGAAAAATAAATCGTGCAAACATGCTATGTGACTCTCAACTCAAACGAGAAGTGCAAAATGCAATGCCCTGCTTTATATGTGCCGACGTTTGGATCACACCATGCTGTCAATTGTTTTTTCAGAAGTGTTGATACCAGGCAAACACCTACTGCAGACTTCAATCGCTATCCGGCCGATACAAGTACTTCATCATCAGGCTGTCCACCTTCTTCTTCCTCTTTTTGTCATTCTTTTTGTTGAAGGTTTGGGACTCATTTTGAGGCCCACCATCTACTTCCTCTTCTGGGTTGACAGCCTTCTGAGATGGGGCTTTCTTCACACTGCTTGAGCTGCGGTAGGAGATGGTTGAAGCACTGGAGCTTGACTGAGATCCTGAGTCAGATTCTGATGATGATGGTGATTTTTCCTTCTTTCTAGACTTTTCCTTGGTCTTCTTGGACTTCCGCGAAGAGCTGCTTCTGTGACTACGATTGTCACTTGAACTTTCAGACTCCGAACTACGGCTTCGCTTCTTCTTCTTTTGGTCTTTACCCTTGCTCTTACTGCGGCGACTACTACAGCTGCTGGTGCTGCGAGATGGTCTTATGCAGCTCAGAGCTGATGCAGAGCGTTGAAGATTATTGCCAAGATGAGTAACTTTACTGTCTGCATTGTCTTTAGATTTCCCTTCCTTAGCCTCAGACTCTTCTAAGCTCCGACGCTTGAATTGAATTGGTTTGAAACGTAATACTTCATTGATGGCTTTTTCCAGGTCTGGGTCAAGGTAGTTCCGATGGCTTACAGGTTTGATATCCGCGTTATCTGTGAGATCATCACCTACAGCTGATCGAGCTTGTGGCGGCGGCATGGAAATGCTGCGTCCAGAGGAAGCGTGGCTGTAAGATGCCCTCTCAGTGAAGGCCACCACACTTCTGCTATTATCCATATCAAGGTCAAACTCACTCAGACGGCAGCTACGTGCAAGTGACATATGGGAATCGGCTTGACTGACACTACCAGGACTGCGACCGCCAGACCGTTTGCTTAAACAAGGGCTGCTAGGGTCACTGCCATAAAGTGATCGCCTTCCGCCACACTCATCTAAGCGTGACATGCTTTGATGACGTCCGAGTGTGTTTGAGAAACTCAATCTTAGGGTAGACTTTGCATCATCCTCTGGGCTTGACCCAAGGCAAGTCGAGGCCCGCCTTGGTGGAATAAATGAAATGATTGAGTCTTTGTCAATGTCACTCCAACGGCTTTCCATGCCTTTCCTGGACCAGTTGGCATCTGAATAGGCCTGGGAGATAACAGATTCTCTGTCAACCATGTCATTTGCTGCCAATGATTTCTTTCTGGAGCTGGTTGAGTGGGTATCATCTTGAAGAGCAGTGCTTTTAGATTCAGACTTTTGTAAAGTCAAATTATCCTCCAACTCAGCATTTTCCTTCAGGACACTAAGCAGCTTGTCCCCTTTAGAATTGAGGTTGGAACGTTTTCTGTAACTGAGGGAGCTCATACCGGATAATGGCCGGCTTGTCTCTACATCTTTGCACTTTTTATTTGCCTCTTTCCATTCCTTATCATCCGACCAGTCTTTGCCTTCTTTTGCATCTACGTTTACAGCAAATCTTGAGACCACAGTGATAAGTCCATAAGGAAAGACAATGGGAGAAAATGGAAAAAAAAATTTAGGTGAGTAGAAAATAGATATAGTTTTGTAGGGGTTTGTGCACAAACAAACAGGCAGACAGACAGACAGACAGCACACATTAAACCCCCTTCAAAAGTGTTGGAACAGTGAAGTCATTTTTATTTTTTTTTATTTTGCAGAGGACAAAACCACAGATAAAGCATACGGGATCATACAGTTTCACGTTGGTGCAATTCTTCTCGTATTTAACAAAATGAAACCCACAGTAAACACAACTTAACATTCATCCTACCATTTTACAGTGATGCTGTGTCGCAGGTGACATTTATGCATCTCTTTGTCAGTGTCATTGAGTTTTAATGGTTTAAATTCTGCTATTTGTTATCTGTTTGACCATGATGTTGAAATGCTGGTTTGGCTGGGCCACAGTTCAGTGCAGCAGCTGTTTATGTTCACTGAATAAGTAAGTAAAGTACTTTGCTTTTTCTAAACCTGTAAAAATACAACACTCCTTATGGGTGAAATCAATACAATACTATAAATTGTATTTTTCCATTTTTTTAAATATCAGGCTGCCACAACACTGTTTGGTTTCTGGATACGTATGTATGTGAATCTGATTCTGTCAGTGCCTCACTAGCTACGTATGAATTTCACTGCAAAAGACAGGCTACCCAATGGATTTGTCACACAAAAGACACGCATCACCTGATTAAATCCTTCCCATGTAAATTCACAGAAAGTTTGACGATTTATATTTGCATTAAAGTACAGTGTTTGCACATTATAGGCAATTTGCTTGATTACCCGCAGTCACTGAATGCTTGCGCTATACTGTACATACCCGCTCTGTGCATTTTGGCAATGGAGTGGGCGCTTATCCATTTCATCCACAGGAATTCTAAATAGTGTTTATTACAGTTGTGAAACAATACATTAGGGCAGTTGTTGTTTCGCTGTTGATTTAAAATTTTGCTGTGGTAGTGTTTCAAACGGGTATCGAGGAATTTTCTCCAGGTATAATATCAAAGTCAAAATTTGTGTATGGACAGTCGTCTGTTGATCTTTGCCCGGAGGAACCAATTATTTTCATGGAAAATACGTATGCTGAAAGATAAACTCACTTGAGTCTTTCTTCCATTTACTTTAGGCTGCTACAACGTAAGAGGTTTTTGAAGTTTACCTATTTATACAACGTGAAGTGAAAGTCACGGTTTGGTGACAAATTTAGAAAAAGGTGTCAGATGACAGACAGGCATTAATCCGATACTCTGGTGAACATCTCAAGTCCAAAGCAGTCTGTGTGGACTGCTAAGAAAGCGCTATTGCTCAGACAGTAATGCCGCATGTTTGTTTTTCCACTGACCTTGAGCTCTTCAGGCTGCCATCATCTGAAAAAATCTTGGTGGATCCTTTACTTTTGGACAACCAGGATTTCACCCCATCCACACGACCCTCCACCTCAGAGTCAGTGTCTGAATCCCCTTGACTACTAACAAGTCAGAGACAGGAAAAAAAAGTCAGAGACGGCAAAGGGGAGACGATTGCAAAGAGGGTTAGAATATCAGTTCAAAGAAATTGTTAGTGTGGAAGACAGTCAAAAGTGGTAGAAATCCGTTAAGCCCCTGCAGGCTTTTGCAGTTTGTTTTTCATCGGTAAACAAACAAGATGAAACACAAGGCTGGTTGCCAATGTCAGTGTAGCATTAAAAGCATTGTGTTATTTCTGCAGGATAAAAGACAACACAATCAGCTCAAAAAAGACCTTTTTTAACATAACACACAAGCCACAGACAAACGCGTCATTGCAGATTTTCACTTATGACATTACTGCAATATTTGTAAGGTGGCAGTGATGATACACAGTCTTCCTAAGCTTTCCAAAAGCCTGCTCTATATAATGGTGTAATAAACCTCCCCTGAAATTTGAATTTCAAGTTATTGAACATGATATAAAAACTGATATATTGACCACATTAATTTCAGATTTTTTCCCACTATCTCTAATACTCTACCAGCAATTAAGTATTAGTTGGGTCCCATTTTGAGATAATCTGTTTTAAACAAAACCAAACCAGGTCTTGTGGGAAAAAAAACATTCTAGCACAGCACATGTTCCACCTATATATTAAGCTCACTAGTAGGTTACTTGCTTCCTTCTTTCTTATGGAACATGATAACGTTGAACAATAAAGCTCTGTCTGCATTCATGCTAAAACAGATGGGGGCAGAAATATGTCGAAAGACCCCTAAGCTGTTAGTTATGAGCTTTACAGAGGCTATAAGGTAATGCTGCTACCTGATGCGGTCCTGCAGGATGTACAGTGATCCCTTGTCAATTCACGATTCACCTTTCGTGAATGCGCTACTTCGTGGTTTTATAAGCGCCGTTTGAATACACGCTGATACCGCGGGGCGTCCCTCTGAGGAATGTGCGTTACTGCGGACAGTGCGGCGGCCAACCTGTCACGAATGAGGGAGGACAACCGTGTGCAACAATGCGATAGAGGAAAAGGGGAAAAGGGAGGCTAGAACACCAGCAGAGCGGGTGCACAGCGGAGGCAGGATAACCATGTGCAACACGGACTCTTTGTTTAGGGAATGCAAAAAGAGGAAAAGGCGAAAAGGGAGGCTGGAATGCCAGCAGAGCAGGTACACGAGGTGACTGAGGAGCCGGTCAGCGAGCTCGCATCATGCGTGGAGGCATCTTGTTACACAGCGGATCAGGCAAACGGAGAATCAGGTGGAAGGCGTGCAAGTGTTAAGGCAGACAACCAGCCAGGTGTACAGCTACACAGCGCATCAGGCAAACGAGAATCAGGTGGCAGGCATGCACGTGTCAAACCATACAAAACGGCGACGTCTGACCGATGTACGGCGTCTATGCACACGCCCTAATCAGAGGGTAACACGGGACAGGTGGGAGCGATTAGCGCCAATTAGCATACGCAGTTCCGTATTGGCAACGTACGCCCGTGAGGTCTAGCGCAGAGAGCCTGTCAGACGGTCAAGCAGGGCGAGAGCTGAGACATGACAGCCGTGCACTAAGGAAAAATGCACCGCTGTGGAAAAAGAGTCGGACAGCGGCCGGCAATAAGCGCTCATAGCGTGGGGCGTGCCTCTGAACAATGTCCTTCATTGAGGATGAGCCCGGGGTGCGTGGCTGGCTGCCGCGCATGTAGTAAAAAAAGGACTGCCAACAAGAAATACTATGTGTTGGAAATTTCAAAACATAAAATTTCTAAATAATGCATATACTGTTTCTACTTCGCAGATTGGTGTTTTTCATAGGTGGTTCTGGAACACTTCTCCCGCAAAAAACGAGGGATCACTGTAATTGGAAAACTTTGTAAACAGTATATTACCACTTCTGCCCATTAGTCAGCTAATAATGGTATTTAGTATGGCACCTGTATTTCCCATTTATTTACATTTGAGAGTTTAGGAAGATGACACAGCCATATTCATTTGCTTTTGGCAAAGTATGAAAAGGGGTTTTATCTGGTATGAGCACAGACACTGAGCACAGACATTGATGTGCAAGGCTGGTGGCAGCGTCTTGTTCATACGCTTAAATCAATGAGAGTAATGAATTATTGATAGTCAAACTGCCAAACTGTTTTTTTATGAAATTTCAAGGTACCGCATTATAAAGCAAGGTCAGGTCAAAGACTGATGCAAAAGACACCCTCTTTCTCTCCTGGGGGAAAGTTGTCATAAGTAAAGTTAGAAAACAGTCAAATGTTATAACTTGAATTTATATATTAGTTGTGACGAGAAAATAAGTAAATATATTCCATTTGTATTTTTAAAATTCATCGGTCAAATAATCAGTAATCGTTTCTTTTGTATCGGCATTAACCTAAAAAAGTCACATTTGTCGGCCCTAGAACAAGCCTCACTACAACCTGCAGTTGATTCAAAAGAAATGACTGTCGAACGCGACTCACTGAAACCACAAGAGTGTCACAAAACCTTCTGCAACACATTCACTTCTGAAATGTGTTTTAAAAAATGTGCAGAATCTGAGGAGGAAAGTGTGTTGCATGCTGGGGATACAACACGTCGTCAATGGCATTCATGCATCTCAGCATGTGAGGGCATGCAATCAGTAGCGTTGTGCACCAGGGTTATGAGTCTTTTGAGCACTGTTGATGATGCATTATCCATTAAAGGAAACCCTCTTCAGATGTATTATTCATCTCATTCTAAAATTACTATAGGCCCCTTTCCGCCAGACGTTGCCAAAAGCTTGGCGCACATTACTGAAACACAAAGACTGCAGACTTACGTTGTGTGGATGGGACATTTTGTTGTTTTTAGTGTGGCGGTGTTACAATTTTGGAATAGTTTCAAACAATATCAACATTCTTATCTGGTGTGTGTGTACCTGTGTACAAATCTAACTGGTCAGGGATTGTGAAATAATAGCAAGGTGTTTGCGACTAGTGTTAGTGAGGGCACAGTAACTCAAATGTGGCCCTAAAGTGCGGTCCCACCGAGATTGCCATCACAACAATTTGACATGATTCTCAGTTCCCTTTGTTGTAACATAACAAGCAAGAAAACAAACAAGCAGTCAAGTTGGCTACGCTAATTCAAGTAGAGTTGCTGTGAGGACGTACTTTTTTGATTATTTTTGTCATCCTTTACAGTTAGTCGGGTGTGTACTGTATTATGAACAAACCCCGCTGTCCTGTCTGCATCGACAGACGAAATGATTCGTCATCATTTGTTGTGTACAAACATGGAAAGGGGTCTATAAGGCTTTTTCTTTTGTTTGAATTGGTTACTTTGCAATCAGCTGTCCAAACTTGTGGACATTGCTCCTTCCACCAAACAGTACAGTTCATTTTAGCTCATAACAATACGTTCGAACAGTAAATAAATTCCATCATAAGATGCTGCAAGACGGCCTCTGTTCCTCAATGGTCAAGACAGTTATGAACTTTAAACTGCAGTGTGTAACTTTCCTGACTTTTCATTTTCAGTTGTTCTGTTTTTTTGCTCCATGTCTTGTCTTAGGTTTATCTGTACTAAGCGGTGTGGAAAATAAAAACTAATTTATTACGACTACAGTACTTCAGGGGTGAGTTGGAGCCAGACCCGTCAACATATATATATATATATATATATATATATATATATATATATATATATATATATATATATATATATATATATATATATATATATCGTAATTTTCGGACTATAAGTCGCGTGTTTTTTCTTAGTTTGGGGCGGCGACTTATTCTGAGGAACGACTTATATGTGAATTTTTTTCACAAATTTTCAGAATTTAAAAAAGGGGGGGAACCCGCGAGAAACGAACCGCAATGTAGCAAGGAATTGCTGTAATTTGAATTTCAAGTGACGTCAGTGGCGCGGCAGTTGTTTACATAAAGGACAAAGATTCGATCACGGGATGACGAAGATGACAAAAGGCCCCACGTACTACCGGCATCATGAGCAGCTTTGTTTGTAAGTGACACGGAGGACGAAGAGTTTGAAGGATTTAATGATTTGGAGTGACACAGAAGGTTTGAAAAACTATTATGGCTTTGACGCACGCCCGGTCCTTCTCGACGGGAGCTCTCTTTTACCTCCGTGGATGGAAGTCAGGGGCCGGCGCTCGGCCAGGTGGCTGTCCGGGGACGGTGGATGGGAATTGGACATGGCTTTTACGCACGCCCGGTCATACTCTACGGAGCTTTCTTTCACCTCCGTGGATGAAAGTCGGGGGCCGGCGCTCGGCCGGGTGGCTGTCCGGGGACGGTGGATGACGCTCGGACATGGTTTTTACGCATGCCCGGTCCTATTCTATGGAGCTCTATTCCACCTCCGTGGCTGGAAGTTCAGTAGTTGTTGCCTCGTTGAACTCTTGTTTTGTTAAATAAACAGCCGTTTACCAAACCCACGCCTTTGCTTGTACTTTGTTAACGCTACAATATAGTTATATACTAGATCTGTGGAATAACGATGAGGCTGACGTCAGGGCGCACGCGCGGCTTTGTTGACAAAGGACGAGGAATTTGATCGATGGATTTAATGATTTGGAGTGGCACAGATGGTTTGATAATATTGTTGTAATATGATAGTTATTTGAAATATACTTTATATATCGTTATATGGGTCTGTGGAATAATTAGAAATGCAAATCACGACGTGTTTGACGGCACGCGTATGCGGCATTGTACGATCGATTGATTTAATGAATTGGAGTGACACAGATGGTTTTATAAACATGTTATTTTGTAATAGTTATTAGAATAACTCTGAATGTTACGTCAGGCTCGTTCTCAGCTCTTCGTTTGTGTTTATGTCACGTTAGCATACCTATCGTTTAGCCCGTTGTTGCTCGTTCATGTCTGTTCTTGGTGTTGGATTTTGACAAATAAATATGCCTCAAAAGTGCGACTTATACTCCGGTGCGACTTATGGGTTTTTTCACTTTATTGTGCATTTTATGGCTGGTGCGACTTATACTCCGGAGCGACTTATAGTCTGAAAATTACGGTATACACACATACCGTATTTTTCGGAGTATAAGTCGCGTTTTTTTTCATAGTTTGAGTGGGGGGGGGGGCAATACTCAGGAGCAACTTATGTGTGAAATTATTCACGAATTTTCAAAATTCGTTTTACTCACTAATTTGAACTGCAACTGATGACGTCAGTGGCGCGGCGCACACGTGACGTTATTTACATAAAGGACGAATAATTATATCGATGATTTAATGATTTGGAGTGACACAGATGATTTGATAAAATTGTTGTTATTATAACTATTTGATACATAGTTTAAATATATCGTTATATGGGCCTGTGAAATAATTTGAACTGCAACTGACGACGAGTCCGACGTCAGCGGTGCGGCGCACATGCGGCGTTCTTTACATAAAGGACGAAGAATTCGATCGATGGATTTAATGATTTGGAGTGACACCGATGGTTTGATAAAATTATTGTTTATATTATAGCTATTTGATATATAGTTTATATATTGTTATATAGGCCTGTGGAATAATTTGAACTGCAACTGACGACGAGTCCGACGTCAGCGGCGCAGCGCACACGCGGCGTTTACATAAAGGACGAAGAATTCGATGGATTTAATGATTTGGAGTGACACAGATGGTTTGATGAAGAAGTTATTCATGTTATAGTTTTTTGGATAACTGTTACATCAGGCCCATTCTCAGATCCTCGCTTGTGTTTATGTCACGTTAGCATACCTGTCTGTTCTTGGTGTTGGATTTTGTCAAGTAAATTTCCTCCAAAATGCGACTTGAACTCCGGTGCTACTTATATATGTTTTTTCCCCTTCATGGTGCATCTTATGGCTGATTTGGGGGGATTTTGTTTGAGGGGGCCAGGCTCCCTTTTGCCTCTGCCTAGGCTCTGGCTGGAGCCAATCTCAACTTGCAGGCGGGGTACACCATGGACTGCTCATTAGTCATTAATCATAAAATAAGACATCTAGACAGGACAGGGTTCACCAATTCCGGTCTCCAAGGGCACCTATCTGTAATGTTTTAGTTGTATTACTCATCCAAAATATAGCTGATTTAAATAATCAGCTCAACAGCAATCTTTGTACAAGCATGAACATTTCATTTATTTCAATCAGGTCTATTGTAGGATAGACATATCTAAACCATGGTGGATAGGTGCCCTGAAGTTGGTGATCCCCGAGATAGGACATTCTTCTGTTCTAGTGCAGAATGCCTCCAGTCACTAATTGTGTCCTAGATCAATGTAAACTGAACTATACTGCAAGGTGGAAATGTTGGTTGAAAAGTTAAAAACGTTTCAAATATTAAGACAAAAAAAGTTGCATTTAGAGACAAAATGGTTTTGAATCCAGGGGCATTTCTATATAGTTATCTTTTAAATGGGTATCCTTTAAGCACAGCTTCTCTGTGATCAAAGACTCTTGAATGCTACATCATTCCCAGTGGTAAAAAGAAAAAAAATGACAAGCTCAAGCTCCTCACGTTCTGTTCTTTCTTTTCTGATACTTTGTCACCATGTCTTGTAAACTGGTGGAAATGATGGGTGGACAAACAACAAAGAAGACATCAAAAACAAACAAAAAAACAAAGGAAAATATTCAATGGTAATGATGCTTAAAGTTCTTGATCGTGGTGGTTTGATGACCCTTTTAAGATTCAAGATTCGAGTTTTTATCCGTCATGTTTGAGCGTGCCAAACAAGGAATTTGACTTCGGTACATCACAGCCTCTGTTCAACATTTAGGCGACTAACAACACTCAGGACGTGAAAAATGACAAATATTCTCAAACATCCCCTGATCTTAAACAAACAATCTCAACTGGAAAGATGTGATTTTATGGAGATGGACCCATCATGGTACCTTATCTATGTTTTGTAACCTGAGTGAAGAAAAAGCCTTTCAGAGTGAGAAATGAGTGATTTTAACTGTCAGCAGGCTTCACAGTGGAAGTGCATTTTTAGGCATGTAATTAACCACACAGAATCAATGCAAGTCATTTATCATCCATCCATCCATTTTCTGTACCGCTTTGTCCCCACAGGGGTTGCGGGCATGCTGGAGCATATCCCAGCCGTCATCGGGCAGTAGGCGGGGGACACCCTGAACTGGTTGCCAACCAATCGCAGGGCATACAGAGACGAACAACCATCCGCATTCGCACTAACACCTAGGGGCAATTTGGAGTGCTCAATCAGCCTACCAAGCATGTTTTTGGCGATGTGGGAGGAAACCAGAGTGCCCAGAGAAAACCCACGCGGACACGGGGAGAACATGCAAACTCCACACAGGGAGAGCCGGAGGTGGAATCGAACTTGCACCCTCCTATATGTGAGGCGGACGTGCTAGCCAGTGCACCACCGAGCCGCCATCATTTAACATTGATGGTAAAATTAGCATATACTTCATTTGGATAACTGCTATATAAACGGCTTCACTAGATCCATGTAGCATGATGGAGCATGATTAGTCTAAAAACTTATAAATTTAAATACACTTTATAGTCCTGTCACACATTGGAGAATATCAAAATACATTTTTGACATCAAACTTAAACGCACACATCTTGCTAAAATATGAACTATATTTAAAATAAACAATAATTTCATAATTGTGTCAGAGCAGAGAGAAATCACAGGTAAAAACAAGAAGGCTGAATTGTTACAAATTAGAGTCTTGATGGCCTTTGAAAGAATAATGTGTGGACACTCATACAAAACTGCCGTATGGCCTTTTACGGTTTGGGATCTTAGCAACATAATGATTGAATAAAGATGGTTAGCGACCGATTCATTGGAAATATTTCTCATTTAAAAATATTTTACTCTCAACCCTAGTTCTTTTTTCATTTTGTTTGCAAACAACCGTGTGTCACTGTGCATCAATGTATTTGTTTTTTACCTATTAATAAGGTCTTCATTATCATCACTCTCCATCTCATCCTCAATGGCAGCTTGAAGGTCTCCTATCCTTTTGAAGGCTAATTTAAGGTCGGCCTGTAAGCTCTGGTTTGCAGCCTCCAAGCTCTCAATGTCCATTTCCTAGTAATGATGAAAGTAGTTTGTTAATTATTTGGATTTATAGTTGAACATGATTGATTTCAAGTTCCAAGTCTTTTCACTTGCTCATTGATGAGACGGTAATATCTATTGCATACTTACCAGCTCATGCTTTTTGCGGCTGGCCTCTCCTTCCTTTTTGGATAGCTCATTCATCTCTTCTTTCATGTCACGAATCTGTCTCTGTAATCGTTTGCTATGTTCTTTCTCCCGGATCTCACTGCTGCTGCGTTGGTCTCGCTCCTCTGTCAGCTTTTCTACATTTTCCTTGAGACGGATTACAAGACTCTGAAAAAGGAAATGAGATTAGACTCTACAACACTGTCAAATATAGCCTCAAATTCACACAGAGGTTATGATAGAATTTTGTTATTGTGTACAATTTGTACATTCAGTATGTACAGTAATGCAAGGGACTCACAGACTGTATGTAAACAGAAAGTTACTCATTAAATTTACCCATTTACATTACATTTCCTATTAATTTGGGTATGACTATAGTACCGTATTTTTTGGACTAAAAGTCGCTCCGGAGGATAAGTCGGACCAGCCATAAAATGCACAATAAAGTGAAAAAAAAAAACATATATAAGTCGCTCCGGAGTACAAGTCGCAGTTTTGGGGCAAATTTATTTGTCAAAATCTAACACCAAGAACAGACATGAACCAGCAACGACAGGCTAAACGATACGTTATGCTAACATGACATATACACAAACGAGGAGCTGAGAACGGGCCTCACGTAACATTCAGAGGTATTCAAATAACTATTACATAAATAACACGTTTATCAAACCATGTGTGTCACTCCAATTCATTAAATCCATCGATCATCTTTTATGTAAACAATGGCGCGTATGCGCCACACTGCTGACGTCGGATTCGTCGTGAGTTGCATTTCTAATTACAGTCATCCCTCCTACTTCGCGGCTTCAACTATCGCGGCTTCGCTGTATCGCGGGTTTTCAAAAATAAATTAATGATTTTATCGCAGAAATTTCATCATTTCACGAGGTTTCGCGGCCACTTGAGTTTCTTCATTTTCCTTTAATAATGATAGCTTATGTTTAAAAGTCGTTTTCTTGTTTTGAAATGAATAAATTAAAGAGTCAGTACAGTATACTTTATCGTCACATGTGACTTCAGGGCGTTCTCTCCACCGGCGGTGGCCTTCATCTGGACATAGCAATACACTGTTAGTCTCGTCGCTAAGGCATGAATGCGGAGCGCACAGTCCATTGATATGAAAGTCCCCTAGCAGCGAGCTGGTTGATGTCAGCGATAAAAATAGAATATCTTATGGCTAAATTATGGCTCATACTTCAAAAAAATCTAGTTTCTATTTCGCAGAAATTCCCATTTCGCGGGTGGGTCTGGAACGTAACCCCCGCGAAGTAGGAGGGATTACTGTATTCCACAGTCCCATATAATGATATATAAAGTATATATCAAATAACTATCATATTACAACAATATTATCAAACCATCTGTGTCACTCCAAATCATTAAATCCATCAATCAAATTCCTCGTCCTTTATGTCAACAACACCCCGAGTGCGCCACACAGATCTAGTATATAACTATATTGTAGCATTAACAAAGTACCAGGAAAGACGTGGGTTTATATAACAACAATATTATCAAACCATCTGTGTCACTCATAATCATTAAATCCATTGATCAAATTCCTCCTCCTTCATGTCAACAATGCCTATATTGTAGCGTTAACAAAGTACCAGGAAAGACGTGGGTTTGGTAAACGGCTCTTTATTTAACAAAACAAGAGTTCAATGAGCCAACAACTACTGAACTTCCAGCCACGGAGGTGGAAGAGAGCTCCATAAATAGGACCGGGCGTGCGTAAAAGCCATGTTCGAGCCCCATCCACCGTCCCAAGACAGCCACCCCGGCTGAGCGCCGGCCCCCGACTGCCATCCACGGAGGTGAAAGAATAAGCTCCGTAGAGTATGACCGGGCGTGCGTAAAAGCCATGTCCGAGCCCCATCCACTGTTATTTAACAAAACAAGAGTTCAACGAGCCAACGCCAACAACTACTGAACTGTAACGATAAAAACATATAGAAGTTGCTACACGAAATAAAATATATCAAATAACTATAACATAAATAAGTTTTTCAAACCTTGTGTCACTCCAAATCATTAAATCCTTCAAACGTGGGGCCCTTCGTCATCCCGTGATCGAATCCTTTGTCCTTTATGTAAGCGCCGCGCCGATGACGTCACTTGCGGTTCAAATGACAGTAATCCCTTGCTACATCGCGGTTCATTTATCGTGGTTTCACTACATCGCGGATTTTTGAATTTTGAAAATTTGTGAAAAAATTCACATGTAAGTCGCTCCTGAGTATAAGTCGACACCCCACCCAAACCATGAAAAAAAAAACGCGACTTGAAGTCCGAAAAATACGGTATGTTTTTTTGTAACTGGATTAGCTGAATCCTGCTTTTTACTATGGTTGTCAATATATGAAAGCAGGATTCTCTGATTGCATATTGTTTTTGGTAGTGAGTCATCAAAAATAAAATGAGACAGAACAATTATTTTCTTTAGAAATCATGTTGGTATGAAAAAAGGGTTGAATAAATCAAGTTCAGCCTCCAAACATATCTTTCTTCCCTTTGAACACTCAGCCTGTCAGCGTATAAAGAAAACAAGTGTGAGGATGATGACCGTTTCCCAATTATGCTTTTTGTGTCAGGCACAAAATAAAAGTAAGAGATTGTCGCAAACTAAAGGCAAAACAGGGAAAATAGCCAACAATGTGTTTAAATCAAATGGAAATATGTTGTATTGGTATTTACCAGGGCCGTGCGGTCAGAGGAGGCAAGGGAGGTTGTGCCTCCCCTGCCATCATGAAAAGGGGGAAAAAAAATTCAATTGCTTTTATTATAAAGTCATTTTCCCTTTAATCTCAATATTTTTTTATCATTTTGAACCAAAATCGCTGAATTTTTATACTTCTTTTAAAACCGAAGACGATTCGCTCGGAGGAGCCAACGTCCTGTCTAGCCTCCTCCGAGTATTGCGTAATCACACGGCTGCCTATGTTGACAGGCTATACAGTTAGAATGAACTGCTGTCTGTCTCTATGTTGCTGTTTAAGTGTTCAAACACTGTGGCTATATCAACTAATTTCCGTAGTTAAGCTGATGTATATAATATCTAGTATTAAAATCTTGGCGCTTTTCAGGGCACACAATCTCCACAGCCTTCAGCATGCATGTTTTCACAAATTCACCCTCACTAAATGGTTTTGAAACCATTGCAATTTCATTGGCAATAAGGTAGCTGGCTTTCACTGCAGCATCACTGATTTCTCTGCTATGAGTAAACAGACTGCTGTTTCTTCAGACCCGCCAATAATTCATTCACCTTCTCTCTTCTTTGTTGTCCTTGAAACTTGTTGTATTTGTCGGCATGAAGAGTCTCTTGGTGGCAACGAATGTGATATTCTTTCAGCAATGAAACATGCTGTGAGCACACCAAACACACAGCTTTGCCATTCACCTCCGTGAATAAGTAGGAGGATGACCATTTTACTTGGAATATTCTGCACTCTGCGTCCACTTTTCTTTTTTTTTTTGACAGAGACATTTTGCAGTAATAAGGGTGCCTAAGCAAGTAATGTTCAAAGTAGAAGATGTAATAACGCAGGGAGAACGACAAGGTAGCTCCGGAAGCTGTAGGCTACTTGCTTGGTCACTTGCTCAGCCCGGGAATAAACTGTTTGCTTGCTTAACAGAATTGCTATTGCGACATTCAGTGGACGCATTTAGAACAGCAGTTTCTTTCAATGATTTTTTTTTATATTTTGCAAAATCATCTCGTGGGCTGGACTAAACCCGTTCGCGGGCCTGATCCGGCCCGGAGGCCGTACGTTTGACACCACTGCCCTATAGAGTCCTCAGGCTCCCCAAAAATAGCGGTAGCAGTTTGCATTATTTTATTGCAATGTTTTTCCTTATTCAGATTTGTTTCAAGACTACAGTTAGACTTCACTTTGATGGTTAATGCAATTTTGTTGTTTTATCACAGTAGATTGGTTTATTTACATTTCAAAAACCAGCCAGAAGCCATTCATTTACAAATGTGATTGCACTTTAGTTTACATATTTAAATGTTCAGATGTCAAGATGTGATACACAGCTTTTGAATGATTTGAATGAGGCAAAATGGTTGGCGACCAGTTCAGGGTGTCCCCCGCCTACTGCCCGATGACGGCTGGGATAGGCTCCAGCACGCCCGCGACCCCCGTGGGGACTAAGCAGTGCAGAAAATGAATGAATGAATGAGGCAAAATGTCATGCTTTTTTGATCGAATATATTGTTATAATCATTTGTTTCAGATGTATTGTAATTATCTTCTGTATAAAAATTTAATTTGGTGTTTAAAAAGTCTTATTTCAAACTTGAGTCGAAAAGTCTTTTTTCAAACTTGAGTCTTGAAAAAGAGGGGGTCGTCTTGTAATGGGGGTCGTCTTATATTCGGGCCAATACGGTAAAATAGTTCAAATTAAATAATGAATAAGCTACTCTAGAGCAGTGTTCCCCAACTTTTTTTGTGACACGGTTAGGTGTCAGAAAAACATTACCGGGGGGGTGATGGGTGGGGCTGGGGTGACGGCAGTGCATCCCCAGTCATGAACCTCACCGCACGTCACTGGTATTTACAATATACTGTATGTCCATGACCAAATTTCGTAGGTCATGCTAGTAGGCCAATAGCACGTTTCACTTATCCAAATGAGTCTCTCCCATTCCAAGAAGATGGGGTCAAGTTAGGAACGTTCTCGTCGTGACCCTGTCATAAGGAGACCAATCCTAACATTACACGCCAAAAACAGTCCAACCAATTGCGATCTTGTGGGAGGTAAAAGGATAAACCCTCGGCCCACTGATATGAATATCTGTCGTGTGAGTGTGGGGAGGGCGCCCAGATATCATGCAGCCTGAACAACGCTGACTTGCAGAACACCCTAGAATGGTTGGCCATTTGGCGTGATAGCTATGATGATGATTCCAAGAAGATACTGTGTAACCTCTTCTCTACCTGCACCAGCAATGCAAACACAACTACACCTGTCTTTTGGGCTCACCTCTAAGCGTTTGACCTGGGTCTTCTCAAACTCCAGCTTAGTTTCAAGTTCACGGATCTTGGCCTCCTGTCGGCTCACGAGGGATTTCTCCACCATGGACTGCTCTTGGAAGTCCAGTTGACTCTGGAGGGCTTGCATCTACAGCAACATAGACATGTTTATTACAACTCTCACAACTTCTTTTCATTAACTCACTAATATGCACACTTTTTAATTAATGACTTAACAAGGGGTTCTCCATGAATCTCATTCTTTGGCCAAGCAAGACATTGTATGTAGAAATATTGCACGGTTGATGACTGGTCTACTCACAGGTTTGATAAACGCTAGTCACTGGATTTCCTAAATTTCAATGAAAAGAAAATAGAATTTATGGTTTTCTGTGTACATGCCAACCAACAGTCTCTAACTTGAGTTTTAAATTGGACAGTGAATTTAAATTGGGCCGCCAAATTTGAATGCACTGGAAAAACAATACACTGCTATGCTGTTGTAAGTAGAAGTCAAGAGGTCAATCGGTCCATTCACATCCTTGTACTGCATAACCTTGACTTGGGAGTGCATGAACTATCAAGTTTTCTCAGATTTACAATATATGTATACCGTATTATTCGGACTAAAAGTCTCTCCGGAGTACGTCGCATCAGCCGTAAAATGCACCATAAAGGGGGAAAAAAACATAGAGAAGTCGCACCAGAGTTTAAGTCGCATTTTAAGGGAAATTTATTTGACAAAATCCAACACCAAGAACAGACATGAACCAGCAACGATAGGCTAACGTGACATAAACAAACACAAACGAGGAGCTGAGAACGGGCTTGACGTAACATTAACAGTGATTTAAATACCTATAACATAAAGAACACGTTCATCAAACCATCACTGTCACTCCAAATCATTAAATCCATCGAATTCTTTGTCTTTTGTGTGCACAATGCCGCGTGTGCGGCGCGCCGCTGACGTCAGACTCGTTGTGAGTTGCAGTTCAAATTATTCCACAGGCCCATATAACGATATATTTAAACTATATATCAAATAGTTATAATATTAACAACAATTTTATCAAATCATCTGGGTCACTCCAAATCATTAAATCCATAGGAATCTTTGTCCTTTGTGACGGAAGTGTGTGCCATGCCTCCCCTGCAGTTCATGAAAAGGGAAATTCAATTGTTTTTATTATAAAGTCATTTTCCTTTTAATTTCAGTAGTTTTGTATCATTTTGAACCAAAATCGCTGAATTTTTATAGTTATTTTAAAACCGAAGACGATTTGCTCGGAGGAGCCAACTTCCTGCCTTGCCTCCTCTAAGGATTGTGTAATCACACGGCAGCCTTTGCTGACAGGCTATATGCAGTTAGACTGAACTGCTGTCTGTCTCTGTCGCTGTTTAAGTGTTCAAACACTGTGACTATATTAACTAATTTCTGTAGTTAAGATGATGAATATAATATGTAGTGTTTTTTGTCATCTGTCTGTAATGTCGTGTTTCTTTAGATGAACAAAAGGGCTTTGAAACGAGACCTTACGGAGGCAACGAAAAAAAGGTTCTCCAGCCTTATGGCAGGGGGTGCTAATGATCTCGGGATGCTTCATGCGCCCACCTGTAGGATAAGTGATCTCCAGTTCAAATTTGCAGTGAACAACTGAGGAGCAGTCGTCGATTTATTTCATTTTACATTTGTCTTTTTTTTTCGTTTTTACATTTCATTTTACAATGGAGGATTATATATCCAAATGATTTTCAACTATGGATTTTCGGTCGAACAAGGTCAGTAGTAAAGGAAGACCAATTCCGGAGTTATAAGGTTTGATTCGGACAACAGGACTTCGGAGCATGTCTTTTAAAGCGGAGTTGTACGCACGATCAAAAATGTGCTTTATTGAGTGTTTTTATGTGTGAAGACTGATGATATGGGATTTCACTTACAATAGTTCAAATTAAATAATGAATAAGCTACTCTAGAGCAGCGTTCCCCAACCTTTTTTGTGACACGGTTAGGTGTCGGACAAATTTTACCTGCGGGGGGAATGACGTCAGTGCCTGTCCAGTCATGAACCTCACCGCACATCACTGATATAAATTATATATCAAACTATAATATAAACAACAATTTTATTGAACCACCCGTGTCACTCCAAATCATTAAATCCATTGAAATCTTCGTCCTCTGTGTCACTTAAAAAAAAAAAAAAAACTGCAGTTGACTCCAAAACTCCATGCGCCGCTGACGTCAGCCTCGTCGTCAGCCTCTTCGTCAGCCTCGTCGTCAGCCTTGTCGTCAGCCTTGTCGTCAGTTGCGGTTCCAATTATTCCACAGATCTACGTATATTCTAAAGTCACTCCTCATATGCCGCCGATTGCGGCTGGGACTACCCGTATGCCGCCGATTGCGGCGGGGACTCCCCGAATGCCGCCGATTGCGGCTGGGACTCCACATATGCTGTCGATTGCGGTTGGGACTCCCCGTATGCTGCCGATTGTGGCGTGGACTCCCCGAATGCCGCCGATTGTGGCGCGGACTCCCCAAATGCCGCCGATTGCAGCTTGGACTCCCTGAATGCCGTCAATTGCAGTGCTGACTCCCTGTATGCTGCCGATTGCGGCTGGGAAACCCCGTATGCTGCCGATTGCGGTGGGGACTCTCCGAATGCTGCCGATTACGGCGCTGACTCCCGGAATTCCGCTGATTGCGGCGCAGACTCCCAGAATGCCGTCGATTGCGGCGCGGATTCCCCAAATGCCGCCGATTGCAGCGCAGACTCCCCGAATGCCACCAATTGCGGCTGGGACTTCCCGAATGCCGTTGATTGCGGTGCCGACCCCTTGTATGCTGCCAATTGGGGCTTGGAAACCCCTTATGCCACCAATTGCGGCGGGGACTCTCCGAATGCCACCGATTGCGGCCCGGAGTTCCGCCGATTGCGGCGCGGACTCCCAGAATGCCATCGATTGCGGCGCGGACTCCTCGAATGCCACCGATTGCGGTGCAAACTCCCTGAATGCCGCCAGTTGCAGCGCGGACTCCCCGAATGCTGTCAATTGCGGCGCGGACTCCCCTGTATATCAAATAACTATAACATAAATAAAAAGTTTATCAAACCATCTGTGTCACTCAAAATCATTAAATCTCCTGACTCCAGAAGTCAATGAATGGAACTCATTGTCAGTGAGGCTCCAATTATTCCACAGCCATAGTGCGCCCTCATCCGTTTTAAAGTGAAAATAACGTAAAGTGATCAAATATACTAGTAAGTAAGTAATGTGTGAATGATCAAGTAACAATTTGTGAATAATTACACATATATGTCGCTCCTGAGTATCCCGCACCACCAGACTCAGACACAGCTTCGTGCTCCAAGCTGTCCGGATCCTGAATTCCCTCCCCCCTCCACCCTCTGCTACATGACGTCCTGTTCTTTTGCGCTATGATCTGGCTGTCTGCTATTAGCGCGCTTGCTCCATTTTGCTGACTTATTTGTCTATTTATTTATTTATTGTTTATTTATTTGGGTTATTTGCTTATTACTTCGTTGCTCTTGTCTGTTCGTTTTTACTCTTTGTGCTATTTGATGTGAGGGTTGTGTACTGTGTCTAGTCACCGTGGGACGGTGGGAAACGTAATTTTGATCTCCTTGTGTGCCTGGCATGTGAAGAAATTGACAATAAAGCGGAATTTGACTTTGAAGTAACTCCCTCACCCAAACTATGAAAAAAAACGCGATTCATAGTCTGAAAAATACGATATATGCAATACATCTTTATTGATATCGGGCTTTCACAACCGCTGTAGCTGTAACAAAGCGCCTGAAGAAACACGTATAATAAAATAATACTACAGAAGGCACAACACGGGAATTCACTTCAGTGTGTGTGCAGACCTTTGACTTGTTTTTGTAACATTATCCTACATTTTATTATTTTTCAAAAACATTCTGGTACTTTTCTTCACTAAATAATAAAATGTTTTTCTTGTAATGGATTTTTATTCATTAAAACAGGCAGAGTTGATTCGAGATATAAAGCGTTATGGGCATAGTCAGGGAACAAATTAAATCAAGGCACCACTGTAATGTCCAGGATACAGTTTATCCGGAAAACATTTGTTTGATTTCTGTTCATTCACAATTAAGTAAGGCGTTCAGGAAGAAATATTTACAATGAATTTACGTTCTACGTATTCACTGGCAATCTCTTTGAAAGTCAATGCTATACCTGAAGCAGAAAAATACTGGACGTACCGTCTCGTGCACTTCCTGCTTCTCTTTGAGGGCCTCTTCCAACTGTGCTTGAAGGTCACTAATCTGAGCCAAGTTCTGGGCAGACTGAAACCACAAAAACAGAGTATGATTATAAAAGGGTTAACAAAACCATATAACAAATTATTGTAAGAACATGAGGACCCTACTACTAGTCTGGAGAAAATATTTTAAAATAAATATATTTCAACGTGACTGGGATGTGAAATATGCATCTCTGGGTGCTGGATTTGAGAAATCACATGATCTGATAACTTGCTGACTTGCATAAATGTGACACTGAATTTACTTTTTGATTGAGTTACATATTGAATTGCGGAATGGTCTTGCATCGGGAAATTCTATTTTTGGTCAATGCAGTGATTGGACGTTATCAAGAGAGTCAGAGTAAGAAGGCTATCATGGCTGTGCCCAACAGCAGCAAGCATGATGTCCATTTTAACAACACTTTGCAAAATCAACTTATTCCACTTACTGTCATTTAATGCATGATTAAAATTATTTATTAATTTATTCACTTTCTGAACCGTTTATCCTAATCAACCAAGAATATTACATTTCACCAGTGATGGTTCTACACTGAATTACTCCCTGGCCATGGAGGTGTAGGAGTTCTCTGAATTTTGAATTGCTGTATTGAGTCAGCTTTATATTTTATTTCAATGTTTTTGAATAAGCCATCTGGCCTAATTAGTTTGCTGATATGCTTGACCTTTTGAATTTCATTTACCAATAAAAATGCAGATATAAAATCTTGTCTTCTTAGTGTATTAAACTGATTACAATGTTGTATTGTCCTCGCATTTAAAATCTTTATTTGGAGAGCTTTATCAGATATGAGATTAAAATATGAATTTTTTTCATCGCCTGACAACACTAATGTCAATATTTGTCGTGGTAACGTGCTACTTCATGCAATTATAATATCGAGGTCAAATTGTGACAACAATAATACACTACAGTTTCAAAGAAACTTCCTGTTAACTGACGAGACGGAAGAGCGTGCAAGTTCGGAAAAGCGCAGCACATTCCTATTTGCAAACAATTTTTCCTCTCAAACAAGGTCCCAGTAGAACTTTGAACGTGGAGGAGTTCAAGAAGATCTTTTTTTGTCACTTTTTTTCTGCCACAGACGATCCATTCCTGTGCAGTTTGTTTGTTGTAACTTTGTTGCCACAGACTGTCCATTCCTGTGCAGTTTCTGTTGTTAATTTGTTGCCACAGACGAACCATCCCTGTGCTGTTTAGTGAAAGGAAATACAAGAAAACGTAACCGATCTAAGCAGATCGTGAACCCGCGAGTTTGTTAGCAGACTGCTAACAGCTGATTTACTCGGGAACAGCTGATTGAGCTGTCAAAGAGATAGCTGCGACTAACGTGACCAACATGGGGCGAAAAAAAACCCTAACCATGTCCACGAAGGAGGTCGAGGACATAAAAAGGTCACTTTGACTTCCTTTCGGAAGAAGTTTCTGCTGTAAGGATGCAGCATAAAAACATCTTGGCACTGGTGGAAGAGGTAAAGACGCTCCGTATGCTCAATGCTGAGAAGGACAAGCGGCTTGCCTACCTTGAAAGTCGGGTAGCGGACATTGAGCAATATACAAGAATAAGTGACATTGTCATCACGGGAATAGCAATTAAACCTATATCTTATGTGAGGGCAGTGATGGCAGGTAACGATGGCTGTGAGCAAGATGCAAGCTCAGCCGAGCAACAGGTAGCTGCGTTTCTGCAAACTAAAGGAATAACTATGGACTCCAACCAGGTTGAAGCATGTCATCCACTGCGCAGAAGAAACAGTAATGACAAGCCAGCAGTCATTCTGAAATTTGTCAACAGGAAGCACAAAGTTGCACTTCTCAAGCAGGGTAAGTTGCTTAAAGGCACAGACATCTACATTTGACAAAGACCAATGCGGATATTGCAAAGAAAGCACGTCACTTGAGAAGAATGGGAAAAACACAGAGTACATGGACCAGAAATTCCAAGATATACATCAAACTAAATGGATCACCAGAAGAGGCCAAGATACTGATGGTGAGGAGTATTGAAGAACTGGAAAAGCTTAAATAAGTATCCTCAATAGAAAATCAACTGGCGTGGACTTGGAACTGAATGGAGGTAACAACACAAAACACAAACATAATGCTCAGGGACACTACTCAACCTACATCAAGCAACAATGGACATGTAACACAGTGGATACAAGAACATGAACAACTCCAACTAATGTTTGATTACAGTGAAAGCAGCACTCTGGAAATAGATCAGGACATCAACCCAGACAATAATTTCTTCTCCACCACAAACAACACATTATTACAGCAATGATCAGTACAATACGGACATCTTAACAAAAGATAAGGTATCTATAATCCATTTCAATAGCCGGAGTCTAAAAATTTTTGGGGTAGCATTCAGGATTACTTAAACACATTCAAACAACCATTTAATATAATTACTATTTCTGAGACCTGGATTACGACTGAGAAGGGAATGCACTTTGAGATGGAAGGCTATGAACATGATTATCATTCACTTCGTACACTTTATTGTTCTCTTGTCTTGCCCTATTTGCATTACTGTGCTGAGGTTTGGGGGAATACTTATAAAACTTCACTACAGCCACTTATCATTCTGCAGATAAGAGCAATAAGGACCCTTCATAAAGTCAACTAACACACAAATCCACTTTTCATACAATCCAAACTATTGAAATTCACTGACATAGTATCTTATCAAACAGCAATCGTCATGTATAGGGCAAAAGCAAAACAACTACCAGAAAAGATCCAAAACTTATTTAGGAATCGGGAGGGAGGTTATAAGTTAAGGGGGAATCACAATTTCAAAATCTTAAACATAAGAACAACCATAAAATGTTTCTGTATAACTATAACCGGGGTCAAACTATGGAGCAATCTAAGTGAGGAACTCAAACAAAGTCCAAATATCCACCAGTTTAAAGGAATGTACAAAGATTTGTTGTTTAGCGGGTACAAAGGCTAAAAGTGCCAAAGGGCTACATACAAGTAAAAATTAAACAGAAAAAGAAGTGTGAAAAAGTGTCTCCTTATGTTCTGTTGTAGAATTACAGTGTATGTTGAATCATTCCTTTAATGGATAAAGTGACAAAGAAGTGTTGAATCATTGGTTTAATGGATAAAGTGAGAAAGGGGTAGGAATCTAAAAAGCTATGCTTCCTCCTACTCCTTTTCGAGCATTCTTTATTGATCTTTTTATTTCTGTATTATTATTATTATTTATTTATTCAATTATTTTTTTCTGATTGTTGGTTTATTTTTTGTTTGTTGTATTGACTTATATATGGCACTTTAAAGTGTTACATGTTTTGTTTATTTTTCTTTTTTGTTTTGGATGTTTGAAATAAAGATATCAATCAATCAATCAATCAATCAATCAATCAATCAATCAATCAATCAATCAATCAATCAATCATACATTTTCAAAGTAATTTGCCCAACGCTCCCCCTCCTTCCCACACGCAGGCAGGCAGGCAGGCGGGCGGGCCGGGCGGGTCGGGCGGGTCGGGCGGGTCGGTCGCTCGCTCGCTCGCTCGCTCGCTCGCTCGCTCGCTCGCTCGCTCGCTCACTCACTCACTCACTCACTCACTCACTCACTCACTCACTCTGACCCTTTCTATCCATCCATGGTAACTGTAATACAGGCAAAAATAAGACAGACCTGAGCCACAGCAGCCTTGTGCTTCTTCATTAGCTCATTCAAATCTTCTTGGTCTTCCTCCATTTTTGTCTGCAAGTCATTCTTCTCCCGTTGCAGACGACTCAGCTGTTCTTCCAGCTGGAGTACAAGAACAAAGAAAAATAATACACTTATCATAAGTACGTCAGAAAATAGTGAAAGCTTCATCTATGCCAGACGTCACCAACGTGGTATGCTTACATGTAGTTTTGCTGGAAAGCTGGGAAATTACATCATATATCTCGAAAGGTTCGTAAGTATAGGCATTCGTAAGTAGAGGTATCACTGCATGGTGTATTCCTGATTAGTTTAAAGTCCTCATTAAAAATAGCTATTTTATCTTAAAAACAAGGACATTTCTTAGTGACCCCAAACTTTTGAATGGTAGTGTATAATTTTTGGTTCTATTTCAAAATGCAGTACACATTTACAGTGATCGCGTGTTTTTTGCAGGAGATTCGTAAAGTCGTCTGACGTTAAAGTCAAAGTGGAGTTCTTATTCAGTCTAACAAGGAATTCAAAGAAGCATAAGAAGATTGAAGTTCCAACGAACCTCATGCAGGATAGCTACTTTGTATAGAATTTGCACTACCTTGCCCAGTCAAGTGATACAACATTTAAAAAAACGCAATCCCTGGAAATTTGAATAATTCCCAACATTTTAAGACAATCATATCTGCAGGCTCAGTGAGAACTTAAATCAGACAGATGTAAACACACAAAACAGAAATGATAAGAGTTTTTTAACCTCTTATTTCTAACTTAAAAAAGGGAATTATCTAATGCTGTCCAGATGGAGCAGCCATATAAAAGCCTTACTGCAACCTCCACGAGATCATTCATCTCAAATGCCGTGACAGCATTGCTTTTTCCAGTGATGAATGACATACCACGGTTCTGTCAAACTGTCAACTGTGGTGAGATTTAGTAAAGATACTTAAAAAGATGAGGGAACAAAAAAGAATAATACTGACTGCCTGTTTTGTTTTGGAGCTGTCTTCCATTTGGACATGTAGGTCTTCAATCTCCTCCTCCATGGATTTACGGGATTTAACTGCTGCAGCACAAGTGAATTCAGATTCCTCCAGCTAAACACAGAATAGAAGAGAATAAGAAGGTACAATTTAATAAACAAAGTCTTCAGTTCTACTGCAAATGAATAGCAGATCACCTGGTTCTTTAGTTGAGCGATCTCACGCTTGCTGGGTGCATTGTTCTTTATGTGGTCTAACATGATCTGAGCATCAGCCAGTAAAGTCTTGGTCCTCTTTAGGTCTTTCCTCAGACGTTTCTCAGTCTCACTGTCACCACTTCTCACCTGAGGGTGGAAATAAGACTGGACTTATAAAATTGAAGGTTATACGTAAATATGCAAAGGCTACCTTTGTATTGTATCACGAATTGTGGTGTGTTTTTAAATAGCATCAGTGCAAATTAATATAAAACTGGTATAATGTAAAAGTTCATTTCTGCTGTAGGCGAGCGAGCCTGTAGTATGTGTCTGTCAGATGGTATGTTTCCCTTGTCTTTACAGTAAATTTAATGGGACATATTTTGGACAAGTAGGATTTTAATTGCTTGTCTCCTAAGATTGCAGTCTCGTGAGAGGCTGTCCACCCATCAAGTTTAAAATTAGACAACTACAGGTACATCTTCTTCTGATCTCCCTGGTTCCAAACAGGTGTCAATGAACATATGATTAAGCTGGCCAAAGATCTTTTATTTTAAATTTTTAGGTACTATATGGTATTGATAAGGGATTCAGTAGATGAATGAATGGAAACAAGCTTGTCAAAGCCAATAACCAAACCAAGCTGCAGTTATAGTCCGATTTAGATGTTCAGTAGAGACAGACAGTCATATCTCTCCCAAATATAAACATTATTTTGTTTAAATGTTTAATTTCAGTATGCAATATCAAAAGACGGAGTTTTACCCACTGCACATTTAATGAGACCCAATAATCATACATCAACTCATACCTTGTCCTGGGCTGACAGAAACTTTGACTCCATCTCTCTTTTCTCTTTGAGAACCTTCTGCTTCTCGTCATACTCCTCTTCAAGCTGGACTTCCATTTGTTTTAACTAGCAAAACACAAAAACCACAAAAATATTTACAGTACACAAAAGTAAATCAAGTTTTGTGTCATCAATATGTAAGTTCAAATTGGAATTTTGCAATTTTATCAAGTTTCATAAAAAAACATGGTACAACTTTTCACGCAAGCGCACGCACACAACCACACAAAAGCAAAAAGGACCTGTAGCGATAATCGCCAGTTGCCATTGCACACAACCCATGATTCTTTAAGGAACTGACATGAGTTCCTATGTTAGTGACTTGAGGACCCCATCCTGGACACGAAGAGTCCAACGCGCAACCAGACATTGCAGTCAGATAGCAGGAATTCCTCAAGTCATACTGAACAATCATTAAGAAAACTGAAGAACCACATGTATATATAATTCCAAGAAGAACTTTGAGATAGTATTGCACATGTGTTACATATTGTGTTTAATTTCTGATTATGTTCTGCACAGCTCCTTACCTAGATTAATCTATTTGAAGTAGAGTTATAATTTAGAATTACAATGTGCTATGTCCTTCAGATTTACTCTGATATTACTTGAACACTGATTAGATTTCAAAGCTAGTATAGTTATTATATGCAAAGTATAATTGCAAATTACCAAAAATATGACGGAGTCATCTAAAATCCGTTCTGTTCAAATTACAGTTATTTGAATAAGGGCTGGTATTGGGTTACAAAGCCTCTCCCAGCCTTGACTTGAGCTGGAGGCGGGGTCTGGGGTCTGTATGAAGCTGATGCCACTTCCTGTCTCTCATGCTCTTCAACCGCTGTTCAAAATCTTTTCAACGCTCTGTGGGCGTACCACCCTTTTATGACCCTCCAGGAGCCTGGGGCCTTGTTCCTTTGTTTCACTGTTAGCAAGTGGGTGGCGGTGGCCTTACCCTGTGTCCCAGCTGCCACGTGTCCTTGCTATTTTTGCTATGAGAACTATACTATAACCACGTGCAGTGCAAAAGCAGCCTTTTCTCTGTTCTTCTATTTTTAATTTTTCCATCAACTGTTCCCACCAACTACTTATCTTCCACTCCAAAACCGCTTTCAGCTCATCCATCCAAGGCAATCAGTGAGGGCAACTTAGTAGGGTATTGGTGCCTAAATTGAGTTCCAGGAGTTAAATTGATTCATGGTCATCCTTTTGAACGTTAACACAGTTTATTTTGAGTTGTTTTTATTGTTTATCTCGTCTATCCGATGACATTCTCATTCTTTGCTATCCTTTCACTGGAGTTGGTTTCTCATCTGCATGCATGAGAATGAAATTAAAAAAGATTAGCTACCAAACAAATGAGAAGTCATTGACATTTTGCATAATAGTCCAAAATCCTAACTTTTAAGCTTTAAGTGACATACCACAGGTGCACTTTGTGCCATGTTTAACTGGAAAGTTAAACTCCAGCTGGTCAGGAAAGACGTGGGTTTGGTAAACGGCTCTTTATTTAACAAAACAAGAGTTAAACGAGCCAACAACTACTGAACTTCCAACTGCCGGAAATGCGGACCAAACTCTAGCATCGATGATACAGGGACTGAACCGCCCTTATCAGTTGGTTCGGCACCCTGTACTCCTGAAGCACCCTCCACCAAACTTCCCGAGGGACATGGTCGAACGCCTTCTCCACAAAACACATGTGGACTGGTTGAGGGAACTCCCATGCTCCCTTGAGGATCCCGCCGAAAGTATAGAGCTGGTCCACTGTTCCACGGTTAGGACAAAAACCACACTGCTCCTCCTGAATCCGAGGTGTGATTCCTCTGTAGTTGGAACACACCCTCTGGTCCCCCTTCTTAAAAAGGGGAACCACCACCCCAGTCTGCCAATACAGAGGCACCGTCCCCGATGTCCACGCATTGTTGCAGAGGCGTGTCAGCCAAGACAGCCCCACAACATCCAGAGCCTTTAAGAACTCCGGGCGGATCTCATCCACCCCTGGGGCCTTGCCTCCGAGGAGTTTTTCAACTGCCTCAGTGACTTCGACTTCAGAGATTGGAGAGTCCACCTCAGAGTCTCCAGGCCCTGCTTCCACAATGGAAGGGATGTCGGTGGAATTGAGGAGGTCTTCGAAGTATTCTCCCTACCGACTCACGACGTCCCGAGTCGAGGTCAGCAGCACGCCATCTCTACTGTAACAGTATTGACGGTGCACTGCTTCCCCCTCCTGAGATGCCGGATGGTGGACCAGAATTTCCTCGAAGCCGTCCGGAAGTCATTCTCCATGGCCTCGCCATACTCCTCCCACGCCCACGTTTTTGCCTCAGCAACCTCCGAAGCCGCGTTTCGCTTGGCCATCCGGTACCTGTTGGCTGCCTCCGGAGTCCCACAGGCCAAAACGGCCCGATAGGACTCCGTCTTCACCTTGACGGCATCCCTTACCGCCGGTATCCACCAGCGGGTTCAGGAATTTCCACCACGACAGGCACCAACCACCTTACGGCCACAGCTCTGGTCGACTGCCTCAACAATGGAGCAAGGAAAAACTAGGTTCATATATTTTTTTCATCATAAGAGGTCTTCTGAGCCGTGCTTTTTCTGGCCCCTTATGACTTCTATGACCCTTTTGCCATGGGTGACCCTACCAGGGGCATGAAACCCCAGACGTGGCTCCTAGGATCATAAGGGCACGCAAACCCCTCCACCACTCACGGAAGGGCATTTTTAACTTTTTTTCTTCTACACTGCGGTACACAAATGAAGTCCATAACGTTACAAAATATAAATTAATAGGCGTAAAAAAATAAACAATCAGCATTTAGACAACTTGTTTATAGTCATGATTCTCTCACTCGCTGACAAATGATGAAAATAATGTATTATGATTTATTTAATGAACCACTTTACCTTTTTGCTGCATGACTGTCTGATTTCTTCGACCTCATCATCTTTGCTCTCAATATCCTTGGAATGGGTTTGACGCAGACGCTCCATCTCCATCTCAAGACGTAATTTAGCCTAGAAAAAAAAAGATTTTAAAAAAAGATTTAACACATGCATACAGTATCTGCATTTACAAGAAAGCAGGAATCAGACGTTTGACAAGGAAGAATTGACATTTTCATTTGTATTTCAAGGTACTATTCATCTTGAATTTACAGAAGATACAAAAATCTGCACACTACTGGTCAAATGCCAGGTTTTTGTGGCATGAAAAAGGACTCAAGACAAAGAATGTAAAATCCTTTTTCATTATCCTGGTAAACTACAACATCTATCAACTCCAAATTGGTCACCCAGGCAGTCACAGGGCACATATGGAGATGAACAACCATTCACACACATTTTCACACTGTCACTGAGTGGGAACTGAACTCATGCTGTCTACACACGTCTGGCAAATGCTCCATTGCACCATCTGTGACCAACCTATAACATGAACAAATCAATTGAATTTTTTTTGAGAGAGAGCGATAATGTGATTAAAAAAGTTTAACTGGAAATGTGGATTTGAGGAGAATTAACCAATGCCATTCAAACCAAAGTTTGCCACCCTGACAGTTTTAGCTAAAGAAAACAGCCAATAAGCACTATACTAACAGCACCATGCTTTACAGTAGCTGTGGCGTTCTTTTGGTGATAAGCAGTGTTGCACCAAACATTTGGGAATCAGGGTTACGTTCCACCTCGGCTTCATTTCAGCATTACACAGTTTTCCACATACAGTTGAATGGATTGGAGATTTTAAGTGTTTGATTTTCTTTGTGTCGAAAAAAAGCTTGCCATCCTGAAACAATAGCCTAAACATATACGTAATTCAGGTGGGACATTGTTGTCACATGTAAATAACAGCCATGACAGTACATTTTGTCTCTACAAGCGGCACTTGTCTTTGTCCTTGTCTGTTATTTATGCTTTTTTGAAATTTTGGCACTTGTATTCTTGCACTCGTATGCGCTGCTGTGACAAGTAAATTTCCCCGTGAAGGGATGAATAAAGTTCTATCATCATCACATGGCATAATTTCCGACAGCTCATGTTGCCGTCAACCTCTCAGCAGTCTCCATGACCAGTTTACTCCTTGGCTTTCCATCAATTTTGCAGGAACATCTTGTTAAGAAGGCCACATTTTCTCTTTCTTTTTCTTTTTTCTGTGTCGCATTATATAATTAATGTCTTGGAAATTCTTTTAAGCCCTTCTTCCAAATGATACATATTTTTTTCTATTTCTCACCTTGGGAAAAAAATGTTATTAGTGGAATTTTTTCATCCGGGAATTCTTTTGTTTTAAACAATTTATCTTGGTCTCATTCTTTCACATACAAAATATGGGAGAGGGTGTGCAGATTTCTTCATGCCCACTGTTAGTCCAGAGGACTTGGTTCTTTGTGACATTACGATGAAAATAGTGGAAAAACAAATAGGATGGATGGCTAGACTGCTGATATGTCATTTTACTCGAAAGTATTGGAATGTGAGCTTAAATCAATGGCATTTTTGTGCAGAATTTGCTGGGTAGGTTCCCTTCTGGATACGCTAGCCCTAACCCTAACCCACGGTGCAAAAATATGTACCGTAATTTTCAGACTAAAAGTCGCGGTTTTTGTCATAGTTTGGGTGGGGGGGCGACTTATACTCAGGAGCGACTTATATGTGATTTTTTTCACAAATTTTCAAAATTCAAAAATCCGCGATGTAGTGAAACCGCGATTAACAAACCGCGATGTGGCAAAGGATTACTGTCATTTGAACTGCAAGTGACATCACCCGTGCCGCGTGGCGGTTGTTTACATAAAGGTCAAAGGATTTGATCACGGGATGACGAAGATGACAAAGGGCCCTATGTACTACCGGCATCATTAGCGGCTTTGTTTGTAAGTGACACAGAGGACGAAGAGTTTGAAGGATTTAATGATTTGGAGTGACACAGAAGGTTTGAAAAACTATTATGGCGGCGCTCGGCTGGGTGGCTGTCCGGGGACGGTGGATGGGGCTCGGACATGGCTTTTACGCACGCCCGGTCATTCGCCCGGTAGTTGTTGGCTCGTTGAACTCTTGTTTTGTTAAATAAAGAGCCGTTTACCAAACCCACGTCTTTCCTGGTACTTTGTTAACGCTACAATATAGTTATATACTAGATCTCTGCAGCGCATGCACTGCGTTGTTGACGTAAAGGAGGAATTTGATCGATGGATTTAATGATTTGGAGTGACACAGATGGTTTGATAATATTGTTGTAATATGATAGTTATTTGAAATATACTTTATATATCGTTATATGGGTCTGTGGAATAATTAGAAATGTTTGACAATGTTTGATGGTTTGCGACTTATATATGGGTTTTTTCATTTTATTGTGCATTTTATGGCTGGTGCGACTTATACTCCGAGCGACTTATAGTCCGAAAATTACGGTATGTTAGATGAATATGAGTGGCTGTTTGCGTCTATGCATCAGTCCTGCCATCAACCCGTGATCACGCTTGGATGTGCTTGGCACTCCAATCAACATTTTATTGAGAACTTTACTAAAAATATATATTCTAATGTATTAAATTAGTTTTAGGTTCTAAGACAATTTCATACAGTGGACACCTGCATACTTTTAGGCACACATGGGTTTGCATGAAAGCAGATCCCACTCCCCTCTGTATATAGCAGGGGTCCACTGTAATTCAACTGTGTGTCAATTTGGTGGGCTTCTATTTGGGCATTAATTTATTAGGTTGTGTGTTTTCATACAAATACCTCTGAAATGTCATCAGAGAATTGAGATGAGTCTACATATGAGCTTTTGTTTTTTTTTTTGTTCTTTTTGTCTGTTTGTGCCCACCTTTTTCATATGCCAAATTACAAATGGAAATTGCTTTGTTGGTCTGTACTGTACCTGTTCCAACATCTGTATGGTTCCTGCTTGCTCGTCAAGCTCCTCCTCCTGGTCCTTTACCTTTGCCTCCATATCACGAAGCTGCTTCCTCACCTGAACAATTACAAAAATATCAAACATTTACTATTTTTTTTTTATTTTGTAATGTGATTGTATTAATTAAGTCCGTTTCATTTTTGTATTTCTGATAGAACCATACGATAAAATGTATGCAATAATTAATGATATGATGTAGTGTTGTCACAATAAAATGTTCACTTCAATACTATACCTGCATGAAATACCTCAATACCGGTACTGAAATGTTACCACGGTAAAAACTTAAAACAGCAGTAAAAAATAAATGAAACTGTTGGAATAATCTCAGGGAAGCCTTGGCCTGCCAGACCTGGGGTCCTCATCTTTTACGAGTTGACACCTTTGCGTTAACTAAGTTCTTCCTATTTAGCTCCAGGGATGTCTTTTGATCCCCGTCAGTTTGATGTATCCTTCCTGTCCTTATCTTATCTTTGTGTATTGTTCCTGTAAGAGGCCTTCACTAACAAGGAGCAGAGCTTCTTTGCATAGGTCCAAAGGAACTTCATTCCTTTTAGTTAACTGTAGCTTTGATTCATAGATTGTTGTTGATCAAAACTGTTTTTCGGTACAATGTCAAATCAACAAAGAATGAACTGTGGCCACTGGGAGCACCTTTAATTGCTATTCATTTGGATTTATTCGGCTAATGCTTGTCACAGATGGACTTCCGCCTTCGTTCAACGGTAGACACACTGCGCACCGTCCCCGTCCGTGTTGGAACACTTTGGCTGATTGTTGCTTCATTTTTAAGTACCGATATTTGGGGATTACGGTACCATGTAATATTTGCCAGCCAAAATTAGTAATGATGTTTGGTGCAATACTAATATAATATGATATATTCATTGATGATATGAAAGATGTATGATAAGACACACCCTTGTATTGTCGTAAATTTATGCTACAGTCAGAGCAAAAAAAACCTTAGCCAGTGATGCTTCATCCTTGGACTCTTGAGAGTTGAGATCCTGCAGCTCAGCTTCTAACTGGTCCAATTTAAGATTGACTGCACACACCTCCAAGTCCTTGTCCTGTAGAACCAAACGGAGCAGAGGCCAAGCAGGTCAGCATGACCATACAATACAAAAGAAAGGAAGAACCAGAAACAAATCACAGTGGACAAGACTCCTACACAGTTTTCATTGTCAAATTCAAGTCCCGTAATTTTCGGACTATAAGTCGCGTTTTTTGTCATAGTTTGGGGGGGGGGCGACTTATACTCAGGAGTGACTTATATGTGATTTTTTTCACAAATTTTCAAAATTCAAAAATCTGCGATGTAGTGAAACCGCGATAAACGAACCGCGATGTAGTAAGGGATTACTGTCATTTGAACTGCAAGTGACGTCACCTGTGCCGCGCGGCGGTTGTTTACATAAAGGGCAAAGGATTCGATCACGGAATGACGAAGATGACGAAGGGCTCCACGTACTAGCCGCATCATTAGCGGCTTTGTTTGTAAGTGACACGGAGGACGAAGAGTTTGAAGGATTTAATGATTTGGAGTGACACAGAAGATTTAAAAAACTATTATGGCTATTACGCACACCCGGTCCTTCTCGACGGGAGCTCTCTTTCACCTCCGTGGATGGAAGTTCAGTAGTTGTTGGCTCGTTGAACTCTTGTTTTGTGAAATAAAGAACCGTTTACCAAACCCACGTCTTTCCTGGTACTTTGTTAATGCTACAATATAGTTATAGTTGTTGAAATAAAGAACGAGGAATTTGATCGATGGATTTAATGATTTGGAGTGACACAGATGGTTTGATAATATTGTTTTAATATGATAGTTATTTGAAATATACTTTATATATCGTTATATGGGTCTGTGGAATAATTAGAAATGCAACTTACAACGGGTCCGACGTGAGCATATGCGGCGCATACGCGGCATTGTTTACATAAAGCACGATGGATGGATTTAATGAATTGGAGTGACACAGATGGTTTGATAAACGTGTTATTTATGTAATACTTGAATAACTCTGAATGTTACGTCAGGCCCGTTCTCAGCTCCTCGTTTGTGTATATGTCACGTTAGCATACCGTATCGTTTAGCCTGTTGTTGCTGGTTCATGACTGTTTTTGGTGTTGGATTTTGACAAATAAATTTGCTCCAAAACTGCGACTTGTACTCCGGAGCGACTTATATATGTTTTTTTTTTCACTTTATTGTGCATTTTAAGGCTGGTGCGACTCTGGAGTGACTTATAGTCAGAAAATTACGGAACATACATTTAAAAGGGAAGTCAACCCCAAAATATTCTTTGTAATAATATATTCGGTGTAATCTAACTCTTCGAAACATTATGTTTTTAGTGAGTTACAACAGACTGAATTAAAACGGCAAAATTCACCTGTACCCATTTCAGGAGTTGGCCATTTTGATAATTACCAATCATGGTTCTGAAGCCGAGCCGTGATTGGTTGAACATCATCCAAGGCCAGTGATTCCATCATTTTTGCCAGGGGTTGTATATACACATTTATATTTATAAAGGAAAAAAAATGTGAATTGAGCCGTTCAAAAATGGCTGCCCTGTGCGATGGATGAAAACAGGTGGATTTTGCTGGTTTGATTCATATTGTACTAATGAAACAATTCCAACACTGTTTAGACAAGGTTGGCTGCACAGAACATATTATTACCGTATTTTCCGGACTATAAGGCGCACCGGATGATAAGGCGCACCTTCAATGAATGGCCCATTTTAAAATATTGTCCATATATAAGGCGCACCGGATTATAAATCGCGTAAAATAGAAGCTATACTGCAACAAACTGAGGTTGACTCAGGTTGTGGTATGCATCCACCAGCCAATAACCAATGAGCCCCCTGTAAACAATCGCGTTTCTCAAATTATCTCCAATAAAATGATCAGAACTGACTAAAGTTTGATCTAATGCATTGGTACTGCTTACCTATGTTTCTCTTCCATATCGATGCGCAAATTTACTCGAAACATTTACGGAGCAGCCTATTTTGACATGAAATACCCTCGTGCGTATAGCAGCTATCACTATAGCATTAGCCACCCGCAAACTCCCATGAGTCTCAGCTTGCAGACTCCCATGAGCCTCAGCAAAGTGTAAACAATCGCGTTTCTCAAATGAGCACCTATAAAATCATCGGAACCGACTAAAGTTTGATCTAACACCTTGGTACCGCTTACGTATGTTTCCCTTCCATATCGATCCGTAGATTTACTCGAAACATTAACAGAACAGCCTATTTTGACATGAAATGGCCTCACGGGTACAACAGCTATTCAATGACGCCCCTTGACCACGGTTGCCGTAATGCTGGGAAGCGATGCGACCTTGTAATTTACTAGTCGTACTAAAACGTACTGAAACATTTTGGCACAGCACTGTGTACAACCAGTATGGATCAACAAATTTATCAATTGATCCATATATAAGGCACACCGGACTATAAGGCGCACTGTCGGCTTTTGAGAACATTCTAGGTTTTTAGGTGCGCCTTATCGTCCGGAAATACGGTACAAAGAAAATTTCTGCGTTTATTTTCCCTTTAAGCCTGCACCAAGCAAGCAAACATGGTAAATCTACCAAATAACTACATGGTTTATGCGAATGGTCCTGGTTTGTGGGCCACAATGAATCAGGCTGCAGAAATGAAAGAAAAAAAAACCCTACCAGTACTTCCAGTTTATTTATTAGCCGACGACAAAAGGTTGTTGTCGTTGGGAAAAGGCACAGTGAGCATTCAACGCAAGAGCCTATGGCCAAGAAGAAAAATAAAATCTATTTCACAGACAATACCAGAAGACCCATTTGAAATATGAATTAACGGTGACAGGTGATTCCCACGCACAAAGCCCAATACACAGCAAGCGGCCATTAAGTCAATGCCGCCTTCAAAAATGATTTGTCAAAAGAATGTAAGTGCCTTGATAGTGTCACACTTGGTGACTAGCTGCATTGTTCTTCAATATTGGTCAAAGAGCAGTGTATTCGTGTTTATTGTTGTACCATTACGCCCCCCCCCCCCCCCCCCCCCCCCCCCGAGATGTTTGATTAAGGTATGTACATAATACAGAAAATAAAACACAAAGATAATTTCAAACATATCAATTAAGAACCCGTTAAAGTCATAGGCTGAAGGACTAGGCTTATTATTGCCGAATCAATACTGTTACAATATATAGAGCAGAATAGCTACACAGTTTCAGATGTGATGTTGTGTTGTTTGAACTAAACCTAACTACATTCAGTTAGTTACAGGTGTAACTAATATTAAAACTACGTAGAGCTGTCCATTTGAGGAAAAACAAGTGATTGTGAAGATGATAAAACATTTAATGGGCAATGGGAACTCAATCAGAAGTAGAACAGAAGAATGCAAAGAATGCAAAGGTTTGGTGAGGACTAATATGTGAGCATGACGCAGTTATTTTAAGCAAAGGATTTGCAACTACATAAAGGGTCTTTCACTTCAATCTATCTAAGTCTGAAACATTTTCTTACGAACCCAAAAAGTGTTATCTTACAAATAATTATCTTCTAAATTATGTACTGTATCAGATCAGGGTGGGGTCAGGGCATTAAAATGAAGATCTCCTGTCTCGTAATCATCTTTTAACCAACCTAATATCCCCAATACAAAATATACTATTAAAACAAGACATGCAGATTGAGCAAGTATATACTTGTCCATACAGTACCTCAACCTGCTGTCTGAGACTGAAGGCCTCTCCAGTCAGCATATCTTTCTCTCGTGCCAGTTTCTCTCTGAAGGTCTTTTCCCTCTGCACCTCGTCCTGGGCTGCACTGAGCTCACTGTCGAACCTGCACAGAAACACAAACAACACAGATTTCTAACATGAAAAAACTAAGAAACAGAGTATGTTTCTGCTCTGTTGACATTTACAGTATGTGACTTGATTGAGAGACTGAGATTAGACAGTGGGAGTGCATTTTTCTGTGCTTGGGCATATACTGACTTCCTCTGCTTCTTCTCCAGATCATGGTTGCGGCTCTGTTGGCCCTCCAGGTGAAGTTTGGTGTCCTGCAGTTCAGCTGTGAGTCTCTGTGTTTTTTTCTTTAGCTGCTGGATATTTCGTTGTGATTCTTCATGATCAGCCTGTAGGTCACCAATCTATACAGACCCAATGGAAATAAATGCGTTTTACATTTGGCATAGTTGTATATTCCAATATTAGTCTCTGTGCTCTTTTCTTTAGCTGATTCTTGATTATCAGCCTGTAGGTTACCGATCTACACAAACCCAATGGGGAAAAAAATGAGGTTTACATCTGGCATAGTTGTATATTCAAATATTAGTACGAGTCATTTTATCAGGAGCACAACCATGCTTGGTCACTCCAAATTGCCCCGAGGTGTGAGTGCGAGTGCGGATGGTTGTGTGCCCTGCGATTGGCAGGCAACCGGTTCAGGGTGTCCCCGCCTACTGCCTGATGATTGCTAGGATAGGCTCCAGCGTGCCTGTGACGCCAGTGGGGACGAGTGGTATAGAAAATGGATGGATGGACTATTCCTGCTTTATCCATTTTTCATCAACCTCAGGTGTACATTAGAAGTTACATTAAGACAGCTAGTACCGTAATTTTCAGACTATAAGTTGCTCCGGAGTATAAATCGCACCAGCAATAAAATGCACAATAAAGTCAAAAAAACATATATAAGTCGCACCAGAGTATAAGTCCCACTTTTGGGGCAAATTTATTTGTCAAAATCCAACACCAAAAACAGACATGAACCAGCAACAACAGCCTAAACGATACGGTATGCTAACGTGATATATACACAAACGAGGAGCTGAGAACGGGCCTGACGTAACATTCTGAGTTATTCAAGTAAGTATTACATAAATAACACGTTTATCAAACCATCCGTGTCACTCCAATTCATTAAATCCATCGATCGTGCTTTATGCAAACAATGCCGCGTATGCGCCGCATATGCGCCGCTGACGTCAAACTTGTAAAGCATTTCTAATTATTCCACAGACCCATATAACGATATATAAAGTATATTTCAAATAACTATCATATTACAACAATATTATCAAACCATTTGTGTCACTCCAAATCATTAAATCCATTGATCAAATTCCTCGTTCTTTATGTCAACAACGCCACGCGTGCGCTGCAGAGATCTAGTATATAACTATATTGTAGCGTTAACAAAGTACCAGGAAAGACGTGGGTTTGGTAAACGGCTCTTTATTTAACAAAACAAGAGTTCAACGAGCCAACAACTACCGGGCGTATGACCGGGCGTGCGTAAAAGCCATGTCCGAGCCCCATCCACTGTCCCCGGACAGCCACCCGGCCGAGCGCCGGCCCCCGACTTCCATCCACGGAGGGGAAAGAGAGCTCCTGTCGAGAAGGACCGGGCGTGCGTAAAAGTCATAATAGTTTTTCAAACCTTCTGTGTCACTCAAAATCATTAAATCCTTCAAACTCTTCGTCCTCCGTGTCACTTACAAACAAAGTCGCTAATGATGCCGGTAGTACGTGGGGCCCTTCGTCATCTCGTGATCGAATCCTTTGCCCTTTATGTAAACAACCACGGATGACGTGACTTGCAGTTGAAATGACAGTAATCCCTTGCTACATCGCGTTTCGTTTATCGCGGTTTCACTACATCGTGGATTTTTTAATTTTGAAAATTTGTGAAAAAAAATCACATATAAGTCGCCCCCCCACCCAAACTATGACAAAAACTGTGACTTATAGTCCGAAAATTACGGTAATTATTGTTAATAAGTTGCATATAAGGCACTGAGGTTGCGCAAAACAAATTCTTCCTATTTATTCACATTGTGCAATTTCTAAAAACAGCAGTAAAATCCACAGCAAAACAGCGGCAGTTGCGGCAACAGTTTGATTCAATGTGTCCTCTTTACTCTTCCAAACAGAGTTTTGTCAGGTTAGAAGGTCACCAGGAATGAAAGCTTCGTAGTTATTATCAGGCAACTAATTTTTAACTGACTTGTGCATCAGTGATTCCTGAATTGAACATCTCAACTAATTTACTTTCGATTGAATGTGATTTAGCAGTTGTTTTTTTTTTAACAAATTGAATACATTGAATGCCTTAATTATATGCAAGGGCAAATTCAATTGAGATCCGTGGGAATGGGAATGTGGCCAGTTTGGAGGGCCACATAATTGTCGTTAACATTAGGTACAGAACCTTACAGATTTTTTTCTGAATGGTTAAACTGTGATAGAGACTCTTGTAGTACAATTTTTAACACTATTAATATTTATTGAAATAATTTATTGAAAAAACACTCACAGTTTGCGAAACTCTAAGCGCCATCACTGCTTAGCACTGAGTTTGTAATTCTGTAACACACACTGAGTGCTCAGCACTCGAGTTGCAAACGTGTAAAATCAACTCATTACTTAGACTCAATTTTCAAAAGATCAACACATTCCTTGCAAAACCATACATGTTTAGCTATTTTTACACTATTCTGCAACATTTTACAGGAGAAAATTATTTTAGATAGTTCACTGCAATCAGCCTGACCAGTAGAAATAAGCCACAGGGTAAGCTGTTCATGTGGACGACAACGGAGGGAAGCCAGAGTAAGATTTGAAGGGGACTGAGGAAGGACACGTGGAGGTGATCGACCACCGCCATCCACCACAACCAATTGAACCCTGGGTTGACTGACTCCTGGCTCCGCAGTCCTTAGCCTTGGGGTCCAATTAACTTTTACATCCGACACTGTTGTTATTTTAAGCAGACTGTCTTTGTTGATTGCTATGACTTAGATGAAGTTTGAATTTTACGACTGATTTAAGGTAAACCCAAAGGGTTCACTTTTTCTTGCAATGTAAATCAGTCAAAACAACTGCCATTGTTAGAATAGACGATGCCATTGGTGTGCCATTGTGTGCATGGTGCCATTATGTTCTTACCCTTCTCTCCAGCTGCCGTTTGTTCTGCTGCTCTACTTCCAGCTTGTCGTCAAACTCCTGCTGCAGTCGCTTCTTGGTAAATTCAATTTCTCTGATGGCTCTTTCATACTTCAGTCGCCATTCTCCCCCTGCCACATTACCACATTTGGAGTACACACTTCAGAACTGAAGTTTAATTGTTTTGCTCCCAATTGTAATTTTAAAAAGGACCCAAAGACAACATTTCTGAGTGTGCATTCTGCATACTGCTTGTCAAGATTAGGATTCAGGGGTTTAGGAAATGTTAACTAGACCATTTCACCGAATATGTGTGATTTGTTTTTGGTAACGTTTTGAAAACAACATTATATTGCTGTCTCACTTGCAAATCGGAATAATACTGAATAAAAACATTTTTTTTTTTTTTTTTAAAACAGGGTTCATAACCCGGGCGGCTGGGTGGCGCACTGGGTAGCACGCCCACCTCATAGTTAGGAGGGTGTGGGTTTGATTCCACCTCCGGCCCTCCCTGTGTGGAGTTTGCATGTTCTCCCCGTGTCCGCGTGGGCTTTCTCCGGGCACTCCGGTTTCCTCCCACATCCCAAAAACATGCTTGGTAGGCCGATTGAAGACTCTAAATTGTCCCTAGGTATGAGTGCGAGTGCGGATGGTTGTTTGGCCTGCGATTGGCTGGCAACCGGTTCAGGGTGTCCCCCGCCTACTGCATGATGACGGCTGGGATAGGCTCCAGCACGCCCGCGACCCCTGTGGGGACAAAGCGGTTCAGAAAATGGATGGATGGTTCATAACCCAAAAGGTCATTCCATGACATCACAGTTCCCAGGTCTCAAGTCTTAACCAATTGCGGCTCACCGTCAACTAGAGGCGCAGGCCCCTGAGCCAACCAGACCACCCAAGTCGGCCTGGCACCTTCACCAGTTTCGGGGTTTGCGTTTTTATGTTTTTTTAATATTGAACATTATTTCAAAGGGATTATCTATTGATATTGATTATGTCTCAATCGCAAAACAAATTGACACTGAATTATGTCTGGCCCCTATGTCAAAGGAAATAATCCAAACAGTCGAATGATGGCCCATCAAATATTGGGTTGATTTAACACGCCCACTTTGGGGTTCCATGCCCACTTTTGGGATTCAGGAGTCGCACACTGAATTTTGGACCAGGGTGTTTGTGTACTATATTAAAAAATCTGATTTAAATAACACTGAATCTATTGGTGACTTTAAACCTTCACACAGTAGTTTTTAAATATCTACATTGGTTCATCTTCAGGGGGCCAAGACCCCCTTGCACCCACCCCTATTAGTGACACACTTGGCTCATAGTGAAGGAGTTGGATAATCAGTTTTTATTGGCTCAAAATGCTGATGAAATGTGACTGTTGATGGGGTAAAAAGCTCATTCTCATCATCATGTTCCCACATTGCCAACTAATGGCCTAAAGTAGGGGGTCCTTAAAGGTAAATTTGTTCTGTAGCCTGGTTTGGAGCCTTCTGTACACCCCCCAGAGGCCTGAGTGACTTGAAACTCTAAATACAGTACATAACAGAGTTCCCTAATAACATAGGTGTCAAACTCACGGCCCGCGGGCCACATCCGGCCCGCCATGTAATCATATCCGGCCCGCAAGATAATTTTACATTACATCAATTAAGTCTAGCGATAACAAGATATAATGAAGATAGCCGTTAGCCATAGATACCTCTCATGATGCCGAAGAGAAAAGTTGATTCTGAAAAGAGAGCCCTTAATAATCGATGGGAGGCTGAGTATATGTTTATTGACATTGCCGGTAAACCCGTGTGTCTCATTTGTGGAGCCAATGTGGCTGTAATTAAAGAATTCAATCTAAGACGGCACTTTGAGACAAAACATAAGGATAACCTGAAAGACCTGCATGCAGAGCAGAAGAAACAGAAAGCAGAAGAGTTAAAGAAGACTCTGACATTCCAGCAAACGTTTTTACCCGTGCAAAATCACAAAGTGAAGCTGCTGTGAAAGCAAGTTTCGTCGTGGCAGAGGAGATCGCCAAATCAGCCCTGCCATTTATGGGGGGAGAATTTCTGAAGAGCTGCATGATCAAGGTGTTTGACATCTTATGTACAGACAAAAAGCAGTTGCTGGCAAATATAAGCCTGAGTAGAAATACAGTTACTGATTGAATTTGTGAAATGGGCACTGACTTCAGAGTACAGTTGAGTGAAAGAAGCAAAGACTTTATTGCCTACTCTCTTGCTGTGGATGAAAGTACTGACATGACTGATACTGCACAACTGGCCATCTTCATCCATGGAGTGGACTCCAATTTGCTCATAACAGAGGAAGTAATAGACATTAAATCGATGCACGGAACAACGACAGGAAAATACATTTTTGAAAAAGTATATCAAAGTGTAACCGTAAAACTGCCCTAGGACAAACTTATTGGACTTACAACTGATGGAGCACCTATGTGCGGTGAAAAAAGTGGACAAGTGGGAAGGATGTGAGTGAAGATGCAGGAGGAGAACGGTACTGGTGAGTTAACAGCATATTACTGCATCATACACCAGGAGGCACAATGTGGCAAAGTCCTGAAGATGGACCATGTAATGAGCACTGTAACACAAACCGTAAACTTTATCTGAGCTAAAGGGTTAAATCACCGGCAGTTTTGGTCCTTTATGCAGGAGATAGATTCAGAGTTTGCCGACATTCCTTATCATACAGAGGTGCGTTGGCTAAATCGGGGGAAAGTTCTCGACAGAGTTTTTGACCTCAGCAATGAAATCTGTCAGTTCATAGACAGTAAAGGAAAAGACTCCACCGTTTTGAGGGATGAAAAATGGAAGTACGAGTTGGCATTTCTGGCTGACATAACAGCTCATCTTAACGCCTTAAATCTGCAGCTCCAGGGACGTGACCACATGATCACTGACGTATGACGCAGTGAAGGCATTTCAAGTGAAGCTGCTTTTATGGGAGACACAAATGCAACATTGCAACTTGCCTCACTTTGCCCGTAGCCAAGTAATGTTGAACCAAGTCAGCACAACTGTGTTCCCCAAAACATACTTTGCCGACAAACTGAGCACACTACGCGCTGAAATCGCACGGCGCTTTAGTGACTTTGAAGCACAAAAAAATTTTTGTGTTGCTTCGCAACCCATTTGTTGTCGATGTTGAAACTGCACCTGTGCAGATTCAGATTGAGCTAGAGTGAAATGGGACACTGAAGGCAAAGTACGACACTTCAGTTCATTCACTCCATCCCTGCAACAATGCCCCAGCTCCATCTTCATGCGGCTCGAACCTTGTGCATGTTTAGGAGCACATATCTGTGTGAGAAGCTCTTCTTAGTGATGAAGATTAACAAAACAGCACACAGAAGTCGTCTCACTGATGACCACCTGCAGTCCATCCTGAGAATCTCCACAACACAGGACTTCACACCAAACATAAACCAACTTGTTGCCAAAAAAAGATGCCAGTTGTCTGGCTGCGATCAGAGCATATGATCAGATCAGAGTCATAAGAGCAAAGAAAATGAAAAAATTTGAATTGTTATTGCTGAAAAGCACACATTTTATTTATATTTCCAGGTTTTGTAGCATGTTCATATTTCTAACTTGTATAATTTTGACAGGAGACATTTTTAAGGAGAGCAAAATCTTTTGGGATATTTAAGTTTATTTTTTTTATATACGCTGTTCAAAGAAATTAAAGAAACACTTTGAAAACACATCAGATTTCAATAGTGAAAAAAAAAGTTGGATATCTATACTGATATGGACAGTTTAATGATAAGACATCTTTTGATGGAAATAAAAGTTTTCAGCCTACAGAGGGCTCAGTATATAGACACCCCAAAAATCAAAGTGAAAAAATGATGTGGCAGCAGAGTCCATTTTGCCTAAATTCAATTTCTGCAACTTAAAATTATTTTCAATATCTTGTGTGGCCCCCACGTGCTTGTATGCATGCTTGACAACGTCGCGGCATGCTCCTAATGAGACGACGGATGGTGTCTTGTGGCATGTCCTCCTAGATCTGTCGAAGGGCATCAGTGAGCTCCTGTAAAGTCTGAGGAGCAACCTGGCGGCGTCTGATGGACCGAAACATGTCCCAGAAGTGTTCTATTGGGTTTAGATCAGATGATCGTGAGGGCCATTCAATTGTGTAAATTCCTTCATCCTCCAGATACAGTCTGCATACTCTTGCCACATGAGGCCAGGCATTGTCGTGGATCAGGAGGAACCCAGGACCTACTGCACCAGCGTAGGGTCTGACCATGGGTGCAAGGATTTCATCCCAATATTTAATGGCAGTCAGACTGCCGTTCTCAAGCCTGTAAAGGTCTGTTCGTCCCTCCATGGAAATGCCTCCCCAGACCATCACTGACCCACCACAGAACCAATCATGCTGAATGATGTTGCAGGCAGCATAGAGCTCTTCTTGGCTTCTCCAGACTCTTTCACGTCTATCACAGGTGCTCAGGGTAAACCTGCTCTCATCTGTGAAAAGCCCAGGGCGCCAGTGGCGGACTTGCCAATTCTGGTGTTCTATGGCAAATGCCAATCGAGCTCCACGGTGCTGAGCAGTGAGCACAGGGCATGCTACAGGCCGTCGTGCCCTGAGGCCACCCTCGTAAAGTCTGTTTCTGACTGTTTGGGCAAAAACTTTCACACCAGTAGCCTGCTGAAGGTCATTTTGTAGGGCTCGGGCAGTGCTCAACCTGTTCCTCCTTGCACAAAGCAGCGGATATCGGCCCTGCTGATGGGATGAGGACCGTCTACGGCCCTGTGCAGCTCTCCGAGAGTAACTGCCTGCCTCCTAGAATCTCCTCCATGCTCTGGAGATTGTACTGGGAGACACATCAAATCTTCTTGCAACAGCACGCATGGATGTGCCATCCTGGAGGAGTTGGACAATCTGTGCAACTTCAGTCGGGTTAAAAAATCGCCTCATGCTCCCAGTCATGATAATGACTCTAGCTAAAGCCAACACTTGTGGAAAAACAGTCAAAAAAGATCAAGAGGGAGGAATTTGAAATGGCCTCCACCTGCAAAACCAGTCCTGTTTTGGGGACCATCTCGTTGCCCCTCTAGTGCACCTGTTGTTAATTCCATCAACACCAATGCAGCTGAAAGTGATTAACAACCCCCTCTGCCACGTACCTGACCAAAACCTTATCAGAAAAGTGTAATTGAATTCATGCCATACCCTGATAAAAAAAAAAAACTGTTTCTTTAATTTTTTTGAGCAGTGTACATTGACATAGGAGCAAAGGAATTTGAATGTTATTTTTTATTTTACCAGCTCAGTGGTCTAGTGGTAGAGTGTCTGCCCTGAGACTGGAAGATTGTGGGTTCAAACCCCAGCTGGGTCATACCAAAGACTATAAAAATTGGACCCCTGCTTGGCACTCAGCATTAAGGGTTGGAATTGGGGGGTTAGATCACCAAATGATTCCCGAGCGCGGCACCACTGCTGCTCACTGCTCCCCTCTCCCCCAGGGGATGGATCAAAATCACATGGTGATGGGTTAAATGCAGAGGACAAATTTCACCACACCCAAATGTGTGTGTGACGATGATCATTGGGGACTTATTTTAATGTTAAGTTGTTTCAGTTAAGTTCCAAGTTGTAAAATTTAACAAGATATTTTCATGGTGAGCAAAATATTAAATATAAGTTATTTAAGGTTTAAGTTTGTTTCAGAATAATATTCCTGTCTGTTTTCAATTCATATTTATGTTCCAAAAACATTTAGTTTGTGTGTTCAATAAATGTTTATCATGTTTGGCCCGTGACCTAAAGTGTGTTTTGAATTTTGGCCCCTAGTGCAATTGAGTTTGACACCTCTGCCTAATAAGATGCTAAATCAGTTGAAACCCCAGCAACTCAAAACATTTCCAAGATATGGGCCCCCAAAATGTACACAAAATGTAATATATAATTTTAAAAAATGTACTTTTACAAGGTTAACTGCTCTAAAAATATTACAGCTATGCTATTTTTAAGCACATAATCTGATAGACGGGGCCAGAATACACGGATACAGTGATTCCTCGCCACTTCATGCTTCACCTTTTGCGAATGCACTACTTCGCGGGTTTATAAGTGATGGGAGAACGGTGTTTAAATACGTGCTATCAGTGTGTATTTAAATGCCGGGGCGTGCCTTTGAGCAATGTGCGTCACTGCGGACAAGCGTGGGAAGCATGGCAGCCAGCCTCTCACGAACGAGGCAGGACAACCATGTGCAGCACGGACTGTTTATTGAGGGAATGTAAAAAGAGGGAAAGGGTAAAAGGGAGGCTGGAATGCCAGCAGAGCAGGTAGATGAGGCGACTGATGAGCCTGTCAGCGAGCTCGCGTCATGCGTTGTAGTGGCACACAGAGGATCAGGCAAACGGGAATCAGATGGTAGGCGTGTGTGTTTCAAAGCAGACAAAACAGCCAGGACTGACCGGTGGACGGCGTCTATCTACACGCCCTAATCAGCGGTTAACACAGGAAGGTGGTGGCAATCAGCACCGATCCGCACGAGCAGTTCTGTACTGGTGACACGCGACCCCAAGGTGTAGCGCGGAGGGCGCGTCAGCCACCCAGCAGGGCGATAGCGGTGACGTGACACAGCCGTGCACGCAGGAAAAATGCACCGCCATGCAGAAAGAATCGGGACAGCGACCAGCAATAAGCGCTCATAGTGCAGGGCATGCTTCACAGAGGACAAGCGCACTGCGCTTATTCCAAGACCCTCCACAATAGGCGAAAATCTGCAATGTGGGGTCAATAGTTTCACGATATCCGCACAAGACTTTTATAATTTAATTTTTAAACACTTTATTGTATCTTTAAACACATTTGAAACATTTTAAAGTTAAACTGACTTTTAGAAAAAAAATGTAGGGCTTCACTAAAACTCAAAGTAACAAAAAACTACCGTAAACATTTCACGGCTCCGCTCTGCTCTTGCCTTGCTGGCCGGCTGACGCGCTCTCACATTGGTCCACGGGGGGCTTATATCCAAGGCGAAGCTACACGCGCTAATCAGTGCTGATGGCTGCCACCTGTGCCTTTGCTAATTAGGGTGTGTAATTAAACCCGCAAGTCCGTCAATCTGCGTTGCTTTGTCTCCCTCAATACACATATGCCTGCCAAGTGGTTCTGCTATGCCACCTGATTCCCATTAGCCTGATCCGCTGTAAAGTGCAATGCCTATTTCCTGATTCACTGTTGAGCAAAAGTCTGTTTTTATCTGTCTGTTTTTTTTTTTTAGCCTGTTATCCTAATTAAAGTGACATTTGAAAAGCATGTTTAGAAGCTGGACAAGCAAATTGTATTCGAGCAAAGAATCTTGAAACGTTTGATTAATTATAATTTTACTGAAAAGTACCATTCAGCTTTATATTTTCTTTTTTTGCAGCTATTTTAGGGTATTTTATTTTAAATAATTAAAATCATACTCATGTCCAAAAATGATTAAACAAAGAAAGTTTAGCCAATGTTTGTTGATTAGCATAAAGGATTTGGCAAATACATGCCCATACAATGCGAACTAGCATCAGTTCAACACAAACATGAGTCTGAGTCTCAACTCTTGCATTTTGTGCTTGTCTAGGAAAAAGTCTTACCTGATTCATCATCATCCAACACTCCATTGAGTTCAGAGGCCCTGATTAGACGAGCCTCCATCACTTCCATCTCCATGAATTCCATTTGTTTCTTCATGTCGTCAAACTGGACCTAATAACGTACGTGAAAGCAAAAGATTGCTCTGAGCACAAGCTTAACAAGCGAAAGTAACAAAATCTTAACGCGAAAGTAACGAAATACCAACATGTGCGTGCATGCGTGTGCATGCTATGTGCGTGCGTGTGCATATGCGTATCTACCTGCAGGTCCTTCATGTCCTTCTCAAGACGGAGTCTCTCAGATGTTTCAGTTTCCAGTAGCTGAGAGGCAGACTCCCCTGTATTCCGTTCATCAGTCAACTCTGATGATAGCTCAGTGATCTGATAATATCAACACACACACACACACACACACACACACACACACACACACACACACACTTTTTTCCACAAATCTACCAAATATGATCATAAATCTTGGTTATCACATATCCACAGTTTGTTATATTACATTATTTTGTATGTCGTAGCTCCAGTGGCTATAACCCCTGTTGAAATGCCAGGTTTTTGTTATCCCAACAAAAATTAAACCAAGATAAATTATTGAACAAAAAAATCCACCATTATATTCAACTGGATGACTCAACTGAGAATACAAAATGAAAGACTTCAGAGACTTTGGCAATGTGGGTGGAGGCACGTGTGCTCATTAGCGATTTGCAAATCTCATCTGCATGCATGAGAATGAAATTAAAAAAGATTAGCTACCAAACAAATGAGAAGTCATTGACATTTTGCATAATAGTCCAAAATCCTAACTTTTAAGCTTTAAGTGACATACCACAGGTGCACTTTGTGCCATGTTTAACTGTTCGAAATTGTATTTATAGGCTTGAACGTTGGTGTAAAAAACACCACTAGAACTGGGTAATGCTAACAACCTTCCGATCTAATGCGCATAACAATAGATGCATATACTGTAATTTTTGGACTATAAGTCGCACCAGCCATAAAATGCACAATAAAGTGAAAAAAAACCAACAATATACCGTAATTTTCGGAGTATAAGTCGCTCAGAAGTACAAGTCGCACCAGCCATAAAATGCACAATGAAGTGAAAAATAAAAACATATATAAGTCGCACCGGAGTATAAGTCGCACTTTTGGAGAAAATTTATTTGTCAAAATCCAACACCAAAAACAGATATGAACCAGCAACAACAGGCTAAACGATACGGTATGCTAACGTGACATATACACAAACGAGGAGCTGAGAACGGGCCTGACGTAACATTCAGAGTTATACAAGTAAGTATTACATAAATAACACGTTTATAAAACCATCTGTGTCACTCCAATTCATTAAATCCATCCATCATGCTTTATGTAAACAATGCCGCGTATGCGCCGCGCCGCTGACATCGGACTCGTTGTGATTTGCATTTCTAATTATTCCACAGACCCATATAACGATATATAATGTATATTTCAAACACCTATCATATAACAACAATATTATCAAACCATCTGTGTCACTCCTAATCATTAAATCCATCAATCAAATTCCTCGTCCTTTATGTCAACAACGCCGCGCACGCGCCGCACAGATCTAGTATACAACTAGATTGTAGCATTAACAAAGTCGAGGAAAGACGTGGGTATGGTAAACGGCTCTTTATTTAACAAAACAAGAGTTCAACGAGCCAACAACTACTGAACTGTAACGATAAAAACATATACAAGTTGCTACACAAAATAAAATATATCAAATAACTATAACATAAATACGTTTTTCAAACCTTGTGTCACTCCAAATCATTAAATCCTTCAAACGTGGGGCCCTTCGTCATCTTCGGCCTCCCGTGGTCGAATCCTTTGTCCTTTATGTAAACAACCGCGGCACGGCACCGGTGGCGTCACTTGCCGTTCAAATGACAGTAATCCCTTGCTACATCGCGGTTCGTTTATCGCGGTTTCACTACATCGCGGATTTTTGAATTTTGAAAATTTGTGAAAAAAATCACATATAAGTGGCTCCTGAGTGTAAATTGCCCCCCCACCCAAACTATTAAAAAACCCACGACTTATAGTCCGAAAATTACGGTAGATGGCGGCGCGTGCACAAGCAGCAACCTCCCTCTGTCCCAACCGAACGGTGTTTTGTTCGTCTAAGAAGTGTTTGTCCGACAGTTTTACGTGTTCGTCTCGTCTTACTACGTCGTGCCACCAGTACGGCAGGCAGGATTTACTCGACATCGGCAAAAGCGAGTTTTGAAGCGTTCTGGACTTTGATACGGAGACATTAAAGGAACTCTGATTACTCCGGCCTGAAACTACGCCGGGCTCGCCTGCTACTCCTCCCCCGGATAGGAAGCGTCGGAAGCGGTGTGCGAGGAGGCAGAAGAGGGGCAAGCGCGGAGGTTAACCCGACTCGCCCGGCCATACTTTCCATTCTTCTGGTGAATGTTCGATCGCTGGACAACAAAATGGATTACGTTCGACTGCTGCGATCTACAAAACAGACAGTGAGTAACTGCTGTGTGCTCGTGTTCACTGACACTTGGTTGACTGTCAACATTCCAGACTCTGCTGTACATCTGGAGCGGCTAACATGCTATCGTGCGGACCGCGCCATTGTGGAGGGTAAAAAATCGCGTGGGGGTGGAATCTGTGTCTACATACGTGACGAATGGTGCCGGGACGCTGTAGTTGTATGCAGGCACTGCTTGGCACTGGTGGAGTTTGTAATCATTAAGTGCCGTCCTTTTTACCTGCCAAGGGAAATTACAGCGATTCTGCTGGTCGTGGTATACATCCCGCCTTCCAACATTGAAAGCGACAGGATCACTGTGACAGGTGAACTGTACCAGGCTGTCAGTGAACAACAGACGGCGCACCCTGACGGTTTCACCATCTTCGCTGGGGATTTTAATCATGCAGACCTAAAGTCTGTTTTTCTAAAGCGACACCAGCATGTTAATTTTCCAACACGTGGTCTTCCTGGACCTGGTCTACACTACACATAAAGGAGCTTTCAAAGCCACCCCCGGCCCCCACATTGGACTTTATGACCATATATCACTGTTATGCTTCTGCCCGGTTGCGGACAAAGGGTGAAAGCATCCAGGCCGGTTCGCAAGCGGGTGAGGGTGTGGCCTGAGGGAGCCTCTGATGCTCTTTGTGACTGCTTTGACACAACGGACTGGGAAATGTTTAAACAGGCAGCCACTTGCAACAATCAGATGGACTTGGAGGAGTATACTGACTCTGTTACCTCTTACATCTTGAAGTGCATTGATGATGTGACCCACACAAAATACATCGTCACTCGGGCTAAGTGGAAGCCTTGGCTGACAGGGGCTATCCTCAGGCTGGTGAGGGCCAGAGACAAAGCCTACAGGGCTGGGGATGAAGCTGGCTTGAGGACAGCGAGGGCCAACCTGTCCCAGGGCATCAAGGAAGCGAAAAAGGCATTGTCTTGCAGGATTACCACCCACTTCCAAGACAGCAGGAACGCGCGGAGCCTATGGCAAGGCATTCCGACCATTACGGACTATAAGCCCGCGCCGCAGAGCTGTGAGGGCGACGTCCCTCTGCTCAATGATCTGAAACGCTTCTTTGCTCGCTTTGACGCTCAGAACAGGACTTGCCCGCAGAAGACCCCTCCCCCTCCACACAAGCAGCCCCTGTGCCTCTCTGCCGATAGCGTGAGGAGGACGCTTGCTGCTATCGACACCCATAAGGCGGCAGGCCCAGACAACATCCCAGGTCGAGCGCTGAAGGACTGCACTGAGGAGCTTATGGGTGACTTCACGGACATCTTTAATATTTCCCTGCAGCAGGCCATCGTCCCATCATGTTTCAAGGCTGCCACCATCATACCTGTGCCGAAGAAACCTGCTCCATCCTGCTTCAATGACTACCGCCCCGTGGCGCTGACTCCCATTGTCATGACGCACATCAGGTCCGTTCTCCCCCCCACCCTTGACAGTTTGCGTACCGAGCCAAACGGTCCTCTGAAGATGCTATCTGCTATGCCCTCCACTCATCCCTCACCCACTTGGAAAAACGAGACTCGTATGTGAGATTGCTGTTTGTGGACTTCAGTTCCGCATTCAACACCATTGTACCACAGCGTCTCATCTGCAAACTCGACAAACTGGGTCTCAGTACCTTCCTCTGCAACTGGCTTCTGGACTTCCTCTGTCAGAGGCCTCAGGTGGTTCGTGTTGGCGACACTATCTCCGGCAGCATCACGCTGAGCACGAGGGCCCCCCAAGGCTGCGTGCACGGTCCGCTGCTCTTCACCCTGCTGACGCATGACTGCACTGCAACCTACAGCGGCAACCGCATGCTGAGGTTTGCTGACGACACGACTGTGATGAGTCTCATCACCAAGGGTGACAAGACTCAATACAGGTCGGAGGTCGACCTTCTGGCCAAGTGGTGCAGGGACAACAACCTCCAGCTGAACATCAGCAAGACCAAGGAGATTGTTGTTGACTTACGGAAGGGTCACGCCAACACCTGCCACTGACCATCGACGGTGCTGTGGTGGAGAGAGTGAGCAGGACCAGATTTCTGGGGGTGCACATCAGTGATGACCTCTCCTAGACCACCAACACTGCATCACTGGCGAAGAAAGCTCAGCGCCGCCTGAACTTCCTGCAGAAACTTAGGCGAGCAGGTGCTCCACCAGCCATAATGACCACATTCTACCGTGGCACCGTTGAGAGCGTCCTCTCCATTTTTATCGCTGTGTGGGGTGGTAGCTGCACTGAACACAACATGAAGGCCCTGCAGCGCATAGTGAACACGGCCGGAAGGATTATTGGTGCTTCACTCCCCTCTTTGAAGGACATTTACACCTCCCATCTCACCCGCAAGGCGACCACGATTGTATGTGATGTGAGTCACCTTGCTCACACTTTGTTTGATTTGCTGCCCTCTGGGAAGAGGTACAGGAGCCTGCGCTCCCGCATCATCAGACTCCAACAGCTTCATACTCCAGGCTGTTAGGATCCTGAACTCTCTCCCCCCTCTGCCCTCGGCTGCATAACGTCCTGCGTTGGCTGCCTTGCACTAGTCTCGCGCTATATTCTGACTGTCTGCTGTATGCACACTTGCTCCGTTTTTGCTCCTCTTATTTGTTTATTTATTTATATTTATTCATCGCTCTTGTTTAATCATTGTATGTGCCTTCTTGATTTTACTTTTTGTGTTGTTGTTTTGGATGTTTTGTTATATGTCTTGTCACCGTGGGATAGTGGGTAACGCAATTTTGATCTCTTTGTGTGTCTTAGCATGTGAAGTGATTGACAATAATGCTGACTTTGACTTTGATATACATGTGTATCCTGATGCATGGCTTTCAAAACAATACGTATCACAATATTATACGTACATTACATAATTTTTTTAAAGAAAACAAATAGACACTGATAATATTTTTATTAGTGCTGTCAGGCGATAAAAAAATCTTGTTGGCTCATGTTAATTTCAAACTGCACTCTGGTGAATGACGCCTTCCTCCTACTACCACGATGTGAAACAATGTTTAATCATAATTACATACGTATTTGTGACCAGGCATTATCAACAACTATGGGGTGACGAGAAGAGAGTGCACACTTGAGGTAAGTGGTACAAATTTAAACGTGAGACTCTGGGAAGAGAAGAGCAATGCAGTGCAACAAAGAAATGATAAGTTGCCTCACCCTACGCATAGCTCAATGGGCCAAATTTGACTTGACATTCATGATTAGTTACGTTAATTTTTATAGTGTGTTAATTTGCTGCGTAATTAATAAATCTAATTAGTGTGTCGGTGACAGACTTAATTTTTATCATATTGGATGGCATTTTTTTTTCTTCATATTTTACTGTTAGCGGTGGCCCAATTTACCATCAGCAGCATGCCTGGTAGAAAGGTGTGCACATTGCACGACAACAGGGGTGGCCAACCGGCAGCTCGCAAGCGGCTCTTTGCCTGGTTTCATGCGGCTCTTTTCCATTCATATCAACATTTGTGTTTGTGATTTGTTTTTTTTTTTGCGTGATGCTTCGCAGGAGTTCAATATGGTATTTCCGTCAAACGCGTATGCACATGAGGTGAAATCCCGCAAAGGAGGAGGGGCAAACCCATTCGAGGAAACAAATAGTGTCAATTTGGCTCTCAAAATGGCAGCGAGAAAATACACAGCTACACGAAAATATGAAGATGAACACAGGACATTTTTAACAAAGTGGGAAAGTTTATATTTTTTTGTTCAACGCAATAGCAAGCCATTCTGCCTGATATGTCAGACGTCATTAGCGCATTTCAAAGCTTCAAATCTTCAGCGCCACTTTAGCTTACTTCATGCTAATATCGATAAGAACTTTCCAAAAGGGACTGAATTTCGCAAGCGCAAGTTGGACACTTTGAAAAGTTGGGCATAAAGAGGTACAGTTTTTCCCAAAAATTACGAAGCATTCAGAGATAGTCACGCTTGCATTGCATCAACTGGCTTGGAATATTGCACGGTCTAAAAAGCGATACAATGAAGGGGACTTTGTGAAAAAATGCCTCAGTGACGGTGTTGAAATGTTGACTCCTGAAAACGTCAAACTAAAACGAATGGTATCAGACATCCAACAAAAAGAATTGCATTGAGTAGCAACAACGGAATACAAGCCAGATTTGAAGACGATTGTTCGAGGCAAAGAAGTCACTAAGCAACATGCATAGTAAGTGAAAAAACGGTATTGAAAATTATTATGTTTTTGTTTGTAGACTTTGTTGAACTGCGAGTTTGTGTATGTGAGACAGTGCACACAATGTTCATTGTTGAAAATGACAGGCCTGCGGTCCTAGTACTATAGGAGTAAATTTCTGTCATTATCATGTTGGTGCGTGACATGATAATGTCACCAATGAATTTGGCTGAGCAGAGGTGTGTGTGTGTGCGTGCGACTGTGTGAGTGTGTGTGTGTGTGTGTGTGGGGGGGGGGGAGTGATGTTCATGTGTGCTCGTGTATGATGTGGCACTTTGCTGTAACACAGTAAAAAATGTGGCTCTTAGTCTCTGACTGGTTGGCCACCCCTGCACTACAAGGAGCAGCTTTCAGAGACGCACCAGGAAACTTTATAAACTAATGTGCAATATTGATTCTGATGCCTCCGTATTAATACGTGTACAGTAATCCCTCCTACTTCGCGGGGGTTACGTTCCAGACCCAACCGCGAAATGGGAATTTCCGCGAAATAGAAACTAGATTTTTTTGAGCTATTCTTGGAAGATATTCTATTTTTATCGCTGACATCAACCAGCTCGCTGCTAGGGGACTTTCATATCAATGGACTGTGCGCTCCGCATTCATGCCTTAGCGACGAGACTAACAGTGTATTGCTATGTCCAGATGAAGGCCACCGCCGGTGGAGAGTGTTATATCTTTACTATTTTCCAGGTTCTGATGTAGCAAGCATGGTTCGGACAACGACGTGATGGGTACTGCTTTATTCCTTTCATCACAGTCAGTTCACTGGCCGTACATCGCGACACTGAACGTCCCCGAAGCTCCCCCTCCCACATCCGGGGTTTTCCCACTACGGAACATGAGTTAGTCCAAAATATACAACAGCGAGAACGCCCTGAAGTCACATGTGACGATAAAGTATACTGTACTGACTCTTTAATTTATTCATTTCACTTTTAAACGTAAGCTATCATTATTAAAGGAAAATGAAGAAACTCAAGTGGCCGCGAAACCTCGTGAAATGATGAAATTTCTGCGATAAAATAATTCATTTCCGCATTTTTGAAAACCCGCGATATAGCGAAGCCGCGATAGTTGAAGCCGCGAAGTAGGAGGGATTACTGTATTGCAAAATAAGAACCACAACGATATGGATTTTTTTGAGTACACCCCAAAAAAACATTGCAAAACATTTTTTTTAGTTTGTTACCTTGGTATGCTTCACTGTCAAACATTTCTTGTTTGTTCAAAACATTTGTAATTGAGACTTGTTTATTTTTGTGTTTTTGCAATTTACCCTGCTCTCAAGACGGTCATTGTTGAGTCTCAGTTCATTCCTTTCTTTCTCGACTTTCTCCAGTTTCTGTTTCAGCTGAAGGATCTCTTCCTAGAATGCGGCATAAGATGTATGATAGAAAATTAATCTGTGTTGTCAATGATTCAATGACTCAATAATTACTCGTTTAAAATTTGAATACTTTATAACTTTGAGAACTTTAGTATCAATTAGTTATTCATGTCAATGCAAAATTAAATCACAAACGAGACGAAACCACATGATTGTATATTTTTATGCTTACATCCTTGCCACGGATCTGTTCTTCAGTGAGTTGCACCTCAATCAGAGGTCTGACATTCGTGAAAAGCTTCCACCATGGCCAATCTTTAACCCCACGATTCTTCTTTATGTTTTTCTGGATACAACGGATTGCTAAATCCTGGATCTGTCAGACAGAAAGCATACAGAATTGTTTTCATCGGAAGACAAGAACAATACAAGACTGAATCGAAAAACATGAATGCGTGCACACGTTTTTTGGTTGCCTTCAGGTAATATCCAGCGGATTAAATCGGCCAATTATGGCCCAAACATCAGCCAAAATAATCAGCCAAATGCCGATATTTGCAGATTGTTTTTACCTTTATGTAGTGAAGAAATGGGGTTGAGAAACACAAAAAGTCCTACCTAGCTACAAAAACAGATATGCTCAAACCTCATTGAATAAAGTACATAAGCAGACAAGTACCGTATTTTTCGGACTAAAAATCGCTCCGGAATATACGTAGGTCGCATTACCCATAAAATGCACAATAACGTGAAAAAAAACATAAATAAGTCGCTCCGGAGTATAGGTCGCATTTTGGGCGAAATTTCTTCGACAAAATCCAACACCAAGAACAAACATGAACGAGCAACAACAGGCTAAACGATAGGTATGCTTACGTGACATAAACGCAAACAAAGAGCTGAGAACGGGCCTGATGTAACATTCAGAGTTATTCTAATATCTATTACATAAATAACGTTTATAAAACCATCTGTGTCACTCCAATTTATTAAATCCATCGATCGTCCTTTATGTAAACAATGCCGCGTATGCGCCGCATATGCGCCGCGCCGCTGACATCGGACTCGTAAGTTGCATTTCTAGTTATTCCACAGACCCATATAACGATATATAAAGTATATTTCAAATAACTATCATATTACAACAATATTATCAAACCATCTATGTCACTCCAAATCATTAAATCCATCGATCAAATTCCTCGTCCTTTGTTAACAACGCCGCGTGTGCGCCCTGACGTCAGTCTCGTCGTTCCACAGATCTAGTATATAACTATATTGTAGCGTTAACAAAGTCGACTTCCAGGCGTGCAGCGGCGTGGACTTCCATCCCTGGAGGTGGCATTTCCAGCCACAGAGGTGGAAGAGAGCTCCATAGAATAGGACCGCGTGTGCGTAAAAGCCATGTCCGAGCCCCATCAACCGTCGCCGGACAGCCACCCGGCCGAGCGCCGGCCCCCGACTTCCATCCATGGATTTGAAAGAGAGCTCCGTACAGTAGGACCGGGCGTGCGTAAAAGCCATGTCCGAGCCCCATCCATCGTCCTCGGACAGCCACCCGGCCGTCTTTCTCCTTTATGTAAACAACCGCCGCGCTGCTGACGTCACTTGAAATTCAAATTACAGCATTCCCTTGTTACATCGCGGTTCGTTTTTTTTTTTAATTTTGAAAACTTGTCAAAAAATTCACATATAAGTCGCTCCTCAGTATAAGTCGCCCACCCAAACTAAGAAAAAAAACGCGACTTATAGTCTGAAAATTACGGTATACAGTAATCCCTCCTACTTCGCGGGGGTTACGTTCCAGACCCACCCGCGAAATGGGAATTTCCGCGAAATAGAAACTAGATTTTTTTGAGCTATTCTTGGAAGATATTCTATTTTTATCGCTGACATCAACCAGCTCGCTGCTAGGGGACTTTCATATCAATGGACTGTGCGCTCCGCATTCATGCCTTAGCGACGAGACTAACAGTGTATTGCTATGTCCAGATGAAGGCCACCGCCGGTGGAGAGTGTTATATCTTTACTATTTTCCAGGTTCTGATGTAGCAAGCATGGTTCGGACAACGACGTGATGGATACTGCTTTATTCCTTTCATCACAGTCAGTTCACTGGCCGTACATCACAACACTGAACGTCCCCGAAGCTCCCCCTCCCACATCCGGGGTTTTCCCACTACGGAACATGAGTTAGTCCAAAATATACAACATCTAAATATACAACAGAGAGAACGCCCTGAAGTCACATGTGACGATAAAGTATACTGTACTGACTCTTTAATTTATTCATTTCAAAACAAGAAAACGACTTTTAAACATAAGCTATCATTATTAAAGGAAAATGAAGAAACTCAAGTGGCCGCGAAACCTCGTGAAATGATGAAATTTCTGCGATAAAATCATTAATTTATTTTTGAAAACCCGCGATACAGCGAAGCCGCGATAGTTGAAGCCGCGAAGTAGGAGGGATGACTGTATTCACACATTAAATCAATAAAAAACGTTTTAAGCATGTAATTACACCTACACACCAAATCAATAAAGAAGACATAACTAGACATTTTTGATATGTGGTAATGACAAAGGTTTTTATAAGGTTCTTTATGGTCGCATATATATTTCTGTGCACTTTGAAATAATAAATGTTTTTTGATATATTGCCTGAATAGCTTAATGACCCTTAAAGAACTGTTCAATGCATGCCTGATGTTTTTCTAAATCAAGGACACTGCCAAAGTTGTCTAAAAATGTTCTGTACTTGATTATATCTTATGTTTTGATTACTGCTTGATGTGACGTCATATGTTGCCTAACGCTGGACGCCAGCTTCGGATGACGACTGAACGTTCTGGACAGAGGGAAATGTTTTGCCTAATAATGAAAAGATATGTTTGGAAGCATGATTTAACTAAGAATGTGATGAAGTAAGCGAGTACATGGAGTGTCAGAAGAACAAACAAACAAACAAACAAACGAACAAACAAACAAACAAACAAAAAAACAAAAAAACAAACAAACAAACGCATGTTAAGTAGTGAGTAAGAACTTTGCATAGCCAGGGAACATTAACAAATTGATGATATCACACCCAAAAGTTCACATAATTCTGTACAAAATGACAAAATTGAAAGGATGATGAATGGACGGAGTGCGACAGTGGGCGAAGTGGATGTATGTGCAAGAATGATTTATAGGAAGGACACTTGGAGATAAAACCGGTAGAGGTGCCAAAGGGAAAGCGGCAGGAGGAAAACAACCAAGAACCCAGCCAAAGGTGATCGCCAAGGCCGAAAGACGGGATGGAAAACAACTGAATATAAGCTGACCAAAGAACCTTGAACGTTGCCTTTTCTGAATGGAGACTTTCTGCTCTTGAGCACGGTCGCGTAAAAGGTCCAGTGCTGTATTGTATTTTTTCTGAAAACAGAGCTTTCTTAACAAGAATTGCGATTGAACTCAACCAACCTGTGTAAGTCTAAATTTTGTTTCGGTGTCTTAGCTTTTTCCTAAAACTGAAGAAATAAAACGAGCACTCAGTAAGTAAATTGGATAACAGGTGATTGGCTATGGCTTTTGCCGTGAGGCACGGATAGCGTGGTTCCCAAATTGTGGACCAAATCCAACAGTACTCTTACCATTCTCAGCAATTTGAGCTTACACAAGTAATTCTCTTTTTTATTTATTTTTTCTCACATAAATCTATTTCCTTTGAGTTGTACGATGTAGTTTTGTCTTCATTTTACAATTACTCAGAGGTGGCCATTCAGTCTCAGATATGGAATGGTCTCCTCGATGACTCATGCATACCCATTTTGCGGAAACTAAAACTGTGGATGCCCATTTTGCGAAAACCTGAAACTTAAACTTAAGTTTGATCCTGAATACACTAGTTCAGACCAAATGTGAATGTTAATCCAGAAGTGGGTGCCAATAAATTAAGTAGATGTGTAAATTAGAAAGTAATGAGATTTAAATGTTTGCCATAAGGCTTCCTCTCACGCTGTCACACAGGCAAAAAATGAAAGCTGTTTGCCTCAAAGAGAATGCCCGCTCTGCTTTAGGATGCCCGCCGGATAATATTTTGTATGACATCAAAATAACTGACTTGGATTTGAGAGTCACCACTGAGGAGCGGCGCTTTGCTGCAGGTGTGAGGCTTGGCAGTGGCATATGTGTTATGTGAGAATGTGGTCAAAGAAGCCTACAACAGGTACATAACCCCTACGCTGCCTGTCCTTTGTTCTGGCAGGCACATTATCCATCGTTGTAGCTGTTTAAATCGTGTTCGACAAAGTTAAAACAGTGACTGGAATTGGCCATAAAATGCAGAAGAAACTCCACCCTGTGGTGTCCTGGCCAATATCTACTGTAGCGACACCATTCGACTCGGAGTGAAACTGCAGTAAACCTTGCCGCAGTGACTCCAACGTGGGCAGTGACCGGCTGAGTATAGTCGCCTTCTCACCTTTCTCTTTTTGAAAGCTTGTCTGGCCAAATATCCTCTGCATGCACCCTGGAACAGAGAGATATTTCTTCTGGTCTGAACAACCCGCTGCTCCTCAAGCCTTGACAGAGTCCCGGCTCTGAAGAAAACCTGAGCGAGGACAGCAGAAAAATCCAGTTATTACTATATTACAATACTAACTGGAACACATTATAACATTGATTTTGAGAAAGCAATTCTCAAGATTTCTCATTTTAAAAAAAAAATTCTCCACCACATTATGAAATTGATTTTGCGATTTTGGTCACCACTCAAGCATATTATATTATTTCTCATCATTTAAATGTATTTGTCTACTACCGTATTTTCTGCACCAAAAGGCGCACCGGATTATAAGGCGTCTAGACCCTCATTGAATTTTTTATTTTAGAAATTATTTCATATGTAGGGCGCACCAGAGCAAAAGGCGCATAAAATAGAAGCTTTACTGCAACAAACTGAGGTTGACTAGGGTTGCGGTATGCATCCACTAGCCAATAACCAATGAGCCCTCTGTAAACAATCGCATTTCTCAAAGTATCTCCTGTAAAATGATCAGAACTGACTAAAGTTCGATCTAACGCATTGGTACTGCTTACCTATGTTTCCCTTCCATATCAATCCGTAATTTATTCAAAACATTAACAGAGCAGCCTATTTTGACATGAAATGGCCTCGTCCGTATAGCAGTTATCACTATAGCATTAGCCACCCGCAAACTCCCATGAGCCTCAGCTCGCAGATTCCCATGAGCCTCAGCTCGCAGACTCCCATGAGCCCCAGGAAAGTATAAACAAACTGCTGTGATTCTTCGAGAGGCCAGGGGTTCACCCCCTCCTTGGCCACTCTCACCCCCACCCTGCTTTCTCTCAATAAATACTCTCTTGCAAGAATCCAAAGTCAGACTTTGTTCGAACAACGCTGTATTCACAGCGACGAACGACCTCTTCATTTGCAAGTGTTCAAAAGGCATACTGTCTCCCATGTGGTTCTTGCAAATAAGTTAGAGTGAGCACCACTCTAACGGAGTGAATGAACTGAGTGGTGGGCCCTGCAGTGTCGTACTTTGCCTTCAGTGTCCCATTACACTGTAGCTCATCAGTTTCATCTGAATCTGCACAGGTGCAGTTTCAACATCGACAGAAAATGGGTTGCGAAGCAACTCAAAACTCTTTTTTTGTGCTTCAAAGAAACTAAAGTGCTGTGCGAACTCAGCGCATAGTGTGCTCAGTTTGTCTGCAAATTCCGTTTTGGGGAAAACAGTTGTGCTGACTTGGTTCAACATTACTTGGCAATAGGGAAAGTGAAGCAAGTTGCACTGTTGCATTTGTGTCTCCCATAAAAGCAGCTTCACTTGAAATGCCTTCACTGAGTCATACATGTCAGTGATCATGTGGTCACGTCCCTGGAGCTGCAGATTTAAGGCGTTAAGATGAGCTGTTATCTTGGCAGAAACGCCAACTCGCACTTCCATTTTTCATCCCTCAAAACGGTGGAGTCTTTTCCTTTACTGTCTATCAACTGACAGATTTCGTTGCTGAGCTCAAAAACTCTGTTGAGAACTTTTCCCCAACTTAGCCAACGCACCTCTGTATGACAAGGTATGTCAGCAAATTCTGAATCTATCTCCTGCATAAAGGACCGAAACTGCCGGTGATTTAACCCTTTAGCTCGGATAAAGTTTACGGTTTTCATTACAGTGCTCATTACATGGTCCATCTTCAGGACTTTGCCACATAGTGCTACCTGGTGTATGCACTGCAACGGACAATCAGGACTGCAGAAAAGATAATTGGAATCAACCTCCCATCTTTCCAAGACTTGTACCTGTCCAGGACCAGGAAACGTGCAGGTAACATCTCTCCAGACCCTTCTCACCCAGGTTGCAGTCTGTTTGAACTACTGCCATCCGCACGGCGTTATAGAGCTCTGTACGCCAAAACCAGCAGCCACAAAGACAGCTTCTTCCCCCAGGCTGTTGCTCTGATGAACTCACACCACTCTTAGAGTCTCAGAGTAACTGCTGTGCAATAACATCCTGCTCTCCAGACCTTTTGTGAATTGTCTACACTGTTTGTACTGTGTATACTCTGCATCCATTGCAGCCTGGTCATCCTGGAAGAGGGACCCTCCCATCTCTGGTCTCTTCTCAAGGTTTCTCATTTCCCCTAGTTGGAGCTTTGAGTTTTTTGAGTTTAAGATCAGGGGATGTTCGAGAATATTTGTCATTTTTCACATCCTGAGTGTTAGTCACCTAAATGTTGAACAGAGGCTGTAATGTACCGAAGTCAAATTCCTTGTTTGGCATGCTCAAACATGGCGAATAAAAACTCTTGAATCTTGAATGATGCAGTGATATGCTGTTAACTCACCAGTACAGTTCTCCTCCTGCATCTTCACTCGCATCCTTCCCACTAGTCCACTTTTTTCACTGCACATAGCTGGTGCTCCATCAGTTGTAAGTCTAATAAGTTTGTCCCAGGGCAGTTTCATGTCGGTTATACTTTGACATACGTTTTAAAAAATGTCTTTCCAGTGGTTGTCCCGTGAATCGATTTAATGTCCATTACTTTTGTTACGCGCAAAATTGGAGTCCATTCCACAAATGAAGATGGCCAATTGTGCAGTATCAGTTATGTCAGTACTACTTCTTTCACTCAACTGTACTCTTAAATAAGATGTCGAACACCTTGATCATGCAGCTCTTCAGAAATTCTCCCTCCGAAAATGGCCGGGCTGATTTGGCGATCTCCTCTGCCACGATAAAACTTGCTTTCACAGTAGCTCCACTTTGTGATTTTGCACGGGTAAAATACGTCTGCTGGAATGTCAGATTCTTCTTTAACTCTTCTGCTTTCTGTTTCTTCTGCTCTGCACCCAGGTCTTTCAGGTTATCCTTATGTTTTGTCTCAAAGTGCTGTCTCAGATTGAATTCTTTAATTCCAGTCACATTAGCTCCACAAATGACACACGGGTTTACCGGCAATGTCAGTACGTAAATATATACTCAGCTTCCCATTGGTTTTTAAAGGCTCTGTTTTGAGAATCCACTTTTCTCTTTGGCATCGTGACGGGTATCTTCGGCTAACGGCTATCTTCGTAATATCTTGTAATAGCTAGAGTTAATTGACGCGGGAAGTGCGCGGCAAGGCAGCCAAAGCGTTGCATTTTTGGGATCTATAATTTTGTGCAGTATTGTGTTATCAGCGCTTCATATCGATGGGCCATGAATAACAATAATGTAAAATGATCTTGCGGGCCACATATGATTACACAGCGGGCCCGCGGGCCGCTAGTTTGACACTTGTGCCCTAAGGCATTAGCTCGCCATTGCTGTAGGCACAAAGCTCAAAAGAGCACGTCATAGCCCCTTATTAGTGTGAAGGCACTATTAATAACTATTGTTATTAGTGTGAAGGTGAAGACCTTCACACTATTGTTATTCCTGTCCTTTATTATTAGTGTGAAGGCGAAGGCCTTCACACTATTGTTATTCTACTTTATTTTTCTTATTATTATTATTAAACAATTTATTCCTCCCACTTTTTTGACACCTAACTACTCCCACATGCTTTAACCGATTCACTCCATTCCAACTTTCACACGTTCCAAAAATTCACGGCATGACTGCTAGTATTTTATTTGTTCATAACATTTACCGTTTTTGCATAATTAGCAAATTTGTGCCTTAAAATCCCCCATTCATTCTTAATGGCGCATTAGACACGAGCGACGTTCAGGAGTGAGTTCAAATTTTGACATCTGACAACTTTTTTCACGATTTCTTTCCTTAACTCGTTTATTTAACTCTTTTATTTTTTATTTATTTATTTTCCGTTCATTCATTTAGTTATTCATTTAATTTTAAGTTAAAAACATCATTTTACCGTTTTTATTTCTTGTTTAATATCATCATTCCACCGCAGCAACACTAAGCAGCTGTTTAGCTCAGTAAGAAGACAATGGTCCATTGAACACGAGCCACGTCCGCGAGCGAGTTCGAGTCCCGCTTGGCCATAATTTTTTTATTCATTAATTTTTCATTCATTCAATTTTAACACATTTTAATAATTATTTTCATCATTCATTTAGTTATTCATTTAATTTTAAGTTAAAAACATCATTTTACCGTTTTTACCGATTTCTTGTTTAATATCATCATTCCACCATAGCAACACTAAGCCGCTGTTTAGCTCAGTAAGAATACAATGGCGTTTGGAACACGAGCCACTCCCGCGAGGGAGTTCGATCCCGATTGGCGATAATTTTTTTATTCATTAATTTTTCATTCATTCAATTTTAACACATTTTAATAATTATTTTCATCATCATTAATTTATTATTTTTATTTTATTTAATCATTAATTTACCATTTTTATTTCATTTAATCATCATTTCGAGTCCCACAATAGTGTGAAGTGCCTTCGCCTTCACACGCAATTTCTCCAGAAATTGCCAATTCTAGTTATTTTACTTATTCTGCCTGTTTTTTCGGCGCTTAACTACTTCCACATACTTCAACCAATTCACTCCGTTCCACTTTTCACTTATTCCAAATATTCAGGAATCGCGCGCTCACATTTTATACATTCAAAAAATTTTCCGTTTTCACAAAATTCACAAATTTCCGGCAATTTTTTCCCCATTCATTCTTAATGGCAGATTCAACATTTCACATTTACGTTGTTCCAGTTTGAAATTCACATCATTCAACCCATTCAAATCACATTGGGGACATTCCCAAACTTGGCAAATTCAAAATTTTCACATATTCACGTTTCAAAATTTCACAAAATTTCACAAAATTCCACAAAATTTCCTTTTTCACTTCTAATTTCTACATACTTCAACCGATTCAACTCGTTCCAACTTTCAACTGTTCATCTTTTCCCTACCTATTCCACACCTTCCCATTCAGCAAAAATTTCACATTTTTCAAATTTGAAATTCAACCAAATTCTGCAAAATTTCCTTTTTCCACTCTAATTTCCACATTTTTCAACCGATTCAACCCATTCCACTTTTCAACTCTTCATATTCTTCCTACCTATTCCCCAAATTCCCACTTAACAAAAATTCCACATTTTTCAAATTTGAAATTCAACCAAAATTTCCTTTTTCCACTCTAATTTCAACATTCTTCAACCGATTCAACCCATTCCAATTGTATTCACTTTGTTCAACTTATGCATTTTCGCTAACTTTTTAAATTTTTGTCCGATTCAACCCGTTTCAACATTTAACTCCGAAAGTGACAACTAGAAAGCCGTATATTTCGTTTCGTTCCAAATTTCAAAACTTTTTGGCGCAATTTTTTTTTAAAATTCCCATTCATTCTCAATGGGGATTTATGATTTGCTCTAACTTCTACATTTTTCAACCGATTCAACCCATTCCAACTTTCAACTCTTCATATTCTTCCTGCCTATTCCCCAAATTCAAACTTACCATAAATTCCACATTTTGAAATTTGAAATTCAACCAAAATTTTCTTTTTCCACCCTAATTTCTACATTTTTCAACCGATTGAACCCATTCCAACTTTCAACTCTTCATATTCTTCCTCCCTATTCCCCAAATTTACACTTACCATAAATTCCACATTTTCAAATTTGAAATTCAACCAAATTTTCCAAAATTTCCTTTTTCCACTCTAATTTCTACATTTTTCAACCGATTCAACTCGTTTCAACTTTCAACTCTTCATATTCTTCCTCCCTATTCCACAAATTCACACTTACCATAAATTCCAAATTTTCAAATTTGAAATTCAACCAAATTTTCCGAAATTTCCTTTTTCCACTCTAATTTCGACATTTTTCAACCGATTCGACTCGTTTCAACATCATTCTTCGGCATTCCCCGAGTATTTATTCAACTTCTTCACCTTCACACGCAATTTCCTCAGGAATTGCAAATTCTAGTTCTACTTTATTTTTCTTATTAGTGTGAAGGCGAAGGCTACTTTATTTTTCTTCTTCTTATTATTATTAAACAATTTATTCCTCCCACTTTTTTGACACCTAACTACTCCCACATGCTTTAACCGATTCACCCCATTCCAACTTTCACACGTTCCAAAAATTCACGGCATAATTGCTAGTATTTTATTTGTTCATAACATTTACCGTTTTTGCATAATTAGCAAATTTGTGCCTTAAAATCCCCCATTCATTCTTAATGGCGCATTAGACACGAGCGACGTTCAGGAGTGAGTTCAAATTTTGACATCTGACAACTTTTTTCATGATTTCTTTCCTTAACTCGTTTATTTAACTCTTTTATTTTTTATTTATTTATTTTCCATTCATTCATTTAGTTAGTTATTCATTTAATTTTAAGTTAAAAACATCATTTTACCGTTTTAACGGCATTTACCGTTTTTATTTCTTGTTTAATATCATCATTCCACCGCAGCAACACTAAGCTGCTGTTTAGCTCAGTAAGAAGACAATGGTCCTTTGAATACGAGCCACGTGCGCGAGCGAGTTCGAGTCCCGCTTGGCCATAATTTTTTTATTCATTAATTTTTCATTCATTCAATTTTAACACATTTTAATAATTATTTTCATCATTCATTTAGTTATTCATTTAATTTTAAGTTAAAAACATCATTTTACCGTTTTAACGCCATGTACCATTTTTATTTCTCGTTTAATAGCATCATTCCACCAGTGCAGCACTAAGTCGCTGTTTAGCTCAGTAAGAAGACAATGGCGCTTTGAACACGAGCCACTTCCGCGAGCGAGTTCGATCCCGGTTGGCGATAATTTTTTTATTCATTAATTTTTCATTCATTCAATTTTAACACATTTTAATAATTATTTTCATCATCATCATCAATGCCGTGCCATTTTTATTTTATTTAATCATCAATTTACCATTTGTATGTCATTTAATCATCATTTTGAGTCCCACAATAGTGTGAAGTGCCTTCGCCTTCACACGCAATTTCTCCAGAAATTGCCAATTCTAGTTATTAGTGTGAAGGCGAAGGCCTTCACACTATTGTTATTCTACTTTATTTTTCTTCTTATTATTATCCTACTTTATTCCTCCCACTTTTTTGACACTTAACTACTCCCACATGCTTTAACCGATTCACCCCATTCCAACTTTCACACGTTCCAAAAATTCACGGCATGACTGCTAGTATTTCCTTTGTTCATAACATTTACCGTTTTTGCATAATTAGCAAATTTGTGCCTTAAAATCCCCCATTCATTCTTAATGGCGCATTAGACACGAGCGACGTTCAGGAGTGAGTTCAAATTTTGACATCTGACAACTTTTTTCACGATTTCTTTCCTTAACTCGTTTATTTAACTCTTTTATTTTTTATTTATTTATTTTCCGTTCATTCATTTAGTTATTCATTTAATTTTAAGTTAAAAACATCATTTTACCGTTTTTATTTCTTGTTTAATATCATCATTCCACCGTAGTAACACTAAGTCGCTGTTTAGCTCAGTAAGAAGACAATGGTCCATTGAACACGAGCCGCGTCCGCGAGCGAGTTCGAGTCCCGCTTGGCCATAATTTTTTTATTCATTAATTTTTCATTCATTCAATTTTAACACATTTTAATAATTATTTTCATCATTCATTTAGTTATTCATTTAATTTTAAGTTAAAAACATCATTTTACCGTTTTTACCGATTTTTTGTTTAATATCATCATTCCACCACAGCAACACTAAGCCGCTGTTTAGCTCAGTAAGAATACAATGGCGTTTGGAACACGAGCCACTTCCGCGAGGGAGTTCGATCCCGGTGGGCGATAATTTTTTTATTCATTAATTTTTCATTCATTCAATTTTAACACATTTTAATAATTATTTTCATCATCATTAATTTATTATTTTTATTTTATTTAATCATCATTAATTTACCATTTTTATTTCATTTAATCATCATTTCGAGTCCCACAATAGTGTGAAGTGCCTTCGCCTTCACACGCAATTTCTCCAGAAATTGCCAATTCTAGTTATTATTAAACAATTTATTCCTCCCACTTTTTTGACACCTAACTACTCCCACATGCTTTAACCGATTCACCCCATTCCAACTTTCACACGTTCCAAAAATTCACGGCATAATTGCTAGTATTTTATTTGTTCATAACATTTACCGTTTTTGCATAATTAGCAAATTTGTGCCTTAAAATCCCCCATTCATTCTTAATGGCGCATTCAGCACGAGCCAAAATCCCGAGCGAGTTCGAATTTTGACATCTGACAACTTTTTTCATGATTTCTTTCCTTAACTCATTTATTTAAACCATTTATTTTTTATTTATTTATTTTTCATTCATTCATTTAGTTATTGATTTAATTTTAAGTTAAAAACATCATTTTACCGTTTTAACGGCATTTACCATTTTTATTCCTTGTTTAATAACATCATTCCACCACAGCTACCCTAAGCCGCTGTTTAGCTCAGTAAGAAGACAATGGAGCTGTAAACACGAGCGCTTTTCCCGTGCGAGTTCGAATCATGCTTGGCCAATATTTTTTTTTCATTCATTCAATTTTAACACATCACTTTAATAATTATTTTCATCATTTTTTATTTATTTATTTTTCATTCATTCATTTAGTTATTGATTTAATTTTAAGTTAAAAACATCATTTTACCGTTTTTATTCCTCGTTTAATAGCATCATTCCACCACAGCTACACTAAGTCGCTGTTTAGCTCAGTAAGAAGAGAATGGAGCTTTGAACACGAGCGCTGTTCCCGTGCGAGTTCGAATCCCGCTTGGCCATAATTTTTTTTCATTCATTCAATTTTAACACATCACTTTAATAATTATTTTCATCATCATCATTAATTTACCATTTTTATTTTATTTAATCATCATTATTAATTTACCATTTTTATTTCATTTAATCATTATTTCGAGTCCCACAATAGTGTGAAGTGCCTTCGCCTTCACACGCAATTTCTCCAGAAATTGCCAATTCTAGTTCATATCTATGATTGCTCTTCAATTGCATGAGTTCTGTCATGCAGTAGTGCACGCATCTTTCAAACACGCTCAGTACAGTATGCAATAGTTTGTTTATTTGTTTATTTTGGGGGGAATCATGCAATCGCAACAGAGGTGAAAAAAGGAATCCACCTCACTTCCAATCAACCAATTTTGGATAAACTTTAACAGTTTCAAGATTTTTTATATTTATTCAAAATAATGTAAATAAATTTGTACTGGTATGGGTGTTTGTAGACCATAGAAATCGTAGTTCAATCATTTAGACACTGGACTTTGATGAATGAACCCTATCCCCAATTAGTTAAATAAAAACGTCAGGGTCCATCTCGCGCAACTCATAGCAGGCATGAATTGAGTGGACATAACCAGTCATATATATATATATATATGTATATATACACACAAACTGGATTCGGTTGAAGTTGGGAAATTGTGTAAAATGTAAATGAAAACAAACTATTCAAAATAGTCCTTGCTTGTGAATGACTGAGCATGTTTGGGGAGGCTCCATTTATACCCAATCATGGTACCCATCTGTTCCCAATTAGCCTGATCACATGTGGAATGTTCCAAATAGGTGTTTGATGAGCTTTTCTCAGCTTTCTCAGTATTTTTTGCCACCTTTCCCAACTTCTACAGGACGTGTTGCAGCAATGACATTCTAAGTTAATTATTATTGAAAAAATAAAATAAAGTTTACAAGAAATATGTTGTCTTTGTAGTGTATTCGATTGAATATAGGTTGAAAAGGATTTTCAAATCATTGTATTTTGTTTTTATTTACATTTCACACAATTTCAACTTCAACCGAATCCGGTTTGTATATATGTATATGTGTGTGTGTGTGTGTGTGTGTGTGTGTGTGTGTGTGTGTGTGTGTGTGTGTGTGTGTGTGTGTGTGTGTGTGTGTGTGTATATATATATATATATATTTTTATAAATAAAACCTACACTCACCCGACTTAGTCCCATGTGGTAGTTGCTTTTCTCCAAATCCAAGGACTCTAGCAATTCCTCCACTGCCTGGAAATCAAAAAATACAATCAGAAAATACAATTTGCATGACATGGCCACACCAACAAGTCTAAACTAGTCCAGTCTAGTCTACAACTAGTCCAACATTATTAATTATAGTACAGTGGAGCCTCGGTTTTCGAACGTCCCAGTTCTCAAACAAATCGGTATTCGAACAAAAAAATTCAAGATTTTTTTGCTTCGGATGTCGGACAAAATTTCGGTTGTCGAACCTCGCGAGATGAGCCAAGAAGACCCGCATGCCAACTGACTCCGTTCGTTATTACATTTTCGTTACTTTGAGGATTGCATGAACTCCAATCATGCCTCCAAAGGAAGCAAGTGGGAGCAATAAAGCCATCCTAAAACACAAAGACGCTCTTAAAGCAAGGTGACAGTGAGGGCCTGGCGTGCTGCGGTTGCGTGATCGGACCAAATTGAGCTCCCTGCGCACTATGGTCCACTTAAATTTTGGAAAGTGCATCAGGACATAAAAATATTTTCCAAATTTCAGCGACGGCTCTGTCACAATAATGCGACCAGCGTGGTGTAGTTGCGCGGTTGGCGACGCGCTACGGTTGCGCATTCGGTGGTGCGCCGCAGTTGCGTGATCGGACAAAATTAAGCTCCCTGCACACTGAGGGCCACTTAAATTTTGGAAAGAAAACAGGACTTTAAAAATATTTTCTAAATTTCAGCGACGGCTCTGTCACAATAATGCGACCAGCGCGGTGCAGTTGCGCGGTGCAGTTGCGCGGTCAGCGACGCGCTACGGTTGCGCATTCGGCGGTGCGGTGCGCTGCAGATGCGCGATCGGACAAAAATGCACAAATGAAAAAATGCTTAAAAAAGGCGATTTTTTTTTTTTGGGCTAGGAACGGATTCATTTTTTTTTACCATTATTTGTAATCGGAAAACATGAATCGGAATTCGAACAATTCACTTCTCGAACAGCCTTCCGGAACAGATTGTGGTCGAAAACCGAGGCTCCACTGTATGTCTATTTGCCATGAAACCGGACTGCATTTCCTCAATAATTGAATCCAGGACACTCTTCAGTCTCTCAGCTACTATCATGGCCAATACTTTGTAGTCGTTATTAAGCATGAAAATACGTCCCCAGTTATCAATAAGGTGTCTTGCAGTAAAGTTTCAGAGTGAAAAATAAATGGATGCATGTTTAGTATTTCACCCATCACGCCAGATTTATAGAGCCTGAAAAACATCACTTTCACCCTCTTCTCATCTGTCACAATGTAGGGACGCCCATGCTTCTTGGTCAAATGTGGTGCCAGGACATCAAAACGCCTTCGGAACTCAGAGAATACCATGTGGTCTGGGTATCCTGGAAGTAAGTTTAAAGAATGACAAAAAAAAAAAGAAAACAGAATGTCAAGATAGAAGGGCCCTTTGCATCTTGAGAACAAATTTCAAGCTTTTCGAGATGACTAGAGAAAATTCTGGAAAAAAGATATGACAATATTTAACATGTACACTATTACAATACGAAAATTACAGAATGGTTGGTTAAATTGAGATAAGAACAAAATAATAGAACTGGGTGAAATATTGACAAGGTGAATCTAACAAATGGCTAAAATGTACAGCACAAACGACGTCAATTGTACAATGAATGCGGATGATTATCAAATTTGATTATCTAAACTTGGATTACAAACGTTCAAATAGTCCATTTTTGTCATTCACAAACGATGAAGAAAAAGGCCAAAGTACACACTGTTAGGATAACATAAAAATAATTACCGTAATTTTCGGACTATAAGTCGCTCCGGAGTATATGTCGCACCAGCCATAAAATGCACAATAAAGTGAAAAAAAACATATATAAGTCGCTCCGGAGTATAGGTCGCACTTTTGGGGCAAATTTATTTGTCAAAATCCAACACCAAAAACAGACATGAACCAGCAACAACAGGCTAAATGATACGGTATGCTAACGTGACATATACACAAACGAGGAGCTGAGAATGGGGCTGAGTAACATTCAGAGTTATTCAAATAAGTATTACATAAATAACACGTTTATCAAACCATCTGTGTCACTCCAATTCATTAAATCCATCCATCGTCCTTTGTGTAAACAATGCCGCGTATGCGCCGCATATGCTGACGTCGGACCCGTTGTAAGTTGCATTTCCAATTATTCCACAGACCCATATAACAATATATAAAGTATATTTCAAATAATCATATAACAACAATATTATCAAACCATCTGTGTCACTCCAAATCATTAAATCTATGGATCAAATTTCCTCGTCTTTTGTGTCAACAACGCGCGCGTGCGCCGCAGAGATCTAGTATATAACTATATTGTAGCGTTAACAAAGTACCAGGAAAGACGTGGATTTATATAACAACAATATTATCATACCATCTGTGTCACTGCTAATCATTAAATCCATCGATCAAATTCCTCCTCCTTCATGTCAACAACGCCGCGCACGCGCGCCGCACAGATCTAGTATATATATAATATAACTATATTGTAGCGTTATCAAAGTACCAGGAAAGACGTGGGTTTGGTAGACGGCTCTTTATTTAACAAAACAAGAGTTCAACGAGCCAAAAACTACTGAACTGTAACGATAAAAACATATACAAGTTGCTACATGAATTAAAATATATCAAATAACTATAACATAAATACGTTTTTCAAACCTTGTGTCACTCCAAATCATTAAATCCTTCAAACATGGGGCCCTTCGTCATCTTCGTCATCCCGTGATCGAATCCTTTGTCCTTTATGTAAACAACCACCGCGCGGCACCGGTGACGTCACTTGCAGTTCAAATGACAGTAATCCCTTGCTACATCGCGGTTCCTTTATCGTCGTTTCACTACACTGCGGATTTTTGAATTTTGAAAATTCCGCGACATAGTCCGAAAATTACGGTAATACTAAATATAAATAATACCATTGTATCATTCAAACAGTATATTGAAATTATGATTACTTATTTTAAATACCTTGTCTGTAAATGCGCAATGCATCCAGCAGTTTCGATCCTCGTAGCTGAGCTCTTAGGAGACCAACATCCAAAGTCATGAGGCCTGAATCTGCACTCTCTCCATGTGCAACACGCAGCTCGCTTCCTCCCCCTACTGCCTCCGCTTTGGGCAGCAGACAATGGACAAAATGGACTTTGGAGCGACGCAACATGTCAATCAGGGCATCCTAAAAGAAATAATTTATTCAATTCCGAATTGCTTCTCCGCAATATGGTTAGATTCCACCATTTTACATGTCCTGTTACAGCCATAGTTGTGAAAGTGCTATATAAATAATAATGCATGTACTGTATGTGGTCTTTATTTTGTAAATAGTACACAATAGTACAATAGTGAAATATAATTTCGGTCAGTAAAATGCTCAAGTAAATAAACTCTCATTTAACGCTATTACTATCTATTTTTTGTGAGTCTGAGTCTCTCAGACGTTTCTACATGATTTTAAGTGGTACTGTAATTGTGATGTGATAATATGACTTTAGTAATAACAATAAGAAGAAGAACAACAATTGTAATGACAACAATAATACTACAAATAACAAATCAGGTTTTTCAGCAATCTTAGGTATGAAACGTTCCCTTTCTCAATATTAGTCAAAGCCCAGTCAGCAGGGGCCAATGTTTTATATGCTTGTGTCCGTCTGGTGCTAGGATATGGACGGACACACACGTCCCCTCGTGTAATGTATTTGCAAATCACACATTTATGTATCTTCCGTGGCATGACTGACGTAAGAGTCACTTTTAAGATCACATCCAATCTAGAGGCAGGTAAAACATTCATAGACCCAGTGTACACGTTTGCAAATTCATTTTACAGATTTGTGAATCTGGCTGTGCATTTGTGAATCCGATAATGCACATTTGTGACACATTTATGACACAAATTTGTAAATAGTTTTACATGTATCATTGACTCTGATTACAAACTTGTGACTCTTGTTTCATTTTTTTACTTTGGTTTGCCTCAACGGTTTTGCCACAATAACAGATCCTTCCGTTTTCCCACTCAAAGCACAATTTGACATTTTATGTTTTGAAATAGAGGGGACGTAAATTAACTGAGAAGAGCTAGAACTGACGTGTTCTCAAACAGATAATATATCGCAACTATCAAGCAACTATTGTTGGTCTTTTTCAAACTGTTTGCAAGCAATTTGACTCATGGTTTTTTTCATTTTGGGGACATCGAGTGGTATGGCTGTCACTGAACTGTGAGGTGAACGTGCTAACCAGTACCCCGCCGTGAACGACTCATCAACTTCAATTAATAAACAATCAACGTCGTCGTGATTAGTCGACTAATCTTGGCAGCCCCAATACACATACACACTGGCTTTTATTACTTACCACTTGAAGTTTGACCTGGATACACAAACTCTTCTTCTTGACAGCAGCGACACCTGTAGTGAAGGTCTTCCTCATGCTAGTGGCCCGTCGCAGGGCTAGTTGTGAGCTTCCTTCCAGACCAGCAATGGAGCCTGATAACACTGTTGCCCCACTCGCTCGGCCCATAAATAACCCGCTGATGTTTTTCCTTTGGTGTGACACAAAATACTATGTTGCGTTATGGATGTAGTTTGAATAGAGGGCACACTTGGCTTTTTAAAGTTAAAGTCCCAATGATCGTCTTCACACACACATCTGGGTGTGGTGAAATTTTTCCTCTGCATTTAACCCATCCCCGTGTGATTTTGATCCATCCCGTGGGGGAGAGGGGACCAGTGAGCAGCAGCGGTGCCACGCTCGGGAATCATTTGGTGATCTAACCCCCCAATTCCAACCCTTGATGCTGAGTGCCAAGCAGGGAGGCAATGGGTCCCATTTTTATAGTCTTTGGTAAGACCCAGCCAGGGATTGAACACACAACCTTCCAGTCTCAGGGCTGACACTCTACTACTAGGCCACTGAGCTGGTTAAAATAACATGAAACACAGTCTGCACAGTTTCCACAATCCTATTTTCTCAATGTTGGGGCTAATTGGTAAAAAATTTGCATCAATATGTGACTGATCCCTGTGAAGAGGTCTTACACAGTAGGTCTTACTTTTGAGAGTCTTGCAGCAGAGCGGCAGCATTCTGGGAAGCAGGGTTATGCTTGGCATGGCTAAGCCAGCCTTGTGTGTTGTACTCCACCCAGTCCGTTCCATGACTGTGGCCCAACAAAAAGAGATTGGGCTTTTGTCCTCGTAGCAGTAGATTGGCTTCTGAAATACAAAGTACGTTTATTCATTATACAATGATAGGGTAATTGCCTGCAAGCTGGTATCTCGTGATATTTTTGAATTTACAAAACCCCAAGAATCCATCTTGTCTGGAGCCTGCTTATTTTCTCCCGAGCCGAACCACTTGTGGTGCAGACCAATCACAAAACAACGTGTTTAGGGGTGGGTTATGCGGCTGTGTGCTTTGTTCATTTCTACCTCGTACAGATGTGGTGACAATATTACCATTCATTTTCATTATTGGATGAAACAAACAGTTAGGTAGCGTGCAATCAGCTCCAAGTACTGTGTGTCCCTTATTTCTCGAGCAGATCACAGTCGAGCAGTCCGAGATAGATGCTGTGGAGAACTGCGTTGAGTGATTCACATATTCATCTGGCTCTTGCTGGGTTAATTGCAGGGCCCAACAGGATGGATTTCTTTTTGGATGATGCCAATTTTTGGCAGGAAAAAAAAGATTAATCGGTTGATCAAAAAAAAAAAAGTACAATGAATAAAATAACATTGTCTCCTCCCCCACCCCAAGCTTTTATTGCAATGGCAATTTTACAGTACTGTCGTTGATGTCGACCAATATCAGCTGTTAGTCGGAGTTGGAGCCCACCTGCCCAGCAAAACTCAAGCAGGGAAGAGAAGCCTCCGTTACGAGCAGGTTACAATGGAGCAAAACACTGAGGGTGGCTGTGACAAATTAACAACTGTGCAGCAAGGAGGAGCTGTGTCCTGTCACATTCCCCATGAAATCAAGATATCAGGGGGAAAAATGGCCAGTCGGGAGCCTCGTGGAAGAGTGATGAAAATGGTGAGTCCCCACCTAAATTGGAAAATTTGGCAACTGTGGCCATAGCTTTAATTTTATGGACCTTTTATGATGATCTGTAGTGAATTGTATGCTTCAGTTGACAGTTACACTTAACCTTTCCGTTTTCCTTGTGCTGATCCATAGTAGCTGAAGAGCCTTTCCAGCATGGTCTCTTCTGAACCGCAGGGATTAAGTGCCTCTTCTTCCATCAGCCAGAGAAGGCCACGGGCTTCATCGGTCCTGGCGAGAGTACGAACCTGAAATATTGAGCAAACACAAATCAGATTTGACCAAACCACAGGACAAATCTGCTACTCACAATAGGACTAGTTTCCTTTCTAAACATGAAGTGCATTAACTATGAATTTTCTGAATCTAAAGCCTTGAATGTTGATTCAACAAATACCTAATTGAATTTAACTATTATAAATAATTCAACCTCATATATGTAGTATGTGAAAGAAGCGTTGAGTTAAACTTAAAGAGTCAGTGTATCATAATGTTTTAAGACACATGTTGCATTGGTGCAGCTAAGTATTGACAAGATGAAAATGTAATACAGTGGAGCCTCGGTTTTTGACCACAATCTGTTCCAGAAGGCTGTTCCAGAAGTGAATCATTCGAATTCTGTATCATGTTTTCCCATTACAAATAATGGAAAAAAATTAATTTTTCATTTGCGCAACTGCAGCGCACCGCCGAAGCGCAACCGTAGCGCGTCGCCGAGCGCGCAACTGCACGGCGCTGGTCGCATTATTGTGACAGAGCCGTCGCTGAAATTTAGAAAATATTTTTAAAGTCCTGATGTACTTTCCAAAATTTAAGTGGACCTCTGCGGATTGCTAATTTGGTCCGATCGCGCAACCACAGCGTGCCGGGCGCTCACTGTCGCATTGCTTTAGGAGCGTCTTTGTGTTTTAGGATGGCTTTACTGCTCCCACTTGCTTCATTTGGAGGCATGATTAGAGTTGATGCAATCCTCAGAGTAACGAGAACGCAATAACGAACGGAGTCAGTTGGCATGCAGGTCCTCTCGGCTCATCTCGCGAGGTTCGACAACCGAATTTCGTCCGACATCCGAAAGAAAAAAATCTCAAATTTTTTGTTCAAATACCGATTTGTTCGAGAACCGGGACGTTCGAAAACCGAGGCTCCACTGTATTGGTGGAATATGATCAGTTTTAATCAAAGTAAAACGGATACTTAATGTATTTCTGTAGAAATCTAAGCATCAGAAAAAGATGATGGAGAACATTTTTTACGCCAAACAAAAATCTAGCTTGTTGTCATAATATCACTATCGTGATATCGCCCTAAGTGAACTGTATCAGGCTGTCAGTGATCAGCAGATGGCGCACCCTGACGGTTTCATCGTCTTCGCTGGTGATTTTAATCATGCTGACCTGAAGTCTGTCTTTCCAAAGCTTCACCAGCATGTTAATTTTCCAACACGTGGTGACAGCTTCCTGGACCTGGTCTACACTGCACATAAAGGCGCTTTCAAGGCCACCCCCCTCCCCCACATCAGACTTTCTGACCACGTCACCGTTCTGCTTACGCCCGCGTACAGACAGAGAGTGAGAACTTCCAGGCCGGTTCGCAAACGAGTTAGAGTGTGGCCTGAGGGGGCCTCTGATGCTCTTCGAGACTGCTTTGGCACTACAGACTGGGAAATGTTTAAGCGGGCAGCCACTTACAACAATCGGACAGACATTGAGGAGTATGCTGACTCTGTGACCTCGTACATCGCTAAGTGCATTGATGATGTGACCCTCACAAAGTACGTCGTCACTCGGGCTAACTGGAAGCCATGGCTGACCGGGGCTGAATATTGATGCTCCAGAAATAAATGAATAACTCTGCTGCCCACTGACAGAGTCCATGCCGGGGACATCTCATGTTGAATGAGGAAGCAGGCAACAGCACCAAACCTGCCTTGCAGGTAGTGGATTCCCCCCCCCCCCCAACAGTGACTTATCAAAGAAAGAGAGGATGGTTCATTTTTCACTAACGAGCCAGTTCATGTATTTTTTTAATCAAGGAAATGAAAAAGTTAGCATAATAAAAAAATATATAAAATAGAAATATTTTTTCCAATAATTTTGGAGAGATAATGAAACAACAAATGACATTAAAAACAGCCATTTTTAATGAGGAATTGGGCCACACATCCCTCCCATCCAAGTCTTGGTTGATGATGTAACTGAAGAAACCGATCACAATTTCACCATTAGAAAGCATCAATCTAAAAACAGCTATCAATTGGCACCAAAATGTACATTGACATCTCTATTTATGACTCGTCTAAGATGTCACAAGGATTAGCCTTTCCATGGCTGATTTAAAAGCAAGAAATGAGCAGCCTCTCTGCAGTTAAAGTGCCCTGTTACGTGCATCTATTTCCTTTCATCGATCACAAACAATCACAAACACAACGCGTTCCGAGAGGCTATATGTAAGATGAATTGTTCATACGTAGTTAGGTCCATCCATCCATTTTCTGAACCGATTTGTCCCCACGGGGGACGAGGGCGTGCTGGAGCCTATCCCAGCCGTCATCGGGCAGCAGGCGGGGGACACCCTGAACTGGATGCCGGCCAATCGCAGGGCACACAGAGACGAACAACAATCCACACTCGCACTCACACCTAGGGGCAATTTGGAGTGCTGAATCGGCCTATCAAGCATGTTTTGGGGATGTAGGAGGAAACCGGAGTGCCCGGAGAAAACCCACACGGGCTCAGGGAGAACATACAAACTCCACACAGGGAGGACCAGAGATGCAATCGAACCCGCACCCTCCTATCTGTGAGGCGGACGTGCTACCCACTGCGCCACCGAGCCGCCACGTAGTTATGTATTCAATTGAAATTGGTAAGGGTTCATGGACTATTTTTTTTTATTTCATGTGATGCACTTTTAAGTGGTTGCATTGTGCTTGGTGCACAACACATTTGTTGCACTCATTTTATATAGTATTACCCTCTCTTTTACATACCTGCTCTGAGAAATGGATACTTCTGAACTCTGAGGCAGACGTGCTAACCAGTGCGCCACCCTGCCTTTATATTGTGTGTGTGTGTGTTGTGTATATGTTTGCTGTTCAAAGTTGGTTACTCTCCACTATAATGTGGTTCCAGCCAGCGTCACTTGTTTCTGAACTCTTAACTGTGAGGCGGACATGCTAACCAGTGCCCCACTGTGGTTCCAGACAGACCCATAGTATGTGACAACTGACAAGTGTCACTTATTTTCAGTATTTCACGTCCACGTCTGTCACAAACAGTGACGTGCGGTCAGAGGAGGCAAGGGAGGCCGTGCCTTCCCTGCCATCATGAAAAGGGGAAAAAAAACAAATTCAATTGTTTTTATTATAAAGTCACTTTCCTATTAATTTCAGCAGTTTTGTACCATTTTGAACCAATATCGCTGAATTCTTTGTACCGTAATTTTCTGACTATAAGTCGCAACGGAGTATAAGTCGCAACTTTTGGGGCAAATGTGTTTGTCGAAATCCAACACGAAAAACAGACATGAACCAGCAACAACAGGCTAAACGATACGGGATGCTAACGTGACATAAACACAAACGAGGAGCTGAGAACGGGCCTCACGTAACATTTAGAGTTATTCAAGTAAGTATTACATAAATAACACGTTTATCAATCCATCTGTATCACTCCAATTCATTAAATCCATCGGTCGTGCTTTCTGTAAACAATGCCGCGTATGCGCCGCATATGCTGACGTCGGACCCGTTGTAAGTTGCATTTCTAATTATTCCACAGACCCATATAACGATATATAAAGTATATTTCAAATAACTATCATATTACAACAATATTTCAAACCATCTGTGTCACTCCAAATCATTAAATCCATCGATCAAATTCCTCGTTCTTTATGTCAACAACGCCGCTCGTACGCTGCAGAGATCTAGTATACAACTATATTGTAGCGTTAAAAAAGTACCAGGAAAGACGTGGGTTTGGTAAACGGCTCTTTATTTAACAAAACAAGAGTTCAACGAGCCAACAACTACTGAACTTCCAGCCAGGGAGGTGGAAGAGAGCTCCATAGAATATAGACCGGGCGTGCGTAAAAGCCATGTCCGAGCCCCATCCACTGTCCCTGGACAGCCACCCAGCCGAGCGCCGGCCCCCGACTTCCATCCACGGATTTGAAAGAGAGCTCCCGTCGAATAGGACCGGGCGTGCGTAAAAGCCAAAATAGTTTTTCAAACCTTCTGTGTCACTCCAAATCATTAAATCCTTCAAACTCTTCGTCCTCCGTATCACTTACAAACAAAGCCACTAATGATGCCGGTAGTTTGTCTGGCCCTTCGTCATCTTCGTCATCCCGTGATCGAATTGTCTTTTATGTAAACAACCGGCGCGCCACTGACATCACTTGAAATTCAAATTACAGCAACCCCTTGTTACATCGCGGTTTCCCTTTTTTTTTTTGGTGGGGGGGGGTTGAAAATTTGTGCAAAAATTCACATAAGTCGCTCCTCAGTATAAGTCGCCCCCCCCGACCCAAACTAAGAAAAAAACACGACTTATAGTCCGAAAATTACGGTGTGTGTGTGTGTGTGTGTGTATGTGTGTGTGTATGTGTATATATATATATATATATATATATATATATGAAAAAAGCCAGTTATTCAAACTGTTATATATATTATATATATATAATTATATATATATATATATATAATTATATATATTATATATATAATATATATATTACATATATATATAATATATATATTATATATATATATATATATATATAAATGGCAATGGCATGTTGACTCTACTCCGAGGTAATTTAATAATGTTATAATGTGATAATGTGTCGTTGCAATAGATTGCTATTGCGACGACACATTATCAGTAGGGTAAAACTAACCGTTTAGAAGACCGTCGTGAGACAGGTTAGTGGGAACGTGAGCTGGGTCTTCCTATCATTGTGAAGCAGAATTCACCAAGCGTTGGATTGTTCACCCGCTAATAGGGAACGTGAGCTGGGATTAGACCGTCGTGAGACAGGTTAGTTTTGTGTGTGTGTGTGTGTGTGTGTGTGTGTATGTATGTATGTATGTATGTATGTATGTATGTATGTATATATATATATATATATATATATATATATATATACAGTAATCCCTCCTACTTCGCGGCTTCAACTATCGCGGCTTCGCTATATCGCGGGTTTTCAAAAATGCGGAAATGAATTATTTTATCGCAGAAATTTCATCATTTCACGAGGTTTCGCGGCCACTTGAGTTTCTTCATTTTCCTTTAATAATGATAGCTTACGTTTAAAAGTGAAATGAATAAATTAAAGAGTCAGTACAGTATACTTTATCGTCACATGTGACTTCAGGGCGTTCTCGCTGTTGTATATTTTGGACTAACTCATGTTCCGTAGTGGGAAAACCCCGGATGTGGGAGGGGGAGCTTCGGGGACGTTCAGTGTCGCGATGTACGGCCAGTGAACTGACTGTGATGAAAGGAATAAAGCAGTACCCATCACGTCGTTGTCCGAACCATGCTTGCTACATCAGAACCTGGAAAATAGTAAAGATATAACACTCTCCACCGGCGGTGGCCTTCATCTGGACATAGCAATACACTGTTAGTCTCGTCGCTAAGGCATGAATGCGGAGCGCACAGTCCATTGATATGAAAGTCCCCTAGCAGCGAGCTGGTTGATGTCAGCGATAAAAATAGAATATCTTCCAAGAATAGCTCAAAAAAATCTAGTTTCTATTTCGCGGAAATTCCCATTTCGCGGTTGGGTCTGGAACGTAACCCCCGCGAAGTAGGAGGGATCACTGTATATATATATATATATATATATATATATATATATATATATAGACATCTGAGAGAGTCTTTCATTCAGACAAATGGACAGGGAGGATAACAACCTTCATGATTTGACAAATGGAGATTGCAGAAACAGGCACGGAGTAGAGGATTCTGCTTACCAAAGCTTGAGCTGTCGCTTGGTCAATAGCTGCTACAGACACTGAAGGACTGGACTCTATGTCATCTAAAGCAAGTTCTATGTTTTCCTAAATGCAGGAGGGGATAAAGTGAAGGGTTAGTCATCTACACTGTAAGCAATAACTCAGGAAAATAATCAGTTATAGTGTATACTTGATTGAGTTGAAAGAATCGTATTATTGCAAGTGCAATATAATGATCATTGGATGAGTACATATTCATGTGTTCCCTTGCATGACCGCATACATCCGATTTACTGCCACTGTTCAGTTTTGTACAGTATCTAATGGCACAACAGCACCTCTTTGTATCGCTCCATCTCTTGGACAAAAGTTCGTTCATGGAACAAGGTTTGCAGCCTCTCCTGGGTGTAGTTATGACAAAGCTCCTCAAACGTAGCTCCTCGCTGCTGCTGAGCAAGATGAGGGTTCTGGAAACCTGGAGTGTCCACGATCAGAATGGAGTATAGAGAATGTTGACTAGACTTGAGAGCTCTGAAAACAGATTGAACATGGCACCTTCAGGGTTTGAAGTGAGTCTTAATTGTCTCCCTGGACATTTTAGAATTAAATTTAAGATTCTTTTACATGTCTTTAAATTGTCCGTCATCTTACCCTTCTGAGTTCCTCCACATATACCTAAATGTACCTCCTGGGGCCCCTGGTCAGAGGACCAGATGCTACTGGAGGTACAGAGAACTAAGCAGAGCCTCATAGGGGAATTACGCTTTTTCTGTGACTGGTCCTTCCCATTGGGATTACCTTTCATTAAACGTAGGACAAACCCCTTCTATATTTATCCTTAAAACCCCTTAAAGGTTTTAGGGAGGGTACTTTTTAACAGTGTGGTACTTTTTAAGGGTGTGTTTTAACTTAAAACCCTAACCCTTAAAAAGCACCCTTCAAACGCAAGACAACAAGAGCAATTTGTTCATGAAGAGTGGACAAAAACTGAAAGGTGCAGAATTCCCAGTGAATCCTTTAATTGCAGTTGTGCAACAAAATATTAAGGGTACCATCATTTTTCTACGTGCCAGTTAATTTTTTTTTTTTTGGGTCACCTCTCTGGCTGGAAAGGAGCCCGAGCTGGTGTGTGAGGCAGAAAAGTTCCGACATAGTCGTACTTGCCTCCACACAGTTTGGGTTCTGGTACAAGCCTTCTTGAGAGGGGTTGGACTGTCTTTGTTAGAGATGTTCCGACTCTAACTTATTTTGCAAGAACCACACGGGAGACAGTATGCCCTTTGAACACTTGCAAGTGGAGAATTTGTTCGTTACTGTAGATACAGCAATGTCCGAACAAAGTCTGCATTGCATTGCAATTGCGTTGCATTCATGCAAGACAGTATTTATTGAGAGAAGAAGGGTGGGGGTGAGAGTGGCCAAGGTGGGGGTGAAACCCCTGGCCTCTGATCACATAACAGCAGGGGTTGTTTTACGATGTTGAGTAGACAGAACAACTTTGATTGCGTCTTCTACAGTTGGTCAATCAGTGCAAAGGATCTTCGCACTTTGTTCTACTACTTTGTTAAGACAAGACAAGGTTAGGTCAATTATTACTGATTACATTCCAACATAATATGATCAACCTAATCTATTCAACCCTAACAGTCTTCCACTCTGGAGTTGCCCACGGTGAGAGGCGTCGAGCAGGTGTGGGCCTACTTATTGCCTGCTGGCTAGGCGCCTGCACATTGGGGTTCACCCCGGTGAACGAAAGGGTAGCCTCCCTCCGCCTTTGGGTGAGGAGGATGGGTTCTGACTGTTGTTTGTGCCGATGCGCCGAACAGCATCTCAGAGTACCCACCCTTTTTGGCGCTCGCTCTGGGGATTCCATTGTTCTACTGAGTGACTTCAATGCTCATGTGGGTAATGACAGTGAGACCTGGAAGGGCGTGACTGGGAGGAACGCCCCCCTCCCGATCAAGACCTAATCAGTGTTCTATTGTTGGACTGCTGTGCTCGACACAGATTGTCAATAATGAACACCATGTTCAAACATAAGGTTGTCCATGTGTGCACTTGGCACCAGGACACCCTAGGCCGCAGTTCAATGATCGACTTAGTAATCGTGTCATCGGCTTTGCCGCCGCATGATTTGGACACTCGGGTGAAGAGAGGGGCGGAGCTGTCAACTGATCACCACCTGGTGGTGGGTTGGCTTCGATGGTGGAAGAAGACCAGGCAGACTCATACGCTCTGTGAGGGTCTGCTGGGAACGTCTGGCAGAATCTCCTGTCAGCTTCAACTCCCACCTCTGGGAGAGCTTTTCCCACGTCCCGGAGGAGGCGGGGGACATTGAGTCCGAGTGGACCATGTTCCGTGCTTCCATTGTTGAGGGAGCCGACCGGAGCTGTGGCCGTAAGGTGGTCGGTGCCTGTCGTGGCGGCAATCCCTGAATCCGCTGGTGGACACCGGCGGTAAGGGTTGCCGTCAAGCTGAAGAAGGGGTCCTATCGTGCCGTTTTGGCCTGTGGGACTCCGGAGGCAGCCGACAGCGGAACACGGCTTTGACCGTTGCTGAGGAAAAAACCCAGGCGTGGGAGGAGTTTGGCGAGGCCATGGAGAATGACTTCCGGGCGGCTTTGAGGAAATTCTGGTCCACCCTCCGGCATCTCAGGAGGGGGAAGCAGTGCTGCTGCAACTCGGGACATTGTGAGTCGGTGGGGAGTATACTTCGAAGACCTCCTCAATTCCACTGACACGCCTTCCATTGTGGAAGCAGGGCCTGGAGACTCTGAGGTGAACTCTCCAATTGCTGGGGTCAAACTCACTGAGGCAGTTAAAAAAAGAAGTGGATGAGATCCACCCAGAGTTTTTAAAGGCTCTGGATGTTGTGGGGATGTCCTGGCTGACACGCCTCTGCAACATTGCGTGGACATCGGGGACGGTGCCTCTGAATTGGCAGACTGGGGTGGTGGTTCCCTCTTTAAGAAGGGGGACCGGAGGGTGTGTTCCAACTACAGAGGAATCACACTCCTCAGCCTTCCTGGTAAGGTCTATATAGGGGTGCTAGAGAGGAAGGTCCGTCGGGAGGTCGAACTTCGGATTCAGGAGGAGCAGTGTGGCTTTCGTCCTGGCCGTGGAACAGTGGACCAGCTCTATACCCTCAGCAGGATTCTCGAGGGGGCATGGGAGTTTGCTCAACCAGTCCACATGTGTTTTGTGGACTTGAAGAAGGCATTTGACCGTGTCCCTCGGGATGTTCTGTGGGGGGTGCTTCGGGAGTACGGAGTCAGATTCGTCCCCAGTGAGGGTTGGACTCCGCCAAGGCTGTCCTTTGTCACTGGTTCTTTTCGTAACTTTTACGGACAGAATTTCTAGGCGCAGCCGAGGCATTGAGGGTGTCAGGTTTGGGGACCTCAGCATTGCGTCTCTGCTTTTTGCAGACGACGTGGTGCTATTGGCTTCTTCAAGCCGTGATCTCCAGCTCTCACTGGAGCGGTTCGCAGCCGAGTGTGAAGCGGTTGGGATGAGGGTCAGCACCTCCAAATCTGAGTCCATGGTTCTCGGTCGGAAAAGGGTGGAATGCCCTCTCCGGATCAGGGATGAGATCCTGCCCCAAGTGGAGGAGTTCAAGTATCTCGGGGTCTTGTTCACGAGTGAGGGTAGGATGGAGCGCGAGATCGACAGGCGGATCGGTGCAGCGTCAGCTGTAATGCGGACTCTGTATTGGTCTGTTAGGTGAAGAGAGAGCTGAGCCAAAAGGCAAAGCTCTCATTTTACCGGTCGATCTCCATGCCGACCCTCACCTATGGTCACGAGCTATGGGTCGTGACCGAACAAATGAGATCCCGGATACAAGCGGCCGAAATGAGTTTTCTCTGCAGGGTGTCCGCTTTCCCTTAGAGATAAGGTAAGAACCTCAGTCATCCGGTAGAGACTCGGAGTAGAGCCGCTGCTCCTCCACGTTGAGAGGAGCCAGATGAGGTGGCTCGGGCATCTCATCAGGATGCCTCCTGGACGCCTCCCTTGGGAGGTGTTACGGGGCTGGGGAGAGGGAAGTCTGGGAGTCCCTGCCCCCACCACACGACCCCGGATAAGCGGAAGAAGATGGATGGATGGATAATTTTTTTTGAAATCCAATTAAAAAACTGTATTCTTTTTCACTGTTGAAATTTCACTGTGGGTTTTTCTTTCATTCACAGAGGGGTACCAACAGTTCTGTCCATGTGTGTGTATGAGCTCAAGACACAAGGAAACTGTGTACAAACTCTGTTTAAGTAGTTCTCAAATGTAGTTAAACTGAACTGTTTTCCAACATTTTTACAAATAATTTTTAAAACAAATTTAAAGACCCTAACCCAAACCTGTTTATGAGGGATATCACCAAAGTGAAGAGCTCTGAATAGAGTCCTGATGCCATGGCCTCCAAACACTCCCGAGCTGTGAGCTTTGAGGCTGATACAAGAGACAGACAAGAGAAAATCATGAAATACATTATCCCACTTCCTACAGACTTCCTTTAAACTGGCAAATGCTTATTTTTTAACAAACAAAAATTAAAATGCATTATGTTCTATGTTCTTGGCAACAAATCTTTCATCTCAATATATGCATCTACAAAAGAAGTTCAGTCTCATAGGACATAAGGGCAAGTGTAAACTATGGGCTACGTGTCAGCGACATGGACATCCTCGCTATTTTTTTTTTTTTTTAACCTTTATTTACCCAGGCAAACAATTAAGAACAAGTTCTTATTTACAACTGTGGCCTGACCCAAAGAACAATGGCACTTTGAGGGTGATGGGGGATAGAGTGCTAAAAAATAAATACATAAAACAAGGTTATATAAATACACAATCCAAAATAAAAACAACAACCAAGAATAAAACTATACAATATAACAACATATCTCAACTAACAGCTGCAACTTGTTAAAACTTGTTGCAATTTTTGTTTGAAAACTGTAAATGATGCGATGACAGTAAATTTAAGGGTATTTTGCATAGTATTCCAGTCATAAACTGCAGAGAAATAGAAGGAGTTTCGACCGAAAACTGTACGTACTTTGGGTATGGTGAATTTAACAAGATTACTGGACCTTAGAATGCGGGAACAATGATGACGGTGCAGGAGGGAGGAGAGATAGGGAAATTGTCTATTCAATTGTAATTTGAAGTTGAAGTGTTATCTCCACAAGCGCAAATTCAATCAACGTTTAAAATGGCAGAAGATACTGGTATGTTGCTAACTGCTGATCCTTGGGGTATTTCACCAAAGGATATCACATACTACACGTTATCAAGACATTTGGAAACAGTTTTAATTGTTTGTCCTGCATTTAGGATGGTACAATACCCATAATCCAAGCTAGTAAATAATTATCATCTGTGATCTCATAACCCACAAAGTTAAGTGCACTGAAATTTTCTCCACAGGTCGACAAGAAAAACTAAATAAAAAACTAAAATACTAATATAACTGATGGCATTTTGAATTTATACCTGAGTCAACTTGGCTCATTTCATCTGGTCCTCCTCTGAATGAGGTGGCGTGCTTCATGCCTTTGGCCTGATTCTTAAAGATAGAAGAAGACAGCTCCTCTAAGGTGCATCCTAGAAGGTAAGCTGCCTTCTGGGCCCATTCATGACGAGCAAACTGTTTGCGTCCCGCTATAATCAAGGGGGGAAAAAACAGTATTTGTAAATGAGCATAAAAACAAATATGAAAAAGGAACAAGAGAAAATAAAAAAACACACTGATCAAACAATGAAAAAGGATGAGAAAATCCGATTACATTTATTGAACAAACAGCATAATTATTTTCTATCCCACTGAATACTTTTCGTGAAAGAATCTTTTTGTGCCAAGTAGCACAGTTGAGTATTTTAAGGGTTCCAAAATATTATATTTGTTCCTATTTTCCAGCACACTATCTTGGATTACCTGTCACAGTGATACGATATTCAGTCTGCATATGATGAACATAGACATACAGTATCGCAATCAATTGGTCTGATTCCTTGTTATAAAGTAAATAGGATAGGAAAAACAAAAGGGAATTTAAATATGAAGCAGTATAAGTGTAATGCAGAGTTTCTCAAACGTTTTACACATAGTGCCGACTCAAAAAAGTCTTGCCGTTCCAAGAATCATGATCATGACCAACATTACAATAAAGTAGCACAGCGTTAACTTGTCTAACCCTAAAAATATTGCATAACTATGTAAAATTTCAACATTTAATGAAGTGATTCTTGTATATCACGAATCGTACTCGTGCCACACTTTGAGACTCACAGGTGTAATGTGTGCTGCTTAGGAATGTGACCATATGAGTACTGCGTTGTGTATATATGGTCTTTGTTTTAATTCTATGGCAGGTACTTGCTGTTGCGTTCCCTTTTACACATTAATATATAGCTGTGGCAGAAAAGGTCCTCCACAGAAAATGAGAACATTTTACAAATTAATAACTGTTACACAATCTGTATAACAAGCCAGTAAGAAATATTTCAGTCCAAGCTGTTGAACTGTGAAATACTTAACTTTCAAACAATGGAAAGTTATATCAACAGGAATGAGTTGAACAAAAAATGGCCATGGAACGGGTCAGAGCTTTTGTCTCAAAGAAGAGAAAAAAAGAAACAAAGGAGGGGGGGGGTATATCAAAAGGCAAACAAGGTGGGGGTGAGGGGAAGGGCCACAAGATGAAGACAAAAAAAGGGGTGAGCATAAGTAATAATTATGAAAATGACTCAAGGCCTGGAAGGCATGACAAAGGAAATAAGAATAGAAACGCAAATGAAAAAGGTTTTGAAGTAAAACAGTAAAAGCGTGTGTGTTGTTTTCACCCATTACCTTCATCTCCATCTGCATTTGATATGGTGGAGCATGCAACATGCAAGTAAAGAGACTAGGTTAGAGAGACAACATAATTGATGTATTCATCAATCCAGTCACAAAAAAAACATGGATTAGTAGTCAAGACTCTCAATAACCCACCACCACGCTTTTCCATAGGTTTTAGAAAAACACTACCCGACAGTCCTGCTTTTTTGTTATATTAAAGAAAAAAAAGATTGAGCAGATAAAAGTATAAATTGTATGGTCTTGTTGGTTTACTATGGAATCCAACCAACAGCAGGTTAATAACACATCAACGGTGTCTTCCTTGAGGATGAATACCTTTACACTCAGCCAAAAGCTTTGAGCTCAGTGCCAAGCGACATGTAACAACATAAACAATAAGACAACAAAAATAAGAAATTATTAACCTTTTGTTGCTCCCGCAGCCCCCAAGTGGTAAATGGCTGCCAAGACAAGCCAGAGAGCTTTCTGCTCTTCACTCAAAATCCCCAGCACCTTCATAGCTGCCTGCAGCTTAGTAAACTGCTGGGATGCTCGCTGTTTATCCTCAGGCTGCAGAAGGTAAGATCAGATCAAACCATATCATATTTCATAGCATATTCATGCATATATTCATGTATGGTTTTAAAATCTGATTCTTTCAGGGAGAAGTTTGATATAATTACCTTTGACTGTGGAATGATGCCAAAAGTACTGTTCTCAGCCAAATGGTTGAAGTGTAGCTCAGTTCTGTAAAAGAAAGCAAAGGAACTTGTAGAGGAAAAAGTATGCCATATCTTTTGTGAGTTAAATTTTCACATAGGTTCCTGAAAGAATGTGGACTGCAGGAAACCGTACACATTGGTGGCCCTTCGAGCACAACATCTGACACATAATTGTGAAGTGGACTGAAAATGATACACGGTTTTAAAAATTTTAAATAAAACAGAATCTGAAAAGTGTGGTATGCATTAATTCCCCACTACTTAGATCAGGGGTGTCCAAACTTTTTGCAAGGAGGGCCAGATTTGATAAAGTGAAGGGGCCCGGGGGCCAGTAGTTTTTTCGGACATTTTTTTAACTACAATTTCATCCAAATAAACACTGTTATAAAACAAATTTCATTCTCCCAATTGTCTTTATTTTTTAAATGACAAAATAACCAAATATAAGCCACTCAGACAGATGTGAACAACTCTAAAAACACAAATTCTGCCTTTCATTCATATCTGAAGAGTCCGATAACATTGAACAAATTGTATGAAATACCTTAAATTTACATGAGTTTAAAATTATTTTCGCCTCATGAACATTTTAAACAGGAGTTATAAGTAATACATAAAATACGATAACATTGAACAAACTGTATGAAATACCTTAAATTTACATGAGTTTAAAATTATTTTCGCCTCATGAACATTTCACACAGGGTTCACGCAGCCGGTTCGCGCGTACCCTTTTTACAACGGGTTTATTTCCGCATTTGACTTGCGCATGCTCCGCATAGCAGGACAGCTGGAGTCATGTTCTCGCTGTGAAATCACGCCGGGTCGCGCGAGATTACATTTCTGCGGCATAAATATAAAATAGCTTTGGTACGTGTGTATTAAAGCGCTGGTCAACAATGGCGGCGGGCCACATACTAAAGATTTTATCACAGAGGCTGCGGGCCTGATGAAATTTGACCACGGGCCGCAATTGGCCCGCGGGCCGGACTTTGAACATGCCTGACCTAAAAGAACTGGAATTCCCATCACTACCCGTCACAGATCTATGTTAATGGACCAACACCTCGGCTCTATCCTAAGAATTACCACAACAAATTTTACTCCAGACTATGATGCACTAGCAAAAAGCGAGACCAACAATACTATTCCCACTGAAAATTAAGGGGAGTTTCTCTAGTTTGTTGTAAAAAAAAAATATACATTTTGAAAATAATTTGTACAAATAGCAGGGATTGAAACAATGCAGGATGCTCAAGGACAGGCTCAATGCCTGTTTGCGACTAATGTTAACTTTTAAAGTTCTCAAGGCCGACTTTAAGGAAGTGTTTCCCGTTTCCTCACCTCTGTCACCATGTTTGTGAGTTAAAGCTCTGCTCTGTTTTTCAGATATCTGTCACTGTGTTGCCGTTTTGATTTCTTTATTACTTTATTTAGATGTATTCTTTCACTGATCCTTCAAGATGATGTATTTGGCCAGAATGTTTGCTGTTTGATGTGATTTCGCCTCATTAGATAAACATCTTTCATAAATCTGACCTACAGGCGCTGAAGTGATGGAAACGTATTTAATGAGAATCACTGATAGTTGTTTTTTGGTGAAATATTTTTTTTCATGCTGTTAATAAATGCATTTGTTTTCAAAAAGCTTTTTTTGAATATCCATGCTTTGCTACCTACTAAAGGCCAAAACCTTTTATGCAATGACCTTTACATGTCCTTTATATTACTTCACACAAACACGATATCCATTTGCTCCTGGTTTAGAATTAGAAATTAGAAATTTAGAACCCAATTCGGCCCACAAATCAGTTTGCCCACCCCTGTCCTAGAGCATCTGTGGCAAGATCTGAAAATGACTGTTCCCAGATTGAGCTTGAATTTCTTTGCATAAAAGAATGGGCAACAAGTTAACAAAGCTGGTAGACAACCTAAGGATTTGCACCTGTAGTTGCAAGGAAAGGTGGCTCAACAAAGTGCTCGAAGCGAAGTGGGGGTAAATAAAATTTGGACTACTGTAACGCAGTCCTGAGCGGGATCCCTGGCAGGAGCATTCAAAAGTGCCAGTATGTCTAAAACAGAGCTGCCAGGGTCTTGATGAGGGTGCGGAATCACAAGCACATCACCCCCATTCTTCACACCCTACAGTGCCTCCTTGTTCACCTCCGTATAGTATACAAGATTCTCCTGCACACCCATCACTGTCTCCACGGTGATGTCCCCATCTACCTCACTGACCTCCTCACACCACAAAGGCCAAACCCGATCAGGCCAACAGCACCGGCCACTCCTGGCCAGGACGCGACTCAAGACCATGGGGGACAGGGCCTTCGAGGCCACTGCTTCCCGTCTGTGGAACGCCCTCCTAGACCATCTTACTGGGAAAGCATACGCTTGCTCTTTTTTAAGGGTATTCTATCTGTTTTATTACTATTATTTTACTGCTGAAATTTTACCTTTCCTGTTTTCTGTAGCACTTTGAGATTTACCCGCAAATGTAAAGTGAATTATAAATAAAGTTAATTATTATTATATTTACAATTGCATACCACATTTTTAGATTTTTTTTGACAAAAATTTTGAAAATTCAACATTTTCAACTGTTCTGCTTGACAACTACGCTGTGTGGGTCAATCATGTAAAATCTCATTCAGAACAGCGAGGTTTGTGGATGTGAGGTGGCAAAATGTGAAATGATGTCAAAATGTTCAGAGTATGAATACTTTTTCAAGGTCCTGTATGTTCATGGTATCAGATTTTGAAACTTTTTTTTTTGAAGTGCCTATCAGAGCACCTCATGAAAAAACTGAGACTGAACTTGACAAGTGCATGTTGAAGAATTAATTACCGTGATTTTTGGACTATAAGTCGCTCTGGAGTAAAAGTCGCACCAGCCATGAAATGCACAATCAAGTGGAAAAAAACATATTTAAGTCACACCAGAGTATAAGTCGCAACTTTTGGGGCAAATGTGACATGAACCAGCAACAACAGGCTAAACGATACGGGATGCTAACGTGACATAAACACAAACGAGGAGCTGAGAACGGGCCTCACGTGACATTCAGAGTTATTCAAGTAAGTATTACATAAATAACACGTTTATCAAACCATCTGTGTCACTCCAATTCATTGAATCCATCGGTCGAGCTTTATGTGAACAATGCCGCGTATGCGCCGCGTATGCGCCGCATATGCTGACGTCGGACCCGTTGTAAGTTGCATTTCTAATTATTCTACAGACCCATATAACGATATATAAAGTATATTTCAAATAACTATCATATTACAACAATATTATCAAACCATCTGTGTCACTCCAAATCATTAAATCCATCGATCAAATTCCTCGTTCTTTATGTCAACAACGCCGCTCGTGCGCTGCAGAGATCTAGTATATAAGTATATTGTGGCGTTAACAAAGTACCAGGAAAGACGTGGGTTTGGTAAACGGATCTTTATTTAACAAAACAAAAGTTCAACGAGCCAACAAATACTGAACTTCCAGCCACAGAGGTGGAAGAGAGCTCCATAAATAGGACCGGGCTTGCGTAAAAGCCATGTCCGAGCCCCATCCACCGTCCCCGGACAGCCACCCGGCAGAGCGCTGGCCCCGGATTTCCATTCACAGAAGTGAAAGAGAGCTCCCGTCGAGAAGGACCGGGCGTGCGTAAAAGCCATAATAGTTTTTCAAACCTTCTGTGTCACTCCAAATCATTAAATCCTTCAAAGTCTTCGTCCTCTGTGTCACTTACTGTTGGAGTAACCTCGGGAAAGCCTTGGCCTGCCAGACCAGGGGGGCTTATGTTTTACGAGTTTACGACTCTCCTTTAAACTAAATACTTTGTATTTAGTTTGAAGAAAGTCTATTGATCCCCGTCAGCTTTATGGTTCCTTCCTGTCCTTTTGTGTTTGTTTTGTAAGAGGCCTTCAATGACAATGAGCAGGTCTTCTTTGCTTGCGAGATGTTCTTTGTTTAGGGACTTCATTCCTTTTAGTTAACTGTAGCTTTGATTCATAGATTGTAGATGATCAAAATTGGTTATATACAGTTTGAAGAAGTCACATTAAAGTTATCCCATATTTACTCAATGTTCGTTTAAGGAACTGTATACCAGTTACCTTACATTTACTTAATATGTGTTGAAATGTTTAAGTAGGGCTAGATATTATTATTATTATGTGTTGTGTTAGTTTACTAAGAAGATAAACTTAGCAAGGGTTTAGTTGCATTGTTCCACAGGTAAGCGACATTCAACGTGCCTCAAGTTATCTGATCACAGTCGAGGAGGAGTCGGCCACTCATGGAGAGGACAACTGGTTGGGGGAAGAAAGCAGACTCTGCAGTCCCAATGCGGGGGTCGAGGGCCGACGAGTGCTAGATCACACTACACTACATTCCTTAGCTAATCAGCGTTGCTACAGCCACTATCTCCCCTCCCTTTAGTGTAGCAACGTCTCTGTAACCAGGGCAACCAAGACATTAAAAAGAGGAGCACGTGGAGGAGGAACTCAGAACTGGTGGAGATTGTAACTGAGCTTCCTTTCTCTATCGTTCTCCTCGCGAGTAAACTCATCCTGGTTGTCTTCTCCTCTTCGTTCCAGCATGTGATTTAATGTCTGATCATATTCAGACCCAACACTTACAAACAAAGCCGCTAATGATGCCGGTAGACATCTTCGTCATCCCGTGATCGAATCCTTTGCCTTTATGTAAACAACCGGCACGGGTGACGTCACTTGCGGTTCAAATGAAAGTAATCCCTTGCTACATTGCGGTCCGTTTATCGCGGTTTCACTACATCGCGGATTTTTGAATTTTGAAAATTTGTGAAAAAAATCACATATAAGTCGCTCCTGAGTATAAGTCACCCCCCCCCCCCCCACACCCAAACTATGACAAAAACCACGACTTATAGTCCGAAAATTACGGTACTTGGATTTGTTCTTTAAGAAAAAATGGAACAAAAGAAACAAAAAAAACAAAGATGTAGACCAAAGCAACTGTAAAGTCCTAATGTTAAGTCTTAATGACCTGTATCAGGATGTCAGTGATCAGCAGACGGCGCACCCTGACGGTCTCATCATCTTCGCTGGTGATTTTAATCATGCTGACCTGAAGTCTGTCTTTCCAAAGCTTCACCAGCATGTAACTTTTCCAACGCGTGGTGGCAGCTTCCTGGACTTGGTCTACACTGCACATAAAGGAGCTTTCAAGGCCACCCCCCTCCCCAACATCGGACTTTCTGACCACGTCACCGTTCTGCTTACCCCCGCGTACAGACAGAGACTGACAACTTCAACGTCCTCGGGCTGCTGAGGGCCAGAGACAAAGCCTACAGGGCTGGGGATGAAGCGGGCGTGAGATCAGCTAGGGCGAAACTTTCCCGGGGCATTAAAGACGCGAAAAAGGCGTTCTCTTCCAAGATTACTGCCCACTTCAAGGACAGCGGGGATGCTCGGGGCCTGTGCCGAGGCATTCAGACCATCACGGACTACAAGCCGTAGCTGCAGAGATGTGAGGGCGACGTCCCTCTGCTCAACGAACTGAACCGCTTCTTTGCTCGCTTCGACGCACAGAACGACACTTGCCCGCTGAAGACCCCTCCCCGTCCGGACGAGCAGCCCCTGTGCCTCTCTGCCGTAAGCATGAGGAGGACGCTTGCTGCTATCAACACCCGTAAGGCGGCGGGCCCGGACAACATCCGGAAGGACTGCGCTGAGGAGCTCATGGATGTCTTCACAGACATCTTTAACATTTCCCTGCAGCAGGCCGTCGTCCCGTCATGCTTCAAGGCAGCCACCATCATACCTGTGCCGAAAAATCCTGCTCCTTCCTGCATCAATGACTACCGCCCTGTGGAACTGACCCCCATCGTCATGAAGTGCTTTGAGAGGCTTGTCTTGGCGCACGTCAGATCTGTTCTTCTCCCCACCGTGGACCCCTTCCAGTTTGCCTTCCGACCCAATCGGTCCTCTGAGGATGCCATCTGCTCTGCCCTCACCCACCTGGAGAACAGGGACTCGCATGTGAGATTGGTGTTTGTGGACTTCAGTTCTGCATTCAACACCATTGTTCCAGAGCGTCTCATTTGCAAACTCGACAAGCTGGGCCTCAGTACCTCCCTTTGCAACTGGCTACTGGACTTCCTCTGTCAGAGGCCTCAAGTAGTGCGTGTGGGCGACAATGTCTCCGGCAGCATCACGCTGAGCACGGGGGCCCCTCAAGTCCGCTGCTCTTCACCCTGCTGACGCATGACTGCACTGCGACCTACAGCAGCAACCGCGTGCTGAAATATGCCGACGACACGACTGTGGTGGGTCTGCTCACTGGTGGCGATGAGACTCACTACAGATCGGAGGTCGACCTTTTGGCCGCATGGTGCAGGGACAACAACCTTCTGCTGAACGTCAATAAGACCAAGGAGATTATCATTGACTTCCGGAAGGGTCACACCCACCACCTGCTGCTGACCGTCGACGGTGTTGTGGTGGAGAGAGTGAGCAGCACCAGATTCCTGGAGGTGCACATCAGTGAGGACCTCTCCTGGACCACCAACGCTGCGTCGCTGGCGAAGAAAGCTCAGCGCCGCCTGTACTTTCTGGGGAAACTCAGGCGAGCAAGTGCTCCTCCCGCAGTCATGACCACACAGGACGGACGAGAAGAGCGATCCAGCGCGCATGCGTGTGTTGGCTCATATGTTGAGCTCTTGATTCGTGAAATAAACAGCCGGTTACCAAACTCACGTCTTGCCTGGTACTTTGGTAAAGCTACAATATAGTTATATACGAGATCTGTGGAATAATTGGGACCGCAACTGACGACGAGGCTGACGACGAGGCTGACGACGAGGCTGACGTCAGCAGCGCACGTAGGTCCAGAATTGACAGCTGTTGTTTTTTGGGACACAGAGAATGAATATTCCGATGGATTTTGGCGGACTTTGACTAATGATCATCGTCACACACAAATCTGGGTGTGGTGAAATTTGTCCTTTGCATTTAACCCATCCCCATGTGATTTTTATCCATCCCCTGGGGGAGAGGGAAGCAGTGAGCAGCAGCGGTGTCGCGCTCGGGAATCATTTGGTGATCTAACCCCCCAATTCCAACCCTTAATGCTGAGTGCCAAGCAGGGAGGCAATGGGTTCCATTTTTATAGTCTTTGGTATGACCCGACCCGGCCGGGGTTTGAACCCACTACCTTCCAGTCTCAGGGCGGACACTGAGTAACAGTATTAAGTTATCACAGTTTGACTAATTGCACTATAAAAACCACAATTGCAATTTGTATTTGAGAGGCTGTTTCAATGTCACTGGTAACATCCTGAGTAAAACATTTCTGACACATGCTTGTCTAATAACGGCTGTAATTTAAAAAGTCTGCCATGATATGTACATTAACTGTTTCAATGATCCATGAGAGAAACAAAGTAACTTTGTACGCACGTCGGAATGAGCCATAATCTTTTACTAACCTACAGTAATTACTGTAAGTAAGAATAAAATACATTATTTGTATTAATTGGTATTACACTCCCAGGCCATATAGAACATAAAATTAAAAACAATTACAATGATGAAAAGCCATGGACTTCTTATGGTCACTCAACCCACTCAAGAGAACTGGAAGTACCGTATTTTTCGGACTAGAAGTCCCTCCGGAGAACAAGTCGCATCAGCCATAAAACGCACAATAAAGGGGAAAAAAATATATATGAGTCGCACCGGAGTTTAAGTTGCCTTTTGGGGGAAATTTATTCGACAAAATCCAACACCAAGTACAGACATTAACCACCAAAAACAGGCTAAACAATACAGTATGCTAACGTGACAAACACAAACGAGGAGCTGAGAACGGGCCTGATGTAACATTAACAGTTATTCAAATCACTATTACATAAATAAACCATCAAACCATCTGTGTCACTCCAAATCATTGAATCCATCGATCGAATTCTTCATCCTTTCTGTAAACAACGCTGCGTGTGCGGCGCGCCGCTGACGTCAGACTTGTCGTCAGTTGCAGTTCAAATTATTCCACAGGCCCATATAACGATATATAAACTATATATCAAATAACTATAATATAAACAACAATTTTATCAAACCATCTGTGTCACTCCAAATCAATGAATCTATCGATCGAATTCTTCGTCCTTTATGTAAACAACGGCGCATGTGCGGTGCGCTGCTGACATCTGACTCGTCCTCAGTTGCAATTCAAATTATTCTACAGGCCCATATAGCGATATCTAAACTATATATATCAAATAACTATAATACAGACCACAATTTTATCAAACCATCTGTATCACTTCAAATCATTAAATCCATCAATCGAATTGTTCATCCTTTATGTAGACAACGGCGCTGACAATTTTATCAAACCAGCCGTGTCACTCCAAATCATTAAATCCATCGGAATCTTCATCTTGTGTCACTTAAAAAAAAAAAAAACACAGCTGTTGACGTCAGACTAGATATATCAAATAAATGTAATATGAACAAAAATTTTAACAGACCATCCGTGTCACTCCAAATCATTAAATCCATCGGAATCTTCATCCGCTGTGTCAATTAAAAAAAAACGTTGTTGACGTCAGCCTTGTCGTCAGTTGCGGCTCCAATTATTCCACAGATCTATCAACACAGTGCTATAAACAAGCGCCCCCCCCTGCTGCCTTCATAGCCATACTAGACAATTGGAAACTACTGAAATCTAACAGACATTGCTACTCTAAATAAACCATATATCGAATAACTATAACATAAATAAGTTTATCGAACCATCTGTGTCACTCCAAATCATAAAATCTCCTGACTCCGGAAGTCAGTGAATGGAACTCATTGTCAGTGAGGCTCCAATTATTCCACAGCCATAGTGCGCCCTCATGCGGTGATCAACTATACTAGTAAGTCAGTAATGTGTTAATGATCAAGTAAAAATTTGTGAATAATTACACATATAAGTCGCTCCTGAGTATAAGTCCCCTGCCACCAAAACTATGGGGAAAAAAATGCGACTTATAGTCCGTAAAATACGGTATATAGTCCCGAATATATTTTGACAACTAAGATACTAGTACAGTCACCTCAGGGTGCTGTCAGCCCCAGCCATCATATAATAGAAAACGTTGAAGGTTGACTCATTGTCCGGTCGTCTGCTCACCCTCATTTTCTCCAGCAACATTGTCTAAGCAGAATTAGAAAACAGGAGAAGCCACTGTTCTTTAACAGATTTTGCAAAATTAAACAGCACAGTAGATCAGAGTGTAATGAGTATTCTGTGTTACCTGAATAGATGCAGATGCCACCAGTCCAGCTTGATCAAAGTCAAGTGACACTACATGTGAGAAACGACTGGCATTGGCGTTCATTGAAGTGTAAGTGTTACCGAAAGCCTCAAGGATTGTGTAGACTGCTTGCCACTTCTCCGCTGAGTGATATGGAGAGAAATGTACATTTTTAACATCAATAAAATACAATACAGCTTCACTTACTGTATATAGCACAACAGCTACAGCTGGAACAAAACACTATACATACAGCAATGGGACAACAACAAAGAGTGAAAACAAAAAATTGATACACAAATTAATATACAGCAGCATAACAGTAACACTCGAAAGTTAGTCAAAATCCAAAGATTCAAAGAATAAAAATGGGTCTTCAAAAGAGTTTTAAAAATGGCCGGGGGGGGGGGGGTTGTTGTCGAACATGTATGTGGAGGTCATTCCATAAGCAAGGACAGGCAACAGAAAAGGCTCAATTGACTGCTGCAATAACATCGCGACCTGCGGCTAATGAAGCAAAATGGCCATTGTATGTACAGTAGAACCCCAGACCTCGATCGCCTTGGTGCCTGATATATTCGGAGTTTGAACCAAAATGTCGAAATGACCCAAAAATGTTTGCCTCTGCTTTCGAACGAGGCTTGGGAATCAGTCCTGACTCACGCGACTTTTGTAAACAAAATATGTATTGTCTTTTAAATGTCCAATGTGTCAAGCCCCACATATGGATTATGTAAGACTGTGCTCCAAGCTTTAGCTATATTGTATTTTCATTGTTTTATTTAGGTTTTAAGTACTGTTTTTGACAAAATTGCTACTTGCTTCGGAACTCGACTGCTTCACGTCTCAAGGCTTCTTCTGGAATGAATTAGCGTCAAGTTCCAGGGTTCTACTATACATGTATTTCTACAGCTGAATCTAACTGTTGTATCTTTAAATTAGGTGCACTTTGTAGTCCGGAAATTCCAGGAATTGTGCTTTGTGCTCTTGAAAATATGACTATAGTTTTCATTACAGGGGAAGTCAACCCCCAAATTTTCTTCACAATAATATGTTGTAGGTGCCCCCACTAGTCTAAAAATGGCATTCTGATTAATATTACATTTGTGGAATATGAGTTCACGGCTCAGCTTCACAAAATCGATGAACCGTAACCTGTGAACTGAGACCTGACAACTGTGATTACAGCAAGTGGCAAAATGGCCACCCCTTGAGATGGGTAAAAACAGGTGGATTTTGCCTGTTTAATTCATATTCTAGAAACGAAACAGACAATGTCATTACAAAAAAAAAAAAAAATCTGAGTTGACTACCACTTTAAAAAGTACAATTAATACTTACCAGAGATGATTTTGCCTGTGCTGCCAGCAATAGAGACCAAATACTGGACAAGGTGCTGGCAGTTGGTGGTTTTGCCACTGCCAGACTTTCCAAGTAGTACAATCGACTGGTCCTGCCTTGTGGTGAGAAGATTACGGTAGGCCGACTGGGCCACAGAGTAGATATGAGGAGCCGAGTCCTCACGCCGACACCCTTTAAACATGTGCATCACCTGATGGAGGAGGAGATAGTATCAGTACTATATGACATTTTACAGTTGCCTAAATTTGACAGCACTGAGTAAATCTCTGAGGCCATGTAACTGATTTACTGCCTTAAACAGCTCATATATTGCAGTATAAATATTAAATTTCTGCGGGAATTTTGAATGGTATTGCTGACTCCTGCAAGTCTGAAACCCCCATTTATAAAGGATTTGTGGGAATTTGGGTTTGCCCTGTAGTACTTTAAAATTTGTTGTCAATGAAAAGTAAAATCTACCAATAGTCAAATTACAAATCATTAAAAACATCTAGAAACTATTAATTTGAGAATTTTATTTTGAAAATTAGATTTTTTTCTTGAGTAGGTATGAGCTGAACAGTTTTAAGTTGTAATGAACGAAAAACAAGAGTAAAATGGACTACCCACAGGTATACAACTACCTACAGGTATCGTCCTTTGCGCAAGTGACTCCTCTAAGTTTGACTGCAAACACGAGCAATGGTTATAGGTTGCCACAGAAAGTAAATCTAACCATGTTAAATGAGTTACATTTTTTCAGGGCTTTGAAATTTTGTAATTAATCTCCGACTTTTTGTTTTTTAACTTTGACAGCCCATAACATTTGACATTTATAACGTGTCATTTTTTAAACGGCGGCCTTGTTTATTAATTAATTTAATAGCCCTGCATTTTGAAAAAAACGAAACAAATGCAGCCCATTCACCTCTTAATTTCTTTGGTGATTACTGTAGTCTATGTTTGAGATATATTTGCCAGTTACCTTTTCTGAATACATGGAGGCTGTACTGATAGGGTTAATGACCACCATGTTGGGTCCAGCATAGGAGTGGATGAGGTTTCCTCCATAGCGTTGCCGCAAGCAATGCATCACACTGGATTCATTGAGATAGAGCAGCAAAGCCAGATCCTCGGACCGATCGTATGATGGAGGGTTGGCCTGAAACAAGCAGGTTAAGTCAGAAAATAAATATCTCGATCCATGGCTGTGCAACAAGCTACACAAAAAAATATCATTTTGGAAAAGTTTACATTTCGTCCAGAAATGCGTGTACAATTTTTTGTTACACCACCTTTGCGATTATGTTGAGTACCATAGTTTCCGTTTCCGTGGGGCACTAGTTCGGAAGTCGAAATTTGGTTTGTCAGTGGATGCAAAGAAATCGTGAAATCATTCTCCACATACTTCTGAAGTACTTACCCCAAACATAAATATTTTATAGAGTATGGGTGGGTGCTTTAAGAGTAAGTGCATGATTGAAGCATATCTCCCTTCAAACAAAGTCATGTCAAAACATGTCTGTTTAATGAGTCATTTATTTTTCTCCTTGATTCTTTCACTCACCTTTTCAATATCATCCTCATCCACATCAAGTATTGTCCCATCATGCTCGAGTTTGATTTTCACCTTGCCTTCTTGCAGGGACCCTGGCTCAGTTTTTACCACCATTGCTGCGCATAGAGCAAAGACGACAATAGTTTCACATGAGCCAGCATACATTTGTTTCAGTCATATATACACTTGAGATTTTACCAACAGGCAGGGAACTACATGATAATGAAATGAAAAGAAATTGGGGAAGGAGAAGAAAAAGAAGAGGAGAAGGAGGAGCAGTAGAAGCATCATAAGGAGAAGCAGGAGAAGGAGAAGTTATTAACCGTAACCAGGTAATACTGAGATTGTTTTCACCAGAAAATATGACTGTGGCAGAACCGTATAAGACTGCATATTTAAAATTAATCCAAGAGAATTGGACTGTACACAGACAACAAAGGGGGGCAAAAAAAAGCCATTAAGCAAGGCATGGTGTAAGTACAATTCAGTTTATCACACATGATCATTTATTTTTATTGCTGCTGTTTACATGACTAATATGCAAAGATTGTAGACCAATGCTAAATACAGCTTCGACATACTGTACATTATAAATGCATGTAACTAGTATATGCACCTAAAATGTATTACACAATAATGTGATAATATTGATGACTGTAATAAGCTTTGTTCATACCCTTTCATCTCTAAGAGCCTTAAAACAATCATTAAATCATATCAACATTTTATCATTTTTTTTCCATATTGGATTTTTCAGTAGTAACATTTGATCACTTCATGAGGCACCCCTAAATACATAATCATAACCTTAAACACCCAGAAATACTTTTGTCCAAACAATGCTGTACACATCTAGTTACATCGTAGACTTCCAAAAATTAATTGAGCATTATCTTTACCGTCCTCCTCCTGTGCACTAAACCCATCAGTATCTACTGGCGAAACGTCAGCCACATAGACTCCGTCCGGAAGAAGGCCCAGCAAAAGCTGTACTGTCTGAGACAGCTAAGGAAGTTTAACCTGCCACAGGAGATGCTGAAGACCTTCTACACTGCCATCATCCAGTCTATCCTGTGCACCTCCACACTGTCTGGTTTGGATCGGCCACCAAACAGGACAAGCACAGACTGCAACGGACAATAAGGACTGCAGAAAAGATAATTGGAATCAACCTCCCATCTATCCAGGACTTGTACCTGTCCAGGACCAGGAAACATGCAATGAATCTCGCAACAGACCCTTCTCACCCAGGTTGCAGTCTGTTTGAACTACTCCCCTCCGGAAGGCGTTAAAGAGCAGTGTACGCCAAAACAAGCAGACACAGAGACAGCTTCTTCCCCCAGGCTGTCGCTCTGAACTCACACCACTCCTAGAGTCTCAGAGACATTGCTGTGCAATAGCATCCTGCTCTTGATGCTTTATTTTGAATTGTCTGTATAATGTGTACTATGTGTCCACTCTGCATCCATTGCAGCCTGGTCATCCTGGAAGAGGGATCCTCCCATCTTGTGGTCTCTTCTCAAGGTTTCTCATTTCCCCTAGTAGGAGTTTTGAGTTTTTCCCTTGCCCTCCTGGGAGTTTAAGATCAGGGGATGTTTGAGAATATTTGTCAATTTTCGCACATGTCCTGAGTGTTGTTAGTCGCCTAAATTTTGAACAGAGGCTGAGATGTACCAAAGTCAAATTCCTTGTTTGGCATGTTCAAACATGGCCAATAAAAATTCTTGAATCTCCTTGACTCCAGAATCTTGAAAGTTCCCGTTTGCTCACATGAAGACAGTTTTTCTAAAAGATTTCCCGCCACTCATCATCCAAGATGCCCACTGACCCACACAACCACTGATAAGACGAGCACCACCTCAGACAGATTCATTGGTTTCCTGTGACATTTTCGGTCATTTCAGTGGTCGGATGTGACGAGACTATCAGTAAATGTGTGACATGAAGCTTGTTAATAAAAATCCATAATCACGTCACATTCAAAGCCGTGGGTTCAAGGGTGAGGGGAAAAAAATGGCGTCTTGTAGTTCAGACATTATGGCGATGTCTCAATAATCCAAGTCTTTCACAAAGGCTTGTGGAAAATGACTGTTATTTCATAGTACCACATGGAGCCCAGCTGCTTACGCGCCGTCATTGCGACCCACGAGTAGGAGGATGTCATGAATCAGGATTATCTTGTAATGGTTCAAACCAAGACATGCAAACTCACCCAGGGAAAAGCCCTCCTTATGGACCAGCCAGACCTTCTCAGAGCCATACCAAGCCTTCTCTGCTGCTATCTGCTCCTCCGTCTTTACCTAAGTGACAAAGAGACAATAAGTGACCAAGGCATCATGGAGATGACAAAGTCAGCCTGGTGTCTTTCCAGTTCCACACCAGCCCGAACAGAAGGTGGATCATGCAGTGGAAAATAGACTGAAGAAAGTCCATTGAGCAATACATGCTCCTTCAAAGTCATATCTATAAGTGTGGAAAGCACATCAACACACCTCCATCCATCAATTATCAATGGGCAAAAACACAATGAAAAAATAAGCAAAGATCTTTCAGAAGGAGACACATCATTACGAATGATTTTCACAGTGTAAAATAAAATAAAATGTTCAACATTCTTCTGTCAAAATGCAAAAAAAAAAAAAAAAGTGTTGTTTGTTTCAAATTTCATGAGTGAGGAGGCACGTCAGAAGCAGTGCTGTTTGTTAGTAAGAAATTGAAATGCAAATTTTCCACAATATGTCCCCTATTACCTAGGCATGATTATTGACAACAAAAAGGTGACTCGGAAAAATTACACCCAGCAGGCAAAACGGGTGACTGTAACACAGCACTGAACAGTGATTGTGATTTTTGTATGGAGCTATCAACTCAGGTATCGTGCAGATCAGACCTGGGACTGCTTAGAAGCAGCATGAGATGACTGAAGTAGTGCTACAAAGTCCTCTTCCACTGATTCCTTTTGGCCAGCACAAAGGAGGTTAGACTTCACATATGAGCAAAGAAAACATGGGAACATGTGAAATAGAAACAATACAGAGTAGTTTTTAAATATTTAAAATATCGTTACCAAATTACATTGGACATAGTAATTTGAACTAAGAGCCACTAACTGGTCTAATATCTATCCCCTTTTGAAGTAATATTTGTGTATTCAAATACAGCACGATATTGTAGAGTAGGATAATTACAGTCACAACTGAGAGACGAATATAGTATATGCATCATATGTGAGTATTATTCATCTATTTTTCATAGATACAAGATGCAAGTATCTCCTGTCAGCTAATCAGTTGACTGGGAGCAGACACCACGTTATCACAAAAAGAAAGCTCATGCCAAAGGATCATTATAGAAAATCGTGACTATTTTGACGACCCATTAGGGGATTTTTCTTTATCTGCTTAATAAATGGACCACTAAAATATGCATTAAAAAAATTGGGCCACAATATCCAATCCAATGTCCAATCAGCCCATAAATAAAGAGCGTAAAAATACACTAATCCCTTGCTATATAATATATTAATTTATCGCAGCTTCAGTACATCCCGGATCTTTAAAAAGTTTTTTTTAATACAATATTCAAGAATACCAAATAAAAATTCTAAATTGAGGAATTATGGCACGAAAGTTGCCCGCACGTCAGCAGAAGGCAGGGAGTGCCCACACAATTGCAGTACGTACACTTGTACCTTGTTATAATAAGATTTCTAAAAACATATTTACAGTGTTGTACCTTGTTATATAAAAAATTATAATAATAAGAGTTCTAAAAATATATTTAAAGCATGTACCTTGTACCTTGTTATAAAAACGTTGTTATAATAATAAGAGTTCTAAAAACATATTTACAGTCTGTATAGTTTAGCTACATCTACATAGGTTTTACAAACACACACACACACACGCACACGCACACACACACACACACACACACACACACGTATATTCATATTCATATTTATACTATTCATTCATTCATTCATTCATTCATTTTCTGAACCGCTTTGTCCCCACGGGGGTCGCGGGCGTGCTGGAGCCTATCCCAGCCGTCATCGGGCTTTTTTATATTATTTGTACATTATTTTCTGTATGTCATTTATACTAGTATTTACATGTTTGAAACTATTATTTAATGTTTTGATGATAACATATGCACTTATACGGTTTAATATACATTTATTGATACACAAAAAATGCATGCACAGTGGAGCCTCGGTTTTCGAACGTCCCGGTTCTCGAACAAATCGGTATTCGAACAAAAATATTCAAGACTTTTTTGCTTCGGATGTCAGACAAAATTTCGGCTGTCGAACCTCGCGAGATGAGCCGAGAGGACCTGCATGCCAACTGACTCCGTTCGTTATTATATTCTCGTTACTCTGAGAATTGCATCAACTCTAATCATGGCTCCAAAGGAAGCAAGTGGGAGCAGTAAAGCCATCCTAAAACACAAAGACGCTCCTAAAGCAATGCGACAGGTTGAGTGATCAGACCAAATTGAGGTCCCTGCGCAGAGGTCCACTTAAATTTTGGAAAGTACATCAGGACTTTAAAAACATTTTCTAAATTTTAGCGACCGCTCTGTCACAATAATGCACCAGCGTGGTGCAGTTGCGTGGTCGGCGGCGCGCAAAGGTTGCGCGTTCGGCGGTGCGCTGCAGTTGCGCGATCGGACAAAATTAAGCTCCCTGCGTACTGAGGTCCACTTAAATTGTGGAAAGTACATCAGGACGTTATTTAATTGAAATATTTTCAAAATTTTAGCGACCGCTCTGTCACAATAATGCGACCAGCGCGGTGCAGTTGTGCGTTCGGCGGTGCGCTGCCGTTGCAAGATCGAACAAAATTGAGCTCCCTGCACACTAAGGTCTACTTAAATTTTGGAAAGTACATCAGGACTTTTAAAATATTTTCTAAATTTCAGAGACCGGTCTGTCACAATAATGCGACCAGCGCGGTGCAGTTGCGCAGTCGGCGACGCGCTACGGTTGCATGTTCGGCGGTGCGCTGCAGTTGCACGATCAGATAAAAATGCGCAAATTAATTCTTTTTTTTGTTGTTAGTTGGAACGGATTCATTTTTTTTTTCCATTATTTGTAATGGGAAAACATGATTCGGAATTCGAACGATTCACTTCTGGAACAGCTTTCTGGAACGGATTGTGGTTGAAAACCGAGGCTCCACTCAATGTTAAAAATGAGAGGGTGACAGATTTTCACCTATCGCGGGTGGGCTTGGAACCAATGATTCGCGATAAACGAGGGATTACCGCATATTTCTCTCATACAATAAAGACCAAATAACAGTAAATCTTAAACCATCAACAAGCACACAGAACAAAATGTAGTTTTGTAGTTTAATATGATGGGCTGAGTATATTAATTTATGCTTTGAAATATGAATCAGTGACACACCAAATTAAAATGGTATCCTTCAAATGTGAAATGGACCAAATATAGAAATTAAACGTGAGGAAAGAGGGAATGGAGCAAGGAATCTTGGCCTTACACTCTGACTTATCATTCGAGTACAAATTCCTTTAAGGTGAACCAGAGGAAAATTGAACAGTTCTGATACCTGGAGGGGTTTATGGGGCTGTGAGGCTACAAGGGCAGTAGATTGGACAGTAGACGCAACATTGACTGGCGGCTCCACCTTAACCGCAGCAGCCACAGAGAGAAAATTGCAGTCAATGTGAGCAATGTGTGTAATACATTAAGATGGAGAAAGAAAGAGAAGAGGAAAAAAAAATACTAGGTCACCAAGAACATTAAATGAAGACAATGCAAAAAGAAAACTAGTGAAAATTGTGCAAATGACAAGTCTTAAATGATCGTAAAGAATTGTCACTGTGTAGTGACTATTCTTTACGGTCATAAAAACTAACTAGCACTTGTCAAATTGGGATGTGTAATTGAATAATATAAGAGTTCAGAGAATAGTTGCTGAAAACAAACTGCTGAAATTTGGCCCAACCCTTAGCATTCACTACTAGTATACAGTGGATATAAAATGTCAACACAACCTTATTCAAATGCTTTGTGATGTAAGAAAACTACAATAGATATGACGAGGTGTTTTTCGACAAAATGCCACTACAAACTACACCCGCAAAATAACTCATTTTAAAGCCAGAAATGGATGATCATACAATGTGTAGACTTTGTACATCCACTGTCAAAAATCTTTGCGTGACCACCTGTCATAATTGGCGTTATTCTTAATAGGTACAAATGTAATGCCATTGACAGTTTATATTCTTCCTTAAGCGTTTCAACTTTGAGAAGACAAGCAAAAGTGAGAATTTTGTAATTAACTGAACTATAAGGCAACAGGACATATGGACAGGGGTGCTGAAGTAAAGACTGAGTGATATAGTCAAAGGGGATCGACCACATCACACTGCAACGACGGACGGGAGAGTGACAGGCGCTCTGCCTTCACTTTCCTTTGCTGTGTTTCTTTTTAAATACAATAGTAATAAGCATATGAGGAATGGCAACCACGGGTTAATTTGCAGTGCAAGTTAAGTCGCCATATTCATTGATGATGTTAGATCACAGACCAGCAATACCTTCGCTATGACAACCAAGGGAGTTTATGTTGGTTATTTAGTTTGTTTTTTCTTCTTTTACGAGAACGATGAATACAACACAATAAAACAACTCCCCAGAAAGCAAGATGCACACTTCACACAATGCAAACGGACAGTGTGGACATTTACAGGTGCACTGAAGATCCTCATGAGCCGTTTTTGAGCCTCCTCAGTGGGACTGATCTGTGTTACCTATAGGCCAAACGGAATTACGTTCACTCCAAAGGCACTAATGCAGAAATTACAAAAAGTATAGAATGGCAAACAACTCAGGGCAAGTAATTACCAGCTTATGTGTCAATCAGCTGGTAGGAACAAAGACCACGTTGATTTTATACAGATGAAAGTGTCTCCAAAATCATCACCAAATATATTAAGTTGTAAGTGAATCTTTAAACTTTGTCAAGAATTTGGATTTAGTTGCGTGTTTGCATCCATCCATCCATTTTCTGTACCGCTTTGTCCCCACAGGGGTCGCGGGCGTGCTGGAGCCTATCCCAGCGGTCATCGGGCAGTAGAAATGTGTCATTTTTTATTTTATTGACTTGCGCTTTTCCATCTTCTTTGATTTGTTGTTTTGCTTTTGTTTAGCACAAAATATTTTTATGAAAAGTGCAAGACAAATAAAATGTGCTATTCTTATTATTATCATTATTACTCATGAAATGTGATCTGTTCTAATTTAAGTCCCAACAACAAACACTGTCTCCTTAAATTAATGCCACAAAACATTTACGGTAGGTTTTCAAATTTTTATCAAACACACGATGTAAAAAGTCACAGTCCGCGGTGGAAAACAAACATGAACTGCAAATTGGTCCAGAATTCCTTCTGACCACTGTCTAATGCAACAATTATTTCGCTTTAGTCATGTGAGGTTTACATAGGAATAAATGGGCTAAAAACAGGGATAGTTTCCTAAAAAAAAAAAAAAAAAATCATTCAAAATGGATATAGACTAGGAGTGCTTGCACAAAATAGCTATAACGGACCGGCATCTACTCTGTACCAGATCAAAAAAGGAATTGGTGGTATCAAGCATTAGTAATTGAAACCGTACCTCTATTAATCAGACCTAGAATGTCATCCATGCTTATATTTTATCCAGGTTCGATTACTGCAATTCACTGTACACTGATAAGAGAGCAAGAAATCTGCACATAGATGTTTAACGTCAACAATTCACACAAGCTCATTACATCAGTACTTGCTGTTCTTTAAAGGCTACCTGTGAGTTTCAGGAATTGATTTGATACTTAAAACAAGCACCAAGTTACAAGTGAAGCTGACTGCATCTGAGGCCTGGCAAAGTATCTTCAAGGAGCTCAGATTATTGACTGCAAATGTTCCAAGTTTTAAAGAATTACGCGGGTTTTAGAAATTCAGGAGTTATCACTGCAAGAGAAACCCCAGATTTTTCTTTGTAATATGTTCTGTGCACCCCAACGTGTCAAAACAGTGTTCTGATTAATTTTTCGATTGTAGAATATGAACTGAACAGGGAAAATCCACCAGTTTTTATCCATCTCAGGGGGTGGCCATTTTGCTATTTGCTGTCGACTGAAAATGTCATCACAGTAGCCAGGTCTCAGGTCACACCCAATCGAGACTCAGCGTCAGAAATCCGGTGAGCTGTGATGGGTTGTGACCAGAGCCTGGTAACCATGATGTCATTTTCAGTCAATAGCAAGTGGCAAAATGGCCGCCCCTGAGATGGATAAAAATGGGTGTATTTTGCCACTTACCTCATTCTACAAACACAATATAAATCAGAAGGCCGTATTTACTAGACAAGAGGTTGCACATCAACATATTGTAAAAGGTTTATGGGGTTTACTTTCCCTTTAAAATTGTAATTTTCTATTTTTATTTTCTATTCTGAAGATCATTGTAATAAAACAATACCTCTTGTTTTCCGACAGCTGGCTGATGAGTGGGACTGACTTCTGGTGCAGAAGGCAGAGGGCTAGAGCTGACACTTTGATGAGGATGGTTCACTTCAGGGCGTTGATTGCTTGAGACATGACGACATGGAGGAAGTAAGGTCTTTTTGGGAACTGCTGCAATGTCTGCATTCGTAGGGATGGATTTTTTAGAAGCTGTTGGTCTAGTAATAGGTATAAAGCCTGGAGGTGGACGCAAAGACGTGGGCTTGGGTGTTGGGATGAAGCCAAAGACCTGTGGCAAAGATGTCGGTCTGGAATGGGAGGACTTGGTAAAATGTGGCGATGGAATTGATTTATTTGAAGGTGCGCCTTTTTCAGTCACAGGGATTACTGGCGATTGTAGAGGAGGACATAAATTGTCCTCTTGAGACTTTTGGGAGACTGTATCCTCTTTCATCTCTTTGTTGGGCTCAACTTGCTTTTTCTCATTATCAATTTTATTATCCAGTTCTTTTGTTTCTGCATGGTCACCTTTACGTATTCTCGATCGAGGTTCTCTTGTCCTGCCTCTCACCATCAAGTTGGTCAATCCTCGAGAAATGTCTTCTTTGTCTTCTGTTTTGATTGTTTCGTGTTTAAAAGAGAATGCAGACATCAGTGGGCCCTTAGACACAGAAGTTGGAGCAGTACCATTTCTGGTTACTTCTGGAATTTCTGATGCATGTGTTGGTGCAGTTGTTTCTTCTACAGCCAAGGGCAGGACTTTCCTTACAACACGACGAACTACTTTCACTACTTTCTTGCGAGTCAGACCTTGATCATCTGTAGAATCCGGCAAGCTCACACAACATGGTGCAACCCCATTTTGTTCTTGTTTACCATTTGTAATCAGGTTTGGGGACACAGAATTATGTCTTGCTTCAGGACTCCTGAACCGCTCTGCTATCTTTGATGATGGTGACGATGATGGCTCAGGGCTTTTGAAACGTTCTGGCACTTTAACAGGTGTTCTGACTCTTGGTGGCGAGGGACTCCTGACTCGACCAACCACTTCTGAAGATGCAACGGCCGGGGGGCTCAATGCCTGGTATATCCCCCTTCCAGGGTCAAGAGCAGGAACAGACTTGGCTCGGTTGGACAGCATATCACTAGTATCTGACTACTCACAGAGACGAACAAGGGGAGAAGGAAGAAGGAAGATCCAGTATAATGTAGTAATCATACAATGTCAATCATCCATTTTATTTTAAAAGAGAAAATTGACTGCTAAATTATTATTATTATTATTATTATTATTATTGTTACTGGTGATCAATCTTAAATCATAAACCTAACACACACCTTGCTTGACTACTAATGTATCTTACTATCAAAAGAAAATCACTCACATTTCTGCTGTCTGGCTTGTTTTCCTCTTTGACCTAAATATTTTAATACAAATCACAGCATATAAAAGTGTTTCTACTTGACATAAAGCATTGTCCACCAACTCATGCAAACCACAAAACGTACATCATCTTGATTGTTCTTCAAGAGAATTGAGGCAATTTTTATCGCCCAAACTTATTGATGCACTACTGAAACACAGTTAACTATAAATAAATGAATAAAATAAGCATAGACTCTACAGATCTCTGACTGTCTGACACACAGTGGTGAAATGTGACAGTGTGTTAATTCAAAACGCCATGCTAGGTTAGGTTCATTTGCAAAATTTCCAAGCGAGACTTCCCTTTTGCTCCCAGAAGGAAAAACGAGATGAGAATGCCATCTTGGCTGATCTGCTGTCATGGGCTGTGGGGTTAGGAAGAATGTGAGAATTAAACTAAATGAGTGTCTCTGCAACACATAGTTGATAGATTTTATTTCTGACAACAAAAAAAAATCAGCGCACAATTACTGAACACCTCGACCTTCCCAAAGTGAGTGATACCTTTAGAATGGGTGGCACTGCAATGCTGGCAATTGAAATTAAACAATACTCACCAATTGTTGTTGACTGAATCTAACTATTTAACTACCTAACTTCCTAACTAGACAAATAAATGGTGCAAGCAATGACCACTCACACAGAAGGACATCTCAACCATCCATCAAAATATTCATTCAATGTACCAAACAGCAATGTTCTGATGAAAAAAGTTTGCATTTAAAAATAGAATGATCTATTTATGCTGCACTTTGTGCTAGAATTTTAAGAGGACTAGCTCTTAAATATCAATGCTGTTTTTTTACATTTTGGAAACAGTGAAGCTGAACTTGATTAAAAATAAATTCCAATAAAAATATATAATTTAGAGTTACTTTTAATCACTATATATTTATTTCTAGAAAAGCCATTGTTACTATTTCAAAATATTAAAATATCGTATAGAAATTGCTTTTACCGTATCAAATCGTATAAAAAAAAAGCCATACTTATCATGCTCTGTGTCGTTAGGCCCTGATATTGATGCATATGTTATCGGTCAAAAACGGTATCGTACACCCCTGATGGAAAGTAAATACTATTTTTGTCTTAATAATTGGGTAATTTCCCTCAGCACACTGATCCCTCACAGCAAACTAATTGGGAATCACTGCTGTAACATACAAGCAGCTGCTTCTTGTTGACTCAATGTTGGCATGCCTAATGTCTATCGGTGGTTAACAAGAAATATCTGCCTCAAATGACTGATCATGACCAGTTGAAGCTTGGCAGCGCACATAAATAAAATAATGACATCATATATCCAAGGTGTAAGAACCAATAAGAGACAGATTTTTACATAAATCATTGGGACAAGAATTCATAACTAACATTAAATATGTCATAATATCAATACTGGGCCATACTATAGTGCACCCCAATATCAACGTCAAGATAATATATAGCTGACAAAAAATAGTAATAGTAAAGATAGGTCCCCAACTTGTACTTCAACTGTGCACCTACCCAAACAAAAAGTCTGATCAATCCATTGTTATTTCAAAAAGCTATAGCATAGTATTAATTATTTGAACTAAAATTCATCAGAAACTGAAAAAAAAATCCTTAAAATGCACATTTTACAATAATAAAATTACTATTGGAAAGGGTTGTAAAAATAAATAATTTCAATCTCACAGAAACAAATCACTACCAGATTTCTCAATCCAATTCGCAGCACATTATCTATAGAAACTTGTGAATTTTATGGTAGCAGAAAAAGCAACTTGGTGTACGATATAGTCTTATGCTTTAACATACAAATGGAAAGAGAAAAATGTCTGTTGGTGTCAAACGCTTCTTTCAGAATGAAAAGCCATATGAGCAGACTACAACTAAATATTCTAAAAATTGTGTTACCAGAGTTGACGTTCTTTTCTGGAGACCTGTCCTTTTTAAACAAATTTCCCAAAACGTTACCGGCTTTTGAAGTAATTCCTTAAATCCAGTTTTGTCAGATTGAAAACTAGTTAAACTTTAGAAACTGGGAGCAAGCAACTTGTCGGAGCACAGAGAGAGCATGCATGACCGGAGAAGGTAAGAGCGTTGATAGGCCGGCTATTCCTGAACCCGGACAGACAGGAGATTTCGGGACAGCTGTTGTGATATGAGGGTGCTGTGAAGGGGTAAAAATAGGATCCTCTTCTCTTCAGTCAGAGCGGGTCTGCTATGAGCCACCCAACACCCACACAGTCCACTTGGCAGTTGGACACGCCACACATGCTACTACAACTGATGTCAACTCAACTGCTTGTGAGCATGCAAGTGTGGTTAGGTAAAATACTCTCTTATTAGAATGATGAAGTCAGTGGGTTAATTGCCGTCATGGAGGCTCAGTTGAGGCCAAGCTCAGTATTTCTAACTCAACGAAACCCAAGTCCAAAAACGCAGTAGTTTGGAGTGTCTTTTCTTTTATTGTCTGTCAAATAGGCATTTTGATATGCCACACCTGTGAGGTGGAATTGATTATCTTGACAAAGTAGAAATGCTCACCAACACAAATCTGAGATTTGAGAACCAGATTTGAGGGAAATGGCCTTTTGTGTTTGGAGAAAAAGATTTAGATCTTTCAGTCGAGCTCACACAAAATGGGAGAAAAAAAAAAAGTCGTGTGTTTACTGTGAAAACAAAATTGGTGACCTATAAAATACCGTATTGGCCGGAATATAAGACAGGGTTTTTAGCATTGAAACAAGACTGAAAATGTGGGGGTCATCTTACAGTCAGGGTCTAGACATCGGGTCTAGACATTCATTTGCAAAACTAGATGGCGCCAGATTAAAGCGAATGCTGAACTTAACGCCCCAGGTCAATGCGAACCCATGTCACGAAGAAGAAAAATGAAAATAGCGGTAGCACTACAAAGAAAAATAAAAAATAGTGGTAAGAAAGAAAAGAGAAGAAAATAAGAGAAGAGATAACAGAACATGGAGAAACGTAGTGACAATCTGGAGAAAAGTGGGTCGAAGATCGACCAGGTTAACCGGCGTCTGAGGAGAAGTTAGGATGCAAACTTCAAGATGATGGTGATAAATGAGGCAGAGTCTTCAAACAATTGCAAAGCGGCTGTGAAATATGGTGTCACAGAGTGTAATGTACAAAGACTCAAACAGATCGCCTAAAAAATGCTCACAATCAGAGAAAAGCTTTCCGTGGTCCTCAGAGCGCCCGCTTTCAAGAGCTCTACAGGAGGGTGTGCGCGTACGTGGACAAGAAACGAAAGGACGGGATGCCCATCAGCATAGCTGTCATTCACTTCAAGGCCGTGGAAATAGCCAAAGAGCTAGACATACCCACTGCTGACTTCAAAGCAAGCCTTGGCTGGTGTAAAAGAATGGTGCGGCGTAATGGACTAACAAGTCTAGCCTAGCGCCTGCCCTCTGACTTTGCAGATCAACTTAAGGAAAAAGCACTCTTGCCCACTTCATCAGATTGGCAATGCTGATTAGACACCTGTCACTGTGCACAAGAAAGGTGAGAAATCTGTTATTATAAAATCCGCTGGAAATGAGATGAGCCGCGTTACCACCATGTTAGCTTGCCTTGCAGACGGAACCAAACTCCCTCTGTATGTGGTTTTAAAACGTAAAACAGTACCTAAGGAGGCAATGCCACCTGGCGTTATTGTACATGCCCAGGAAAAGGGCTGGATGGAGACCGAGCTTGTAGTGGACTGGCTCAAGGTTGTCTGGGGCAGACGGCGTGGGGGACTCAGAAAAAAGAGGAACATGCTGATTTTGGATGTATTTCGTGGACACTTGTCTGATCCAGTCAAAAAACAAGTGAAGACGATGAACGGCAACTTAGCGATTATTCCGGAGGGAATGACAAGTCAGCTGCAGGTGTTGGATGTTGTGGTCTACAAACCCTTCAAAGACAATCTGCGAAAGAAATACATAGAGTGGCTCCTGTCTGGTGATCACGCACTTACACCGACAGGAAAGATTCAGAAGCCTCCGGTATATGTTTGCTGTGTGAGTGGATCCTCCATGCATGGAATGCAGTTTCCCCAGAGAGCATCATCCACTGGTTTAAAAAATGTTGCATATCAAAAGCCCTGGACAGCAGTGAGGATGACGTGCTATGGGAGGAGCCAGCGGAGCCAGAGGATGGGAGTGACGACAGTGACACTGAGTACAGCGAGGCAGCGGATGTTTATGAGGAGTAATGTTCTGACATGACAGATCTCAGCTACTCTCAAGTTTAAACTAGTTTGCATTATTTTATTGCAATGTTTTTTCTTATTCAGATTTGTTTCAAGACTACAGTTAGAGTTCACTTTGATGGAAGAGGATGTTTGTGAGGAGTAATGTTCTGACATGACAGATCTCAGCTACTCTCAAGTTTAAACCAGTTTGCATTATTTTATTGCAATGTTTTTCTTTATTCAGATTTGTTTCAGACTACAGTTACAGTTAGACTTCACTTTGATGGTTAATGCAGTTATTGCAATTTTGTTGTTTAATCACAGTAGATTGGTTTATTTACATTTAAAAAACCAGAAGCCATTCATTTACAAAAGTGATTGCACTTTAGTTTACAAATTTAAATGTTCAGACATTAAGATGTGATGGACAGGTTTTGCATGATTTGTATAAAAATTAAAATTGGTGTCTTTTTTCAAACTTGAGTTTGCTGAGGAGGCTGAGGTCCTTCGGTGCATGTGGGGCTCTCCTCCGGACCTTCTATGACTCTGTGGTAGCCTCAGCCATCCTCTACGCTGTGGTCTGCTGGGGTGGGGGCAGTACTGACCGGGACTGGGGGAGACTGAAGAAGATGGTCAGTAGAGCGAGCTCTGTCCTGGGCTGTCCCCTGGACTCCATTGAGGTTGAGGGTGAGAGGAAGATGTTGATTAAGCTTAAATCCATCATGGATAACACCTCTCACCCCCTCCATGAGATTGTGTGGTCTCTGAGCAGCTCCTTTAGCGGCAGACTTTTGCCCCCTCGGTGTAGGAAGGAAAGGTTCCGCAGGTCCTTCATTCCCTCTGCTGTCAGACTTTACAACATGTGTGGCACCTGATAAAATTCATGTGATTTGTCTCTACTAGCGACTCTTGTGTTTGTCCTTGTCTATTATTTACCCTTTTTGGGAATTTTGGCACTTGTTTTATTCTTGCACTCGTATCATTCTTGCACTCATATGCGCTGCTGTGACAAGTGAATTTCCCCGCTGTGGGATGAATAAAGTTCTATCAATCAATCAAAGAGAGGGGGTTGTCTTATAATCAGGGTCATCTTATATTCGGCCCAATACGGTATATGTAGGACCTGACATTCAGAATATTTTACTGGGAATATTTTGGTTTTGTCAAGAAAACATACAGAATGTCACCAGAGCTCCAATACACCAGCCACCAGATTCCAACAACGTTTTTAAAATGACAGATTTAATCTCCATTTATATTTAAACAATTTTTTATATTATTAAATGTATAAAATACTAAAAATATAAACACACACATTTCCAGTGGAAAAATATCATTTAAAATATCCGGTCATAAAAAAAAATGTTTTGGTGGAATATGCGCCGTATAAAAGCAATTGAGGCGGCTCGGTGGTGCACTGGTTAGCACGACCGCCTCACAGTTAGGAGGGTGCGGGTTGGATTCCACCTCCGGCCCTCCCTGTGTGGAGTTTGCATGTTCTCCCCGGGCCCATGTGGGTTTTCTCCGGGCACTCTGGTTTCCTCCCGCATCCCCAAAACATGCTTGGTAGGCCGATTGGGCACTCCAAATTGTTCCCAACCAGTTCAGGGTGTCCCCCGCCTACTGCCCGATGACTGCTGGGATAAGCTCCAGCACGCCCGCGACCCCCGTGGAGGACAAGCGGTACAGATGATGGATGGATGGATGAAAGCAATTGAAGTGGCAACGGCTAACTTAAAAACTTGAGAGCACAATATTTATAAATGCTTTTTATTGACTTTTGTTGATGGAAAGCACATTGCATTCCCTTGTGTATGAAATGTGCTGTGTAATAAAGCTCCCCTTTATTTGACTTCCTGTTTTTCTCCTTTTCTTACAAAAAAGTTAAATACACGTGCCATACATTTACAATCTGTTCAATGATCATGTTGTGAACTCCAAAATCCAAATGCTTTTCACAGTTTCATTATCTCTCTGGTTAACCAAGATATCAGATTCATAAGGCAGTTGCATTCTGCCCTAAAGAATGTTGGTGTACGGTAACATTGTCTTCCTGTTTGAAATTTTAATGCAGAGAGGATGGGGCCCCTGGTTAAAAGAAGGAAACTTGCAACAACAACAAAAAAGAGTAGTGCAACCAAGTTAATAATTAATTCTATTCCTTCACCATATTTCAGCATCTTGTGACATGTGATTCTTGACTTGAAAAGCATGTTGATTCTAAAAACTAATTGAAAGTGACAGCCCAAACTACAAGACTGTCAAAAACTGCTTTTGAATTGAACTGGGGTGTGGTGAAGCATTGTTCTGGCACAATGTCCACATATTTTTCATTGGTTATTTTTTTTCTCCTTGGAATAGGATAGGCAAGAGGATACCAATAAGCCGATTGGGCTTGTTAAAAAGTCAAATTCTTCATACAGTGGATTTTGTACTGTGTCAAAATGTAATACAGTATTTCAAAAAATCCAGCAAAATGCTCAAATCTTCATTCAATCTTCATAGGCGCAAATCAATTTAGAATTGCAGCAGAAGCATTTATAAGCTGTGTTCAGGTTTATTCACTTCGTATGTCCTTTGAGGTAAAAAAAACAAATCGAAAGAGCATCCAGCTATATAAAAGCACATACACTAAGATTACAGAAAACTAAACCATGGACTGCTGCAGCCAAACCACAAGATGGAGCTGAAGAACCAGGAGAAGACAAGCATACAGTGGGAATCCCTTAAACCACACAAAGCCTCTATTCTTTCCCACCAGCTGCCATGAGCTTCAGTGGGGAACTAAGGCTGTGTTAAAGGTGGACTGCAAATGTACTTGTAATGTACAATAGGTTTAGAAATGCACCAAAAAAAATGAAATCAATATGACAGAAGAAGTTGTGGGTGTTGTTCTCGATCTAAGGCGGAAACAATGGGTGAATGATAGTTTTAAGAAAAGGGCGGGGCAGCTTGAGTGGCAAAGGTCTGCAGTGACGTATCAATGTACAGGGTACAAATGTTACAGATTGAAATTACAGAAGCACATACAGATGTTTCCAGTGTGCGTTACCAAACTCAGTATTAAAAGGCAGTGTCACACTATATTCACAATCTGTGCTGTAAACAATGAACTTTTCTGAGGGCACCAGTATCACGCAAAAGAAAAATTTATAAACATTTTAAATTTTAGATTGTGTTAGTTGTATCCAAAGAGAACACATCAAATCAAGCTTTGATCAGGTACACAGAGTAAATTGGAATGTGAAATAGGTAGTATTTAGTTTGGGGGAAAAGAACATACCATAACACGTGTGTTAGATAACCAGAGCTTTGAATCTTCAATCTTATTTAGGGGATTCCCCTTCCAAATACTGCCCCAAATTTGTGCCTTAAAATCCCCCATTCATTCTTAATGGCGCATTAGACACGAGCGACGTATACGACCGAGTTCAAATTTTGACATCTGACAACTTTTTTCATGATTTCTTTCCTTAACTCGTTTATTTAACTCTTATTTTTTATTTATTATTTTCCATTCATTCATTTAGTTATTCATTTAATTTTAAGTTAAAAACATCATTTTACCGTTTTAACAGCATTCACCATTTTTATTTCTTGTTTAATACCATCATTCCACCGAACCAACACTAAGTCGCTGTTTAGCTCAGTAAGAATACAATGATGTTTGAAACACAAGCCACTTCCGCGAGGGAGTTCGATCCCGGTTGGTGATAATTTTTTTATTCATTAATTTTTCATTCATTCAATTTTAACACATTTTAATAATTATTTTCATCATTCATTTAGTTATTCATTTAATTTTAAGTTAAAAACATCATTTTACCGTTTTAACGGCATGTACCATTTTTATTTCTCGTTTAATGGCATCATCCCACCAGAATAGCACCAAGTCGCTGTTTAGCTCAGTAAGGAGACAATGGCGCTCTGAACGCGAGCCACTTCCACGAGGGCGTTCGAATCCCGCTTGGCCATAATTTTTTTATTCATTAATTTTTCATTCATTCAATTTTAACACATTTTAATAATTATTTTCATCATCATCATTAATTTATTATTTTTATTTTATTTAATCATCATTATTAATTTATAATTAATATAATTAATTTTATTTCATTTAATCATTATTTCGAGTCCCACAATAGTGTGAAGTGCCTTCGCCTTCACACGCAATTTCTCCAGAAATTGCCAATTCTAGTTCATTTATATTGCATATTCAATGCTGCACATTTTCGCGCCGCAATTGTGCTATGAAAAAGGCAATGTTAGGGTAAAAACTTGCTGGTTGAGAACAGATTATTGCGTTTTCCGTTATTTCCAATGGGTAAAATTGCTTCGGATCCTAACGGTTTCGCTTCTCAATGCTCCTTCTGGAACAAATTAGCATTGAGATCCAAGGTTCTACTGTACTAAAATTGCCAGGACATTGGAGCATAACAATTTTCCCGATGAAAAAGGGGTGTTCCAAAAGCAAACGGACTACTCCAAACAGATTGATATTATAAAAAAAAAAAAATAAGGCCAGTTCTATTTTCCTGACAAACAAAAACTACATTACTTGAGCTTGTTAGTAAAGAATTTATCATCTTGACGCCATATGTCCTTTAAGTCTTGGGTGGCAGTTTCTTAAATGTTTAGCATGAAGCTGGTATAAATTTCTTTTACACAATTACATTCCATCACTAGCATGTTAAGTTTTGTTGTTCTGTTTTACCTTTATCTATTCATGCATAACTCCTAATGTTAGCAGCGCTTTTATCCCCCCAAAAAATGTAATGTGCCAAATTAGATTTAACGTTCATTAGTCCCACAATGGGGATATTAAGAAAATGTACAAAGTGATTGCATTTTCAGGCTCCCAAAAGTTGCTATGTAAAGAAGCCAAAGTTTAATCATTGTCTCGCGTAAATATTTGTGTCTCAAGCCTGCGCCATCAAATCATGTACACGTGCATTTGGGTAATTTGATAATGTGTGCATTTGTTTGTTTTGAAAAAATAAACTATCTTGGTTGGCGCTGGGTACTAGTTCTACTTGAATGCTGAGTTTGTACTCAAAATACAGGTTGTATAGAGTATACCTCTAATCAAGGGCTATGGGGAAAAATGTGTAAATTGACCACTGAAAAAAAGAATAATCAATTCTAGAAATATTTATTAATGACAGTTCTATTATGATCTATTAGTTTAAATTTAATTTTGAAATATGATAACACTGACAACATCATAATTTTGGGAACGTTAATTGTGATGTGAAATGTTCCTGCATTTTCAAAGCATGTTCATGTACACAGGTTAAGTGTGTGCGTGCTTTTCCATGCCTCATTTCTGTAGCTGATTAGCAGATGTAGGTCAGACAGAGTGCATGTTGCCACATGTACATAAAACATCAATGCAAGCACACAGTCTTTTGAACAAAGTACAGTTTACATTACGACGGTGTCATAGAAAACCAAATAGTGCATTTTTACTACTAACTAAAAATAATACATGATTATGATGAACCCATGCAAAATATTCTATCACCATCAAGGTTTAACTAAAAGATAAGTCAGCTAATTTTAAAAAACACATCAAGTAAACATTTACAGTGCAGTGTGAAAAGGTATGTAAATCCCTAGGCTGATAACTTCACCAAGAACTATTTACAGTCTAAAGTTGACCAACCCAGAGACCAAAAACAATTTACCGTGATTGAAGTTGTTGGTTAAGACGCCCTGCTCCAAAAAAGAAATACACATATTTTGGGTATATTGAGATGGGGGTTTTTGCTGGGGAGAGCGACCAACCCCTGCAGCAAATAGCAAAAATCAGTGAGTAGTTGACCCTGAAAAATACATAGGTTTTGAATTGCTCACTAATGCCCCCAAAAAATGGTAGCATCAAAGAACGTAGTTCACCTATCAGGGGCCTGTTACGTTGATGATTTTATTATATTTATTATTTTGTGTATTTTGCAGATTGTTGTTGTGAACTGACTGAACTGGCTTTTTCAGTTTTGCTACTGGTGCTAAGCAGAAAGACGTTTAAATAGATTTGTAGTGTTTATCATGTAAATCTGGCACTCAATGTAATACAAGATGAAAGCACTGCCTACACTATGCAGATATCATGATCGTGCTGAATAATGAACCTGTTATGAAGTGTGCCCAATGACAGAAGCCTCAGGTCTTAGGTCAGTGGGATGACAGAAATGACAGTGTGCTATTCTCTGTCCTGTTTTCCCAAACGAAAACTGAGCACTAAATAAACTCACTGGCACATGACATTTGTTGAAGGGGAGCCTTTCAGTTGAGTGGCTGTGTGCCAAGGGTGCCCATTAGGTTGATCGTAATTGATCAGTCAATCGCCAAAAATTGTCGGTCGATCCGATGGGATTAACAAATTCACACCTACCCACAATTTTATGATACAGCATAAGTAGATGCCTGCCTGATCTGCACGGTGGAAATACTTCGGCCATCTGCTCTCTGTGTGTTCACCCAGTCTTCAAGAATGTTTTCCAGTTCGGACCACCGGCTTTTAAGACCTCTGAAAGCTTTCATCGTCTTTTTACGTTGTTGCAGTGCTTCCAGATGCCGTTTTCACCGTCTCACCATAGATTCAATAATGCCAAATTGACATGCAACCGCTATGTTCCCTTCTTTATCAGCCAGCTCAATGGCTTTTAACTTGAAAGCTGCGTCATACGCACGCCTTCTGTTGTTTTCCATCTTTGGGCTTAGTTTACGCCAAATTTCCTAATGCACAACCCACCACTACTGTCTTCATCGACGCAAATATTCCACCTCTCTCACTATTACCTTTTCTGCTCGAGTCCTCCCCTAATGACTGTTAGAAACAATGCATGTAAAGTCGCCGCATGATCGCGTAAGGTTTTTAATGTCTAATTACCATTTGTAAGAGAATATACACAAAGATTGTCAGGAAAGAGATCATTATTTAGGGACGCATAATTTTTATTAACGTAACAGCACAACAGCAGTCCACAGCCTTTTTCTGAGTGTATATTAGTGATGAAGAAAATTAACAGGAAAAAAAACGAGGAAAAAGCCGCTCTAGAGTATAAGCCGCAGAGTTAAACATTTTAGAAAAAAGTAGAGGCTTATAGTCCAAAATTTACGGTAAATGATAAGCGCAACAGCGCCATCTCCTGCAACGCCATTAAATTAGTTTTTTCACTCTAAATTTACAGAATACGTATGTATACCTAATAGGGCTTGTACTCACTCTTGTCATCCCCATTCGCCAATTGTGCCAACATCAACAACTTCCGAGTGGATTTGTCATTTACGAAAAATAAATACGATTTTTTGAGTAATTAAAGAACTTTTATGTAGCACTTTATCTACACGATATGTTGCTCAAGACATTTTGTCACTATTTTGTAACAATGCGCAATAACTGACTCAGAATCTATAGTTGTCCACAATGCACAGTGAGATTCAACTAATAGTAAGCTATTTAGAACACAAAAAAGTACTGTAATTTTCGGACTATAAGTCGCGTTTTTTTTTCATAGTTTGGGTGGGGTGGGGGGGCGACTCATACTCAGAGCGACTTATATGTGATTTTTTTCACAAATTTTCAAAATTCAAAAATCTGCGATGTAGTAAAACCGCAATAAATGAACCGCGATGTAGCAAGGGATTACTGTCATTTAAACTGCAAGTGACGTCACCTGCACCGCGCGGCGGTTGTTTACATAAAGGACAAAGGATTCGATCACGGGATGACAAAGATGACGAGGGGCCCCACGTTTGAAGGATTTAATGATTTGGAGTGACACAAGGTTTGAAAAACTTATGTTATACTTATTTGATCTTTTATTTCATATAGCAACTTGTACATGTTTTTATCGTTACAGTTCAGTAGTTGCTGGCTCGTTCAACTCTTGTTTTGTTAAATAAAGAGCTGTTTACCAAACTCACGTCTTTCCTGGTACTTTGTTAACGCTACAATATAGTTATATACTAGATCTGTGCGACATAAAGGACGAGGAATTTGATCGATGGATTTAATGATTAGGAGTGACACAGATGGTTTGATAATATTGTTGTTATTTGAAATACACTTTATATGTCGTTATATGGGTCTGTGGAATAATTAGAAATGCAACTTACAATGAGTCCGACGTCAGCGGCGCGGCGCATATGCGGCGCATGCGCGGCATTGTTTACATAAATGACGATCGATGGATTTAATGAATTGGAGTAAGACAGATGGATTGATAAACGTACTTATTTGAAAAACTCTGAATGTTACGTCAGGCCCGTTCTCAGCTTCTCGTTTGTGTGTCACGTTAGCATACCGTATCGTTTAGCCTGTTGTTGCTGGTTCATGTCTGTTCTTGGTGTTGGATTTTGATAAATGAATTTGCCCTAAAAGTGCGACTTATACTCCGGTGTGACATATATGGTTTTTTTTTTTTACTTTATTGTGCATTTTATGGCTGGTGCTACTTATACTCCGGAGCGACTTATAGTCTGAAAATTACGGTAGTTAGAAGAAAATGGCAACAATGCGTCTGCTTGATACATTTTCAAATAAATGAATATTTTGGTTTTTTTTAAATGTTTTGAGTAGCATGATTTAGATACAGTACATGAGTTATACAAATCTATTGCTATAATTGCAATTTTTATTTATTTTCCAGAAATATCTTATTTACTTACTGGGAAATGCATATCTATATTACCCGGGTAAGGGGCAACTCCCTATAGTGTTCCAATGGGATGCTTTAAATAGAAAAGCAGACGTAGTATTATTTCATCTCACGTCGCAAGACATTTTATTTAATGTTGCTTTTTGCTTTCACAATTACAGTATAACTTAACCAAAAGAATAAATCTGGACGGCCATGTCCATTGATATGAGTGTGAATTTGCTGCCTTTCTGTGTCACTGAGACTGGTGCGGAGAGAAAGAACTGCTGACAGTGGGGGTTTTACGTTAGTAGTAGTCAGCACTCGCAGTGACCAAACAGGCTCTGGCATTAGACCATAACATGAACAGAGAAAATATGTTATTGCATTCATAGGCACTTGTCTTCGTACATCTACTGCCCTTTCAAGCAGGGAATGAAAAACATGTTTATTGAGATAATAGTTAATTTGATGAATAAATCTTTTCAACATTTCGTTTTCCTATGGCCTTTGCTTACTTCCATATTCATACTATTTCGAACTGTGTTCATTTTTGGAGGAAAACCATCCAAGCCCAAGTATAATTTGCAAAACACACTAGATATCTCCCAATATTTTGTTATTTTACATTGATATTGTAAAGAAAACCAAAACCAGATGGATGAATAAATAAGCTGAAGGAACAATTAAAAATACCAACGTGTGTTTTGAAAATTGTGTGGGGGGCTTTCTTGTTTTTCAAAAATATTTAAATATAACTGAATTACGTATGCTATGCCGCTGGCGAAATGCATGTGGAAAAATGTTTATGGGCCACCGAAATCAAGGTTGATCTTATTGGCTATGAATCCAAAAGGTATGTTTGGAACAAACACAACAGTGCTCGTCACTGCAAGAAGACCATACCCACTGGAGGGGGGGTAGTGGCAGCATGCTTTTGAGGCCATTTTCCTTCAACTGGGCCGTTAGTCAAGGTGGAAGTTGTTATGAACGGTTCTAAATACCCGTTAGCTTTAGTTAAAAACCTTAAGGCTTCTGCCCGAAAGCAAAAACATGTCTGGAAAATACCGTATTTTTCAGACTATAAATTGCTTTTTTTTTTTTCATAGTTTGGGTGGGGGGGCAACTAATAGCGGCCGCGATTGTGTGTGATGTGAGTCACCCCGCTCACTCTTTGTTTGTACTTCTGCCCTCTAGGAAGAGATACAGATGCCTGCGCTCCCGCACCACCAGACTCAGAGACAGCTTCGTGCTCCAAGCTGTCCGGATCCTGAATTCACTCCCCCCTCCACCCTCTGCTACATGACGTCCTGTTCTTTTGCGCTATGATCTGGCTGTCTGCTATTAGCGTGCTTGCTCCGTTTTGCTGCTCTTATTTGTCTATTTGTCTATTTATTTATTTATTTATTTATTTATTTGGGTTATTTGCTTATTACTTATTCGTTGCTCTTGTCTGTTCGTTTTTACTCTTTGTGCTATTTGATGTGAGTGTTGTGTACTGTGTCTAGTCACCGTGGGACGGTGGGAAACGTAATTTTGATCTCTTTGTGTGCCTTGACATGTGAAGAAATTGACAATAAAGCGGACTTTGACTTACAGTTATTTAATATATAGTTTATTTAGAGGAGCAACATCTATGTTGTTAGACTTCAATAGTTTCCGATTGTCTAGCAAGGCCATGAAGGCAGCGGGGGGGGGGCGGGATGCACGAGAAGAGCGATCCAGCGCGCATGCGTGTGTTGGCTCATATGTTGAGCTCTTGATTTGTGAAATAAAGAGCCGGTTACCAAACTCACGTCTTGCCTGGTACTTTGGTAAAGCTACAATATAGTTATATACGAGATCTGTGGAATAATTGGGACCGCAACTGACGACGAGGCTGATGACGAGGCTGACGACGAGGCTGACGACGAGGCTGACGACGAGGCTGACGTCAGCGGCGCACGTAGGTCCAGAATTGACAGCTGTTGGGTTTTTTTTGGTCACAGAGAATGAATATTCCGATGGATTTAATGATTTGGAGTGACACGGATGGTTCGTTAAAAATCTTGTTTATATTAAATTTATTTGATATATCTAGTCTGACGTCAGTGGCGCACGTAGTCTTTCCAGCATCAACAGCTGTGTGTGTGCGTGTGTGTGTGTGTGTGTGTGTGTGTGTGTGTGCTTTTAAAAAAAAAAAAAAAAACATTTTAAGCGACATAAGACAAAGATTCCGATGGATTTAAAGATTTGGAGTGACACGGATGGTTCGATAAAATTGTTGTTTATATGATTGTTATTTCATACACAGTTTCTATATTGTTCTATGGGCCTGTGGAAAAATTTCAACTGCAATCCGCCGCTGACATCAAACTTGTAAAGGAGGACGCAGATGGTTTCATTATTTATGTTATAGTGATTTGAACAACTGTTAATGTTACATCAGGCCCGTTCTCAGCTCCTCGTTTGTGTTTATGTCATGTTAGCATACCGTATCCTTAGCCTGTTGTAGCTGGTTCGTGTCTGTTTATGGTGTCGGATTTTGTCAAATAAATTTCCCCCAAAATGCGACTTAAACTCCAGAGCAACTTATATAGGTTTTTCTCCTCTATATTGTGCATTTTAGGGCTGATGCGACTGAAACATATGGTACTAGAACGGCCGAACTTTATTAGAAGTAATTTATTATAAAGACTTCCATTAAACACAATTGGTTGATCGATAATCGCAAATTACCGTAATTTTCGGACTATAAGTCACTCCGGAGTACAAGTCGCACCAGCCATAAAATGCACAATAAAGTGGAAAAAAAACATATATAAGTTGCACCGGAGTATAAGTCGCACTTTTGGGGCAAATTTATTTGTCAAAATCCAACACCAAAAACAGACATGAACCAGCAACAACAGGCTAAACGATACGGTATGCTAATGTGACATATACACAAACGAGGAGCTGAGAACGGGCCTGACGTAACATTCAGAGTTATTCAAGTATGTATTACATAAATAACACGTTTATCAAACCATCTGTGTCACTCCAATTCATTAAATCCATCGATCTTGCTTTATGTAAACAATGCCGCGTATGATCAAATTCCTCGTTCTTTATGTCAACAACGCCGCGCTATACAATAACTATATTGTAGCGTTAACAAAGTACCAGGAAAGACGTGGGTTTAGTAAACGGCTCTTTATTTAACAAAACAAGAGTTCAACGAGCCAACAACTACTGAACTTCCAGCCACGGAGGTGGAAGAGAGCTCCATAAAATATGACCGGGCTTGCGTAAAAGCCAGGTCCGAGCCCCATCCACCGTCTCCAGACAGCCACCCGGCCGAGCGCCGGCCCCCGACTTTCATCCACAGAGGTGAAAGAGAGCTCCCGTCGAGAAGGACCGGGGGGGCGTAAAAGCCATAATAGTTTTTCAAACCTTCTGCGTCACTCCAAATAATCAAATCTTTCAAACTCTTTGTCCTCTGTGTCACTTACAAAGCCGCTAATGACGCCGGTAGTACGTGGGGCCCTTTCGTCATCTTCGTCATGCCGTGATCAAATCCTTTGCCCTTTATGTAAACAACCGCCGCGCGGCACGGGTGACGTCACTTGCAGTTCAAATGACCGTAATCCATTGCTACATCGCGGTTCGTTTATCGCGGTTTCAGTACATCGCAGATTTTTTAATTTTGAAAATTTGTGGAAAAAAATCACATATACCGTAATTTTCGGACTATAAGTCGCGGTTTGTGTCATAGTTTGGGTGGGGGGGGGCGACTTATACTCAGGAGCGACTTATATGTAATTTTTTCTGTACATGTATCTGTGATACATTTTCTGTATTTTTACTTTTTCTTGTATTTCTTTTAAAATGTTCGAAATAAATCAACAAATAAAAAAAATAAACAAAGTTGTTTTATTCATCTAAAGAAACACGACGTTACAGAGAGATGACAAAAAAAACTAGATATGTACATCAGCTTAACTATGATAATTTGTTAATATAGCCATAGCGTTTGAACACTTAAACAGAGACATAGACACACAGCAGTTCAGTCTAACTGCATAGCCTGTCAGTATGCTGACATTGTGATTACGCAATCCTCAGAGGAGGCAAGGCAGGAAGTTGGCTCTTCCGAGCAACTTGTCTTCGGTTTTAACATAACGATAAAAATTCTGCGATTATGTTCAAAATGATACAAAACTACTGAAATTAAAAGTAAAATGACTTTATAATAAAAACAGTTGAATCTGTTTTTCCCCCTTTTCATGATGGCACAGGAGGCACGGCCTCCCTTGCCTCCTCTGACTGCACATACCTGGGTCGAATGGTTGGTCAACAAGACCCTGTTCGACCAAATTCGTATCGGTCGAGCAATCGCTGATGTCAGTTTCACGGAAAGTAAATGACTTCGGATGAAACCGTTATTACAAGTACGGCAGGGAATGAACAGGCTGTAAAATTGATTATAAATTAAAATTGGCTGGCAATCAGTTCAGGATGGACCTCGTACTGCCCAAAGACTGCTGGGACAGGCTCCAGCACACCCTCGACCGTCGTGAGGATAACTCAGGAATGGGCAAACTACGGCCCGCGGGCCAAATCCGGCCCACGGGGCCATTTAATCCGGTCCGCCAAACCCGAATAAATTGTATTATTCACCTTTTTTTGGGGTCATTTTCCCCAGTAGATGGGGAAGCGCCCGCCCGCGCATTTACTCCCGGAAGCTGTGTCAAAAAGCTCAGTGCACACTCACAAGTGCGTGTACGTACTAAGTAGTACGGACCTGGCGCACTCCGCGCTCTATTTCTATCAGTGCCAAATTTCCAGTGTGGGTTGTAACATCAGCATTCTCGTAATTCACGCACTGAGCTTTCAGATTCAGTTTTACGCTAATGCCACCCACAAACCTTCCCCTGAAATCCTTCCATTAAAATTAGTGGCCCGAGGAAAAGAAAGATGGACACTGAGGGCCGAATGTTAAAAAAGAGTGGACAATTTGGCTCGACCTACGTGTGTGAGCAGACGTTCAGCCACATGAATGTCAACAAAGCATGTCACAGATCTAGGTTAACGGACCGACACCTCGGCTTTATCCTAAGAATTACCACAACAGATTTTACTCCAGACCATGATGCACTAGCAAAAAAGGGACACCAACAATACTATTGAGACTTCACTAGTTACTTTATTTAGATGCATTCGTTCACTGATTCTTCAAGATGTGTTTGGTCAGAATGTTTGCCGTTTAATGTGATTTCACCTCATTAGATAACCATATTTCATAAATCGGACCTGCAGGCGGTGAAGTGATGGAAACTATTATTCATAATAACAGTGTCGTATTTAATGAGAATCACTGATAGTACCGTATTTTCACATTCAAAAGGCGCACTGTAATAAAAGGGCAGTCTCAGTTGTGTGCCATGACTGTTTAAACAACACATAGGGCGCAACGGCTCATAGGGCGCGGGTTTTATATATACAATCCACGCCCACACATACCCCTTTAACGTTCTCATGCGCTCTCAACTACGCGCGCCTTACAACACACACACACACACACGGTGTCAGCCGACATGTTAGCTTTACTTGTTTTACATGTTTACTTTGAATGGCCGGTCCAGCGGTTGGAGTTCCTTTGTCGTGCCTCCTGGAATGACAGCAAGCTCGGCGTTTATTGCTTCAATTGTTTATTCACATCGACTATGACAATAGCACACACACACACAGATACACACACACGGGGCGCACTGCAAATCCACGCCCACACTTCCCCTGTAAACGTTCTCATGGCACACACACACACACAAGCATACAAGTGTGCGTATTTAAACACGAAGCAGGAGAAAAACTGAGTTTGGTATTCACATTTTTATTACCGGTAATGGTCATCAATTAAACCCATCAATTTCCTCGTCCTCTGTTTCTGAATTGAACAGCAACGCCAACAGACATGCCAGGTTCACTTTCTTCACTGTCAGAGTCACGTGGTGGCTCTTCGGATATGATGCCGGCTTTTATGAAAGCTCGAACAACAGTGCCAGCAGACATGTTAGCATGTTAGCAAGCTCAGCGTTCATTTGCTTCACTTGTTTTTTTAACATCGGCTGTAAGATGGGCACGCATAGTCACAGATCAACAGCGATGCTGATTCGTGGAAAAAAAAACACCTGGTCTCCTTACATGTTTGTGTGTATATGTATAGATAATGATGAGACAGAGGACGACAGCGAGTGCTCAAGTGTGTGACTGTATTGAACCAACGCCCGTGCGTCATGACGTAACACAACACAGCAGTGCCGCTGGGGCATATCATTGTATGTGGGGGTGGGGTTCCACTCCCTCTAAGATCTCCCCTTTTATAGATGGTATCTTATACATTGCTTCAAGCTCCCGAAAAAAATATAAGAAACAAAACTGTGGTGCAAACCAAATTAAAATTCATTAATACTGCAAATCTACGCCCACAATTCTCCCTCTAACGTTCTCATGGCGCTCTTTAATACGTCCGCCTTACAACACACACAGGGATCACTGCATGATGGGGCGCGCCGCACATTTTGAAAAAAATCTAAGACTTTTATCCACGCCTAATAAACGTGATAATACGGTAGTTTTTTTGGTGAAATATATTTCTAATGCTGTTAATAAATGCATTTGTTTTCAAAAAGCTTTTTTTGAATATTCATGCTTTATTACCAACTAAAAGTAAAAACCTTTTATGCAATGACCTTTACATGTCATTTCTTTTACTTCACACAAACACTACATCCATCTGCTCCTGGTTCGGGCCCCGAACTAGAACATGACGTAATTGACCCCCCCACTTCACGTTATAAAACGTCACAATTTTTAACTTGGAAACTAACAGAAGGGACCACTACTTTGGCAAGCCTACCCAACATTTGGATGGCAGTCATGATTAAAATTGTTACCCAACCATTCTGTGAAGGACAGATTACACCCTGCTGGTTTAGGACTGATATGCGCTCCAAGCCTGTAAGCACCAGTGGAATACAGAAATGATGCCAACCAACGCGGTTAAATATACGCTTGTAATCGACCTGTGTATGTACACTGTTTATTATAAAGTCCCAATAAAATATATGGGGCAAAATGTCTGAAATGTACATTGAGGTTTATTCCCCCCCCCCCCCCTTTTTCCCAATAAAGTGAAATAATTTAAGACAGAAAACAGCTACAGTACATGTTCACTGTGGGGTGAATAAACACTCCGCAAAAGCTGTCCCATTCCTTGAGCCTGTGGTTAAATTGTTTTATATTAATAACAAACAATGGAATTTTCTAGTGTCTGAGCCAAAGTTAGAGGCAGTACATAGGATTGCCAATGACAGGACATGAGGAGATGTTTTACATTATTTGAAGTGCCTTTAATATGATTAAATTACGTTGCACTTAGCAGAAAACTGCCTTTTTTTTTCCCAAAAAAGTTCAGGTACACACACTTTTGATCTCGAGAAGTATCCATGAATATTCAAAGTTTTCTCTCTGTAAGCCCTTAGCTTAGCCCAGACACAAATTTGTCTTCCTCTAATACAGAATACCAGAGGGAAAGGGTCAGGAAGTGGCCTATTTGTTCCAAAGCAGATTCCATAAATACCAGACTGAAAGAGAGGGCCCTGCTTCCCGTTGTTTGAAGTGAAACTGTTAGGACAAGATTGCTTCTTCTAAAATAAAGGTCTAAAACAGTGATCCCTCAATATTTTTCCCACAGACTGGTTTCAACATGCTGGAGGCTGGGAGGGTTGTGGTGATGTAGCTAACAGTGTTCCCTTAGGGCTGAAAGTAGTTGAGAAAAAAATTATATTGCGATTTTTCGATGGATATTGGGACTTCAATTCGATTTGTGATTTTCTTGAAATCAGGTTTCGATGCACTATTCACATTGTACAGTAACATTAATTGGAAACATGACAGAAAATGACATCACACTATTAATTGTATTCATTGAATTTTTTGGTCCTGACAGAAATAATATATGAAAAAATCCTAATAGGAGTACAGTAACCCTTTGCTGCATCGTGGTTTGTTTATTGCGGTTTCACTACATCGCAGATTTTTTTTCCAAATTAAAAAAATATTAAATTCAAAATAAAACTTCTTATTTGGGGAATTATGGCACAAATGTTGCCCACACGGCAGCAGAAGGCAGGGTGTGCCCACACAATTGCAGTGCGTACACTTTTATTTAAAAAAAAATGTATAATGATAAGAGTTCTAAAAATATATTTACAGTGTTGTACCTTGTTATAGAAAATGTGTTATAATAATAAAAGAGTTCTAAAAACATATTTACAGTATGTACACTTGTACCTTGTTATAAAAAAATGTTATAATAATAAAAGCTGTTCTAAAAACATATTTACAGTATGTGATAAAAATTCTCCATGTTATGCTTTGAGTTGAGGTAGGGTGCTTTATATTTATTTATTCTGTTTCACGTTCGTGTACAGTGGTGTTACAGTGGTACAGCGGTCATTGACGGTAAGTGGGTCTCCTAACAAGAGAAATGAACGATCACATGTGTCTAACATTTAGGACAATGTAGTATTGCTCCAAATGTTGGTTTACATTCCTTTAGAGGTCCTTTTTCGTGTGTTAGCACAATCCATCTCGAATTAGCATCTTTCCGCTAACTCGTTAGCCTGTCCAGTACTTCTTGTTAACATGTTACACTTTATATTCTATACATGCTCTCCCTGGGTCAGGTCATCAGCCGACATGGCATCTTTTTTCACTGCTAAGCCAATGACACCCAGTTATACCTCCGGACTGACCCCAATCCACGCTCCACTCTGGTCCCCTCATCATCACCCACACAGGCCCTTACCAACTGCATGGAGGAGATTAGGGCATGGATGAGTTACAACTTCCTTCAACTGAACAGTTGCAAAACCGAAGCCATAAAAATTGGCACCCCTCACCAGATCCAGTCATCACCCATAACCACCATTTCCTTCTTTGGTCAAGATATCCCCCTCTCCACCTTTGTTACCAACCTCGGGGTGAAGTTCGACCCACAACTTACCTTTACCAACCACATTAAACATCTGTACAAAACCTGCTTTTTCCATATCAAAAACATTTCTCAACTCCGCCCGTTCCTCACCTTTTCCGATGCAGAAAAGCTCGTCCATGCCCTAATCTTCTCCAGGCTGGACTACTGTAACAGCCTGTTCATCGGTATCCCCAACAAACACCTCCAGAAACACCAATTCATTCAGAACTGTGCCGCCCAAACTCCGATGAAAACCCGCAAACATGACCCTATCACCCCTATTCGTCAGCACCAACACTGGCTTCCCATAACATCAAGAATTCATTCCAAGATTACCCTCATTACCCACCTCTGCATCTACAGCAACGGCCCTCAATACCTCAAAGACCTCCTTACCCCTCACTCATCTATCCGCAAAAAAAAAAAAGGGGGCTTAAAACTTTTCTGTTTAGAAAGGCTTTCCCCGGCTCCTCATAGGTGTGTTTTATTGCCTCTGTGCTTTTATCCTTTTATTCTGGTTTCTTGTGTGTTTTTATTTCTAGTCTTGTTTCTGTAGCACTTTGAGATTCTTTTATGAAAAGCACTTTACAAATAAAATGTATTATTATTACTATTATTATTATTACACGCACACACGTATATATTTATACTTTCAATATTTATAAAATAAATTCTGTATGTTATTTATACTATTAATGTATTATTTGCATGTTTGAAACAATTATTTAATGTTCTAATAATAAAATGTGCACTTAAATGGTTTCATATACATTAATAGACACACAAAAAATGTACAGATGAGCGGGTGACCCTACTTCACGGGTTTCACTTATCGCCGGTGGGTTTTGGAACCAATTATCCGCAATAAACGAGGGATTACTGTATTCTTGATTGGGCTATTTGAATGCGGAAAGGCATGCTGGGTAATCGGGAGAGCCGGAATTTTACCCGGAGGGCTGTCCCACTGTGTGGGGGTAGGGCCAGCCCGTCATTTATAGGCTACAATTTAATTAAGATGTATAAATTGTTTTAATTCAAGAAAATCCACCATATTATGTCTTCGAACCCCCCCTTTTGCATTGCAGTTTTCTTTCCCATGTGTAAAGTTGGGAGATACCATTACATGGTCGTGCACCAAACAGTACTAGCTTGTTTTCAATAAAAACATGAACACCCTTTTGTGTTTGTCAATTTCCATCTTTAGAAGCTACATTCATTTCCTTTTGTAAGTTCTCACTCGCGTTGTGCACAAGGTGTGTTCAATGACCACTCACAGTCGGAAAACTCAATAATTTCACCGAAAAGTAATTACAAGGACGTGAGCACATTGCAAGGAGTTCATGAAAGCATACAATAATTTATTAGTCTGACTTTTTGTTTGTCTTCTCGGGGGTATTCTTTAGCAAGTGTAGAATATTAAAAGAGGTTCCACAACCCCCCCCCCCCAAGCATTTTCTGTTATATAGGTTTGAAAAAGCACAAATAAGTGTTGTTTTGGTTATCTGTATGTTTTACACAGAGCTATAGGTGTGAATTTTGGGGTCTTTATTTGCTTTTACATTGATTCCTATGGAAAATGTTGATGTCATGTTGATGAAAATGCTTGCTTCTACAAACCCGATTGCGGAACCAATTAAGTTCGTAAGTAGAGGTACCACAGTACAGTGTTTTTGTTTAAGAAGGATACCTTTCAAGTCCAATCAGATTGAATGAGGTTTTTTTTTTAAGTGAAAGTAAACACGGAATGTCATTATTTCAAGAGACATTCCATCAGGTTTTTTGGGGGATATCCTGTCGACACTAACCATTGTTAAAGGCATGGTTGTATATCCTGTCTGGTTTTGTTGAAATATTGATTTAATCCTTGTGAGATCCTGTTTTAAACCGGGGTCACCAATTCAGCTCCCCAAGGGCTTCTACCCACAATGTTTTAGATGTATCCCTCCTGATCATTTCAATCAGGTGTGTTATTGGAGGGACACATCTAAAGCATTGTTGATAGGTGCCTTGGAGGACCAGAGTTGGTGAACTCTGTTTTAAAAAAAAAATGCTGAGTATTTAGAAGGATAGGAAGATTAGGATAGACCCTTGATTTAACTTCTTGTTACACGGCCATTGATGTTTGTTTCTTTGTTTGTTGCTGCTGAATTTCTTTACTGTTTCTCGTGTGTGTGTGTGTGTGTGTGTGTGTGTGTGTGTGTGTGTGTGTGTGTGTGTGTGTGTGTGTGTGTGTGTGTGTGTGTGTGTGTGTGTGTGTGTGTGTGTGTGTGTGTGTGTGTGTGTGTGTGTGTGTGTGTGTGTGTGTGTGTGTGTGTGCCTGCATGCCTGCCTGCCTGCGTGTGTCTGTTTATGCACTGGGAACTGAGAACGCACGTTGTCCTGGGGTATGTCAAGTCTGGCTTTTATGGCTCTCATTTACCAGTGTTAAAGTTATTAAAGTTTTATTTATTAATCAATCTTTGACATCTTTCTTTGCAAATATCTCATAATATTATGCCGAAACCTGCAGCTAATAATAATATTGGCAAAGCATAGCTATTGCGCCGTTTACTCAAGTGCACTTTGTCGTCTGGAAATTATGGTAATCAAATGCAAATTGACATTTCAATGTACAGTAATCCCTCGTTTATCGCGGATAATTGGTTCCAAAAACCACCCGCGATAAGTGAAATCCGCAAAGTACCGTCACCAACAAGAAGTACTGGGCAGGCTAACGAGTTAGCGGAAAGATGCTAATTCGCGATCGTGCTAACACGCGAAAACGAACTTCTAAAGGAATGTGAACGAACATTTGGAGCAATACTACATTGTCCTAAAGGTTAGACACGTTTCCTCAATTTAGAAGTTTTATTTTGACTTTTCAATGTTTTTTTTAATTTGGGGGAAAAAATCCGCGATGTAGTAAACCCGCGTTAAACGAAACGCAAAGTAGCGAGGGGTCACTGTAGTTGACTGCTGTAATCTGCACTTTAGTTTGTGTGATTTTTGACTGATTTACAGCACAGTATACACTTGTCAACATCATGTTAACATCACACTTGTTGCAGAATTTTACTGTCCAGGTGAATATGCGATGCATTTGCTTCTTAACAGTTACCAGAGAATGATAAAAGTGGGACAGTCAGCCAAAAGTTAAAGGATGGTGTGATATTCAGAAAACTTGCTGAGGAACAACCTATCTGTACGGAAACAGTTACCATGTTGCAGGCATTTTTAAAAAACTTTTCTTTATAGTTAGAATGAGCATAATGCAGAAGCATGTATAAAAAAATAATTAGGGGAGTCTTTAGCTTTATAGTCATCACACAACTCTAATACAATTAGATAAAAACAATGTATCCTAGTCATGCGCAATTTCTCAAAAAAGGATCTGTTTCAGACAAACCATGCAAACGAATGCCGCTCCCACCACAATTAATGAAAGGGTTTGTTTCTAGCTCTAGCCTTCCTGTTTGGAGGGCGCATGTTCTCCCTATGCTGGTGTGAATTTCCTCCGGGTTGCTCTGGTTTGCTCCCGCATTCTAAAAACATGTTTTTTTTGGAGGCCTACTGACCTCCTGAGGTAGTACAATGTAGTCCTATAGTAACTTCCCTGGCTTTGTTCAAATAAGTTGGAGTCTGTTCGAACTACTCCCCTCCGGACGGTGTTACAGAGCCCTGTACGTCAAAACCAGCAGACACAAAGACAGCTTCTTCCCCCAGGCTGTCGCTCTGATGAACTCACACCATTCTTAGAGTCTCAGAGACATTGTTGTGCAATAACATCCTGCTCTCAACGCTTTATTATGAATTGTCTATATTATGTGTACTAAGTGTCCACTCTGCATCCATTGCAGCCTGGTCATCCTGGAAGAGGGATTATCCTATCTTGTGGTCTCTTCTCAAGGTTTCTCATTTTCCCTAGTAGGAGTTTTGAGTTTTTCTTTGCGCTCCTGGGAGTTTTAGATCAGGGGATGTTTGAGAATATTTGTCAATTATCGCACATCTTGAGAGTTGTTCGTCACCTAAATGTGTACAGAGGCTGATATGTACCGAAGTCAAATTACTTGTTTGGCATGCTCAAACATGGCCAATAAAATTCTTGAATCTTGAATAGGTGCTCTCCTGTATTTGGTGTTTTCATCAGTGGTGGTAGTAGCAGGCCTTCTGCTACAGTGAAACCTGTACTTACGAACATCTATACTTTCGAGATACAATATAGAGCCTCAAGATTTATTTGCCTCCACTTACAATTTGACTTTCGATCCTGTGAGCGCCTGGTCACGTTGTGACGCGTGTGTTCGTGCCTCTCCTCTAACCACTTCCTGTGATTGTCTTGGCACACGTTAGCATAGCAGTGACAAATTCATCCGTAGTTCAGCCATAGTTTTTTTAGTCAAACATCTGCTAAGAAAGCTAGTACAAAAAGCAGCGATCGTAGTCAGAAGCGGGTGTTGCGAACTTAGAAATTAGGCACGATACATGATTCTCCCCCGCCCCGTCTCTCAAGCACCTACTCCTTCAGTTGGTCGTCATTTCTTTCAAGGTAAAGCACTTAAAAATTAATTTTTTAAAAATGATTAAAAAAAATACAAAATTGGCATTCGTTCTGATGGGAAAAATTGCTTCTACTTACATTACAGACTTTTCTACCTACGAACGCAATCATGGAAGAAAATTAAGTTTGTAAGTAGTGGTTTCACTGTACAGTGGAGCCTCGGTTTTCGAACGTCCCGGTTCTCGAACAATTCGGTATACGAACAAAAAATTCGAGATTTATTTGATTAAGCTCCGTACGCACTGAGGTCCACGTAAATTTTGGAAAGTACATCATGACTTTAAAAATATTTTCTAAATTTCAGCGGCCGCTCTGTCACAATAATGCGACCAGGGCAGTGCAGTTGCGTGGTCGGCGACGCGCTACGGTTGCGCGTTCGCCAGTGCGCTACAGTTGCGCGATCGGACAAAAATGCGCAAATGGAAAAAATGACGTATTTTTTTGCTTGGAACGGATTACATTTTTTTTCCATTATTTGTAATGGGAAAACACGATTCGGAATTAGAATGATTCACTTCTCGAACAGCCTTCTGGAACAGATTGTGTTCGAAAACCGAGCCTCCACTGTACTTGGTTTGTCAAGAACAGATGCCGTTTCGAGAAACTTGCCATGGATGGTGTATATTGTATTGTACTTGGAAGGATGACCATAAAGCTTCAAAAACAGACACTGAACTTCGAGGATCGAAAATACTTAATTTAGCAACGGTGTTCCAATGTCAATTGGCTAGAAAATGATATGCTGATATGATATGCTTCGTGATATGATATGCTTAGTTAGCCTGGCAAACTCTAATGGCCACAGGTCTGTCCAAATTATGCCTGAAACGAAATACTTAAGTATATATTGACTTTGAGGACACAATATTTGTCCCGTGACAACATAATGGCCCATCTGCACCTAGGACACCAGGGGGAAAATGCAGAGACTCCAGCTGTATATGGGGACTCAACAGGACTTTACTTATGAAAAGATTGGGTAAAAATGTCGATATGCACACAAAGCTGATGCCGCAAGAAGTATATTATTAGGCAAACGTGAAAGCAGCACAGAGGGCATAATAGGTTATAGTTATGCAAAATTAACAGTAAAGTTCACGTCTAACCTGACTCCGAAGTTCCTCTGTGTTCCTTAGCCAAGAGCGGCTCAGCTCACTCAGCTCCAGGATTGGCTGCACTTTCAGTCGCACGGTGTCACCAGACTGGCGGATCATCTCAACGATTTCATCCCGGCTCTTGTTCTCTACATTGCGGCCATTTATCTCCACCAGTCTGTCTCCTGGCACCAGACCAAGCGCCAGATCCTTTGTGCCTGCACCAGGCTCAGCAAAGTGAACTACCCGCCTGTAGACTCCGCCGTCCGGGCTGCGGTCCAGCATGGTAGTACGACGCAAAGAAAATCCAAAATCACCTGTGTTGCGACGCTGGAGTATCAGCTCACGTGTCTCAGGTGGTGTTGGGGCAACAACAGCTGGTAGATATAACTGAGCAGGGAATGTCTTGTCAACGACTTCTGGAATGGAAAACTGTCTGTCAATGGGTTTTGCAGTATGTTGGTTGAGGCTATGTTTGCGCAACATGTTGAAGACTTTGCTCTCCACTTGTGGAGAATCAGAGTCCTGGCCTGAAGGTGTGGAACATTCTGAAGGGCTCTCTTCCTTGCTTCTTTGGGAAAAGGAAAACCGCTTTATCATTTGTCCCATCTGTGAGGAGTTCTGTTTGGCCAGTGAGCCAAAGTGAGCTACGCGATGTCGTACAGAATTGCGATGATCCTGACCTCCGCCCTCACCCTTCAGGTCATCAGTGGAGCTAGCAGCGCTCAGCTGCTCATCCAGAACCATACTGCTTCTGTTGCTCAGGCCGTCTGATTCAATGTCAGTCAGAGTGAGTTCTGAGCCGCTCGCCACTTTTATAGGAATTGGGTTGGAGATCTCCACCTTGTGCTTGGACTCACGCTTTGTTTCTCTTTTCAAGTTGAAGAAACCTCGCCGCATGCTCATCTCCTCCAAGCTTCGCAGGTCTGCCGCAGACATTCTCTCCTTTTTGTCTTTCTTTTCCTTCCTTCCCGATTCCCTCTCCTTCTCCTTTTTCATCAGATTGAACATGTTGATGTTTCCTGCCAATATGGTTTTGTTCTTTTTCGGAGGAAGAATCCACTAATATACTTTTATCCAGCCAGGACAAGTGCCTGAAAATAAATGGAGACAAAGACAACTTGTAAATATTGTCAATGCTAATGCTAAATGGCTTTGCAATCACTGAAGATCCATATTCCCTTTTTTTGGGTGTCGGTTTTTGGCTCAGTTCAGTATCAAAGTCAAAGTCTGCTTTATTGTCAAATTCTTCACATGTCAAGACACACAAAGAGATCGAAATTGCGTTTCCTACTATCCCACGGTGACAAGACATATTACACATATATATATATATATACAGACAAACACACACACACACACACACACACACACACACACACACACACACACACACACACTACGGGGGTCGCGGGCGTGCTGGAGCCTATCCCAGCCGTCATCAGGCAGTAGGCGGGGGACACCCTGAACCGGTTGCCAGCCGATTACAGGGCACACAGAGACGAACAACCATCCGCACTCGCACTCATGCCTAGGAACAATTTCGAGTCTTCAATCGGCCTACCAAGCATGTTTTTGGGATGTGGGAGGAAACCGGAGTGCCCGGAGAAAACCTACACGGACTCGCGGAGAACACGCAAACTCTACACAGGGAGGGCCAGAGATGGAATTATATTATATTGGTCCACGGACAAACAAAACATTCAAGTAAACAATACAAAAAGTAAAAACAAGAAGGCACATACAATGAATAAATAAGAGCAATGAATGAATGAATAATAAATAAATAAATAAGAGCAGCATGGTTGAAATGGAGCAATTGTGCATACAGCAGACAGTCAGAACATAGCGTAAAATTAATACATTCTTATATACATATACATTCAGGTTCAAAGTCACAAGAATGAGGCAGTTTGACAATTGATTGACGTCATTGTGACAGTCTTGAGGAGGGAGGGACGGATGGACGGAGTGCTTCATTAAAGGCCATGTGAAACAATTGCGTGTGGTGTGCAGGTTAGCACATCCACCTCACAGTTAGGAGGGTGCGGGTTCGATTCCACCTTTGGGCCTCCTGGTGTGGAGATTGCATGTTCTCCCTGTGACCGCGTGGGTTTTCTTGGGGCACTCCTGTTTCCTCCCACAGTCCAAAAAAAAGCTCGGTAGGCCAATTGAGCACTCCAACTTGCCCGTAGATGGGAGTGAGAGTGCGGATGGTTGTTCGTCTCTGTGTGCCCTGCAATTGGCTGGCAACCAATTCAGAGTGTCCCCCGCCTACTGCCCGATGGACTGCTGGGACAGAGCCTACTCCAGCACGCCTGCGACCCTGTGGGGACAAGCGGTATCGAAAACCATCCGTACTCACACCTACAGGCAATTTGGAGTGTTCAATTGGCCTACCATACATGTTTTTGGAATGTGGGAAGAAACCGGAGTACCCGGAGAAAACCCACGCAGACACAGGGAGAACATGCAAACTCAAAACAGGGCCAGAGGTGGAATTGAACCTGCAACCTTTGAACCGTGAGGTGGATGTGCTAACCAGTGCTCATCATGCCACCCATACAAAGACATACTGACAAATATTACCGTAATTTTCAGATTAAGTCGCGGGTTTTTTCATAGTTTGGGTGGGGGGTGCGACCTACTCAGGAGCGACTTATATGTGATTTTTTTCACAAATTTTAAAAATTCAAAAATCCGCAATGTAGTGAAATCGCGATAAACGAACCGCGATGTAGCAAGGGATTACTGTCATTTGAACTGCAAGTGACGTCACTGGCACCGCACGGCGGGTTGTTTACATAAAGGACAAAGGATTCGGTCACGGGATGATGAAGATGACGAAGGGCCCCACGTTTGAAGGATTTAATGATTTGGAGTGACACAAGGTTTGAAAAACTTATTTATGTTATAGTTATTTGATATATTTTATTTTGTGTAGCAACTTGTATATGTTTTTATCATTACAGTTCAGTAGTTGTTGGCTTGTTGAACTCTTCTTTTGTTAAATGAAGAGGCGTTTACCAAACCCACGTCTTTCCTGGTACTTTTTTAACGCTACAATATAGTTGTATACTAGGTATGTGCGGCACGCGCAGAGCGTTGTTGACATAAAGGAAGAGGAATTTGATCGATGGATTTAATGATTAGGAGTGACAGATGGTTTGATAATATTGTTATTTGAAATATACTTTATACGTCGTTATATGGGTCTGTGGAATAATTAGAAATGCAACTTACGAGTCCGACGTACGCGAAAACCATCCGCATACGCGGCGCATACGCGGCGCATACGCGGCGCATACGCGGCGCATACGCGGCGCATACGCGGCGCATACGCGGCGCATACGCGGCGCATACGCGGCGCATACGCGGCGCATACGCGGCGCATACGCGGCGCATACGCGGCGCATACGCGGCGCATACGCGGCGCATACGCGGCGCATACGCGGCGCATACGCGGCGCATACGCGGCGCATACGCGGCGCATACGCGGCGCATACGCGGCGCATACGCGGCGCATACGCGGCGCATACGCGGCGCATACGCGGCGCATACGCGGCGCATACGCGGCGCATACGCGGCGCATACGCGGCGCATACGCGGCGCATACGCGGCGCATACGCGGCGCATACGCGGCGCATACGCTCAGCTTCAGTGTGACTACGATAGGAGACAAGGAAACTGTTTACTGTGCCTTACAATGTTGACAGCGGACAGTATGAAGCCAAATAAATTAAGGCAGCACTTTAAGTCATTGCACTCCAATCACACTGATAAGATGCTTGAGGTTTTTCATCGAAAACAGGCTGAATATTGCCAACAATCATCCCACTTTGTGAATGCTACTTCAGTCAGTCAGCAAGCACTGTTAGCATCATATAAAGTAGCGTACAAAATTGCTTAGTGCAAAAAAAAACAAAAACACACCATTGCAGAAGAACTGGTACTACTTGCAGCCGTGGATATGGTCTCCGTCACGCTGCCTTATTTTGATTAAAAAAGAAACAGCACAAATTGTTTTATTCATTTTTGTTTTCTAGGTTAAAATGTTTTATATATTCTGCTCCTGAGTTAATGTTGCTGATTACTTTGAATTGAATATTATCTATTGCTGTTATTTAATTTAATATTATGTACCGTAATTTTCGGACTATAAGTCGCTCCGGAGTATAAGTTGCACCAGCCATAAAATGCACAATAAAGTGAAAAAAAACATATACAAGTCGCACCAGAGTATAAGTCGCACTTTTGGGGCAAATTTATTTGTCAGAATCCAACACCAAGAACAGGCATGAACCAGCAACAACAGGCTAAACGATACGGTATGCTAACGTGACATATACACAAAAACGAAAAGCTGGGAGTGGGCCTGACGTAACATTCAGTTATTCAAATAAGTATTACATAAATAACACGTTTATCAAACCATCTGTGTCACTCCAATTCATTAAATCCATCGATCGTCCTTTATGTAAACAATGGCGCGTATGCGTGGCATATGCGCCGCTGACGTCGGACTCGTTGTAAGTTGCATTTCTAATTATTCCACAGACCCATATAATGATATATAAAGTATATTTCAAATAACTATCATATAACAACAATATTATCAAACCCTCTGTGTCATTCCTAATTATTAAATCCACCCATCAAATTCCTCATCCTTTATGTCAACAACGCCGCGTGCGCGCCGCACAGATCTAGTATATAACTATATTGTAGCGTTAAAGTACCAGGAAAGACGTGAGTTTGGTAAACGGCTCTTTATTTAACAAAACAAGAGTTCAACGAGCCAACAACTACTGAACTGTAACGATAAAAACATATTCAAGTTGCTACACGAAATAAAATATAAAATAACTATAACATAAATACGTTTTTCAAACTTTGTGTCACTCCAAATCATTAAATCCTTCAAACGTGGGGCCCTTCGTCATCTTCGTCATCCCGTGAACGCATCCTTTGTCCTTATGTAAACAACCGCCGTACTGCTGACGTCACTTGCAGTTCAAATGACAGTAATCCCTTGCTACATCGCGGTTCGTTTATCACGGTTTCACTACATCGCGGATTTTTGAATTTTGAAAATTTGTGAAAAAAATCACATATAAGTCGTTCCTGAGTATAAATCGCCCCCCCCCCCCCCCCCCCCCCCAAACTATGAAAAAAAACGCGATTTATAGTCCGAAAATTACGGTACTTTTTTGGTGTTCCAAATAGCTTACTATTAGTTGAATCTCACTATGCATCGTGGACAACTATAGATTCTGGGTCAGTTATTGCGCAGTGTTACAAAATAGTGACAAAATGTCTTGAGCAACATATGGTGTAGATAAAGTGCTACATAAAAGTTTTTAAATTACACAGAAAATCGTTGTTTCACTAGCTTGTGCCATTTTATATTTGACAGTGCACCATTAATTTTCCTTTGCTCAAAGGAAATGATTGGTACCAGTGCTCTGAATTATGTTGTTGCTGTGACTTTCGGTCCGTCCCATCAAGGACCACCACAACTAGTAATTTGCATGAATTCTTTGGCACAGTTTTTAAGTCGGATGCCCTTCCCATTTTTTGTGGGTTTTAGCGGTACTGGTCATGAACTGAATTTACAGAGTCTGTATTAAAGGCAGCAGCATATACCATTACACCACCAGTATCTATCATGATTCAGATCTACCTGTTTAAAAAATATATATATAAAAAATCCTTTCCTCCTAATCATGTTTGGATGTCAAACCAAAATATTTCCAGTCTATAGCAAGAAAAAAAACATAAGGCTCACTCTCCCTGTACTTTCAGTGCGTCCTAGTTTAAACTGCACTTGATTACGTAGATTGCTGCTGATTGCTACATACATTTATATATATCCATCCATCCATCATCTGTACTGCTTGTCTCCACGGGGGCCGCGGGTGTGCTGGAGCGTATCCCAGCTGTTAGATTAGGATACAATAGCGACCAAACTGGGAGTGGCCACAGTAAACTGATTTCAGCATCTATCCTAAAAACTTGATTCTAAATTTGTAAAAACCTCATTAAGGATGTGGCGACGTCAAATCTACCTCATCAATGAGCAATTGGCAGTAGTTTGTGTCAGCCATACACATTGGCACAGCCAGTTACAAACCTTAAATCTACACATTATCACGCAGTGCCTGCTAATAAGCAACTAAAACCTGATTAAGCGAATAGCTACGGTGTTGTGGATAGGGATCCATATAAAAGTCCACAAATCCATTTGCATCACTTTTACAATTTAAGTCACACCACATGAAACGACGTACAGATATCATATAGTCATTTAAAGTATTTCTATGTTTCGGCGAATCCGATCCCTCTTGCCCTGAAAAAAACTAAGAATACTAGTTAAATGCTGACCCACCATATTGGAGGAAATGTGGTAAAAGAAACAGCATAAATAAATAAGTGAATGTGTTAAAAAGTTGTAAAAGTATTGTTTTCATCCAGTTACACTGTAGATATTTATGTAAATCTGCCTCTATTGCAGCATAAATCGTAATCTTTTTAACGGACAAAATTTCAAAACCGAATCAGGAAGTCATCACAGACATCCTTAATTAAAGCAGACAACCAACATGTTGTAAAGCCTAGTAAATGCCCTTGGGAAAGCCTTTCCATGACCAAACCACATTCTTGTCTCTACTTGTAGTCTCGCCATAGAAGAAAAAGAAAATCCGGTTGAGATTGTTCTTCCAGATACACAACCATCCTGTCACATACCAACCATTCGTGACAGACACACACACACACGCAGAAACAAACAACAATCCCAGAGTTCAGCGGATGTACTTTACAAATATTCATAATGAGAAGTACACAGCATTTGTATTCCTTATGTTTGATTAATCCCTGTTGTTAACCGATGCTTATCATTGCATTATTTTCTAGTGCTTTAATGTTTATGTTGTAGTGGGGGTGGGTCAGGAGTATTTTTTTTCAATTCTCTTGAATCTTTTACCCCACCCAGGCCAACAATGCATAACACAATTAGGCAAGAGTCTCTCTTTAATAAACTCGACATTAACCCAGTGTTACATGTCAACTTGCTCCCATGTTATCTTGCTCTCCGTCTCGAGTTACGACTGTTATGGTAAACCAATCGGACTTTGTGTTTCCCGACTGGAGGGTGAGCGGTGGGATATACAAAAGTAAAATTCACTTTAATTGACTTTACAGGTGTTTGTCTCTAATTATTCATCACATTTTAACGGTCCTTACACTACTATTTCAAAATCCATGCATTGACATCATCCCTGACATGGTGGTGCAAACAAACTTGAACATTGCGTGTATTCAGATACCTCTAAGGACTTTTGAATGTCAACATTGTGCAAAGAGCTCTGATGTCAAACATAACAGAACAATAATTCATCCTTGGCTGGGGGGGCTTGTGCAAGTGTACCACCTTTTCAGCAGTAAACCTTTGTTCACTCTCCGCACGTCGCATGACAGACAACCATTTGTAAAATTTTGTTCTCTCCACACTCCCATTAATACGCAAAGCCGATCAATATAACACCGCTGCTTTAGTACTTGGACCTAATCCTTATGTGTCTAGAAAGTTGATCATGTCATAAATGCATGATGCCCTGCTGCGAGGTTGACGTTAAGTTTTGGAACGGGACCATGTCAAGTTGGTGCGGAGGAGCCAGTTAACATGGTCGGGTGTACACAAGGCATCAGACCGCCTACCCTCGCCGGGTAATTTAGTTTTGCCTATATCGAAAATTATCTAAGGCGTTTGCTGTGTGTCACGGTAGCACGACGGTTACGGCGATGCTCAGTACGCTGTACTTTATTTCTTTGCGTCACGGGTCAAATCTCGCTTATGACTTTTCTATTTTATATATTTTGTTAGTGTTTGCTATGTGTTGCAGTCAGTCGGAAATGCAAACGAGACGTTTCGTTCAGCGCTTTTATTGAGAATTTGAACAGTTTTGCAGTCAGGCAAGTTCCAAGTCGCTTGTGACGAATCTCCAGTCGCGAAAAACAAAATCGCTTTACCATAACAGTCGTAACTCGAGACAGGGAGCAAGATAACATGGGAGCAAGTTGACATGTAACACCGGCGGGCGCCTGCTGTTCGTTAAGCTCACGCCTATTTAGCTACTTAGTGAGCTGCAGGCAAAAGGATGCCAACACCTGGTACGCACTAGTAAACAAAATGACATAGTTGATTTTATTCTTTTTTTTTTTTTTAAGGACCACTGTGTGCAATGTGCATGCAACCTATGGGACACAAAGAATGACAGCGCAAAAGGTGTAGCTTTTCGGCTATGTTAGCTAGCCGAGCTACTGTAGGTAGGCACTATTGATGAAGCACAATAATGTTAAACAAAACCCATTTCATTGCAGACCAACAAGATCCACAAGCAAAGTCAGTATCTTAGTGACAACTTTGTTCAACTTTCAATGAATATATAGGATAGGCTCCCAGCGCAATTCAGTAAAGTCAGTCTTAGTTTCTGTCCTCATTTTTTGTGTAAAAAAAAACAACAACCTGGACCGCATTGAATTGTTAACATAATCCAGTCCGCCCGCCCAATACCCTTACTCTACACTGCTTCCTACCGAAATGCCTGCTCCCTACGCACAATTCGTACATATCAAAGGCAAAATACTCACTGTTGTCTTCAGCAAACTGAGGAGCACTCGTAACCCGTTCAAGGGTGCAGCTCTGAAGGCAGCCTGGCTTGTAGCTAACTGCTTACCATCGGTGGTTGTTCCCATTGCACCAGTCTGAGCGGCCAAGGGTGACCCCTGCTGGACAACACTAGTACACTGCACTGGACAACTGTTTCCCAACAAACATGTATACTGAACTGACATTCTCTGTAATCAAAAGTGCCAGACCCCACAACAACAACGAATATCCCAATGAGTCAGTACTGTAGCGGTATTGTGTTGAGATATGCAGGGCAATGCCGTTTAGATCAATTTCACTTCACATTTGCATTTCTGCCCAGACTAAATCACAATAGTCACATTCTATGAAGGAGCTTCCCCGGCTCTCGTCTGTCACAAGGGTAATGTAATATGACTCTCAACCTTTGTGAAGGACAAAAAACTGTTGCTAAGGGATGTCATAACAATGTATCTCATATCACGAGCAAACAACCTGCTGTTTGGCAAACCACATAGAAATAATCATTTGATGAGAGCATATGGTGGGTAGAGATTCTATTTTTTAAAAATCAATATGTAAGGAATATATTTTACTCAGCCATAACTTATAGAAAATATGTTTGGGCAAAGAAATTTGAGAATCAAACATTAATGTGACATTTAGACGTCAATAAGTTGTTAAATACTTCCCATCTAGTAATAGTCTACTACAGGGGTCGGGAACCCAAAATTTTCAAAGAGCCATATTGGCCCAAATAAAATAAAAACCATACCTGTCTGGAGCCGCAAAAATCTAAAAGCATTTTATAAGGCAACGTAGACTGTCAATACATAAGCTGTATGCCTACTAATAAAATAATTAAAAAAATAAATAATTGTGGTATCAATTCGATCAATTCTTCTTGCGGCCCATTAGAGTTCACGTACCTGCATAGCAGAGCTGTCTGTTCGATATCAGAATTGATGTCCTTGATCTGGTGATCGGTGATATTGTCGGTGAGGCATGTCTTTAGTTTTCTGAATGATTTCGGTTTTGTTTTTGAAGTCCAAAAATAGGCACTCTGATATTTTAATGACTGAATCCTTCATCTACTCGCCATCGGTGAAGGGTTTTCCGCGCTTTATTATTCAAGATTCAAGAAGAATTTATTCGCCATGTTTGAGCGTGCCAAACAAGGAATTTGACTTCGTAACATCACGGTCTCTGTTCAACATTTAGGTGACTAACAACACTCAGGACATGTGAAAATGACAAATGACAATATTCTCAGCCATCCCCCGATCTTAAACTCCCATGAGGACAAGGAATAACTCAATCTCCGACTAGGGGAAGTAAGAAACCTTGAGAAGAGACCACAGATGGGAGGGTCCTACTTCCAGGATGACCAGGCTGCAATGGATGCAGAGAAGACACATAGTGCAAACAGTGTAGACAATCCCAAAAGGTGTGGAGAGCGGGATGTTATCGCACAGCAATGACTCTGAGACTCTAAGAGTGGTGTGAGTTCATCAGAGCGACAGCCTGGGGGGAAGAAGCTGTCTCTGTGTCTGCTGGTTTTGGCGTACAGAGCTCTATAACGCCGTCCGGAGGGGAGTACTTCAAACAGACTGTAACTTGGGTGAGAAGGGTCTGTAGAGATGTTGCTTGCGCGTTTCCTGGTCCTGGACAGGTACAAGTCTTGGATAGATGGGAGGTTGATTCCAATTATCTTTTCTGCAGTTCTGATTGACAGTTGCAGTCTGTGCTTGTCTTGTTTGGAGGCCGATCCAAACCAGACAGTGATGGAGGTGCAGAGGACAGACTGGATGATGGCAGTGTAGAAGGTCTTCAGCAGCTCCTGCGGCAGGTTGAACTTCTTGAGCAGTCTCAGGAAGTACAGCCTCTGCTGGGCCTTCTTCCGGACAGAGTCTATGTGGCTGGTCCATTTCAGGTCCCGTGAGATTGTGGTACCCAGGAACTTGAAGGTGTCTGAGGAGAGTATGGTATTACTGCGGATAGTGAGGGGTGAAAGAGGTGAAGGATCTCGCCTGGAATCCACTGTCATCTCCACGGTCTTGAGCGGGTTCAGCTCCAGGTGATTTTGGCTGCACCAGTGGACCAGCCGCTCCTGTAGGCCTCCTCCTTGGCTTTGCGCTAGCCTCCTGAGGTTCGGTGTAAACCAAGGTTTGTCGTTGTTGTACGTGCAGATGGTCTTAGTCTGCACACACAGATCCTCACAAAAACAGATGTATGATGTAACAGTGTCAGTGAGTTCATGCAGGTCTGAAGTTGCTGCTTCGAAGACTCCCCAATTTGTGCAGTCAAAGCAGGCTTGGAGGTCCTGCCTTGACTCCACTGTCCACTTCCTTACAGTCCTCATTACAGGCTTAGAAGTTTTAAGTTTCTGCCTGTAGGCCGGGACCAGATGAACTAGACAGTGGTCCGAGAGTCCTAAAGCTGCACGAGCCACAGACTGCTATGCATCCTTAATTACGGTGAGGACACTGGGGAGTTCGTGTGCGAGGTTCGCCCTGTTGAGATCACCCAAAACAATGATTAGTGAATTTGGTAGAAGTTTCCCCATGTCTGTTATCTCCCGGGCTGCAACAAAACTTGCAGCAGTAGTAGAGTTTGGAGATGCAAACCACTTCTTGGAAATGTTTTTTCGGTCCTCAACGTTCTCCACCAGCACTGCAATTACACGTTTCCTCTCAGTTGCAACTGGGTGATCGGCAGCAAATTTAGTATGCTTTCACTGAAAATGTCGCTCCAAATTCCTCTTCTTGTTATTTGACCCTTTGCAAAACAAACTTGCAGGCAATGCTTCAGCATTTGCAATGAAAGCAAATAGTTCAGTCCATTCTTCTTCCTCTTTTCTCATCAGCAATCTTTCTCTTTTTGTCTTTTGAATCCATGGCCCATCACTCACACACCTGTTTGTTTACAACTCGCCTGTGCTGTGTCGTCGACCATGACGCGATTTTGCTATTTGACGCCATTCTTAAATTTGGTATTTTTCATATATGTACAACTACATACATTTTTACACCATGAGAATGGTTGTGTCATGATTACCATATAAAAACCATATGTAAAAAAAACAACACATTTTTCAATTTTCACACATTTTTGCATTTATTCCAGGGAGCCGCTAGGGGTGTGCTAAAGAGCCGCATGCGGCTCTGGAGCCGCGGGCTGCCGACCCCTGGTCTAGTACATACTCGTGCACAGTATTGCAGCAGTAGTAGTAGTCAATAGTATTAGTAATTTATGTGTTGTGTGATCTTCAATGTATACAGTATTGTTTCAATCATTTCTTTAGACTGTCATAATGGAAGCGAAACGTAATTTTGATCTCTTTGTGTGTCTTAACATGGGAAGAAATTGACAATAAAGCAGACTTTGACTTTGATATACAGGGGGCTCAAAAGTACTAAGAGTAGTATACTTTTCTTCTACCTTTTTTCCCTTTTTAAAGTTAATAGAAAAAATAAAAGACATTTTCTAAAAAGATTTTTAAAAAGGAGAAATATATTTTTTAGGTTTTGTTTAATTTTTTTATGTAGGAGGAGCCTGGACCGGAGTATGCAGAGAAATCCCACACAGGTATGGGGAGAACATGCAAACTCTACACAGGAAAATGCCTGTGAGAATGAAGCGGTTCAGATATTGGATAGATGGAGGGATGTTTACCTATTTTTGCACCTCCCTGTACATACTAGCATAATGCAAAATCGGAAAACAAATGTAATATTGGACTCCATCATACGGTTATCTTTCCCCTCCTGTCTGTCTGCTATTCACTTTTAGTTATTATCGCTCTTTTTGTGAGATACAATTCCCTCCAAAAGAATTTGGAATGGTGAGGTCAATTCTTTTTTTTTTGCTCCACAGTATCCTGAAAACATGGGTTTCAGTTCAAATGATAAATCTGACAGAATTTTGGATTTTATTTCATATTATTTATATCGAAATGTTAAACAATTCAGGACAAAGCACTTTCATTTCAAGCCACCACTTTTCAAGTGAGCAAAAGTATTATTAAATAATAGTTTAACGTTGCTTAACCTTTACTTGTAACAACTGCATCAAGCCTGTGACCCATTTACTTCATGAGAATGTTTCATTCCTCATTTGAAATGCTTTTCCAGGCTTTTACTGCAGCCTCTTTTAGTTCTTGTTAGTGTCTGGTGGGTTTCAAAACAAGAAATGTTGCCAGGCCATACACATTAGGCGTCCAATAAACAGATGATACTGAACAATTTCAAACCAATATTGACAGTTTTGATTGAAAATTTTATACATATTTCAAAGTTGAAACCGACATGTTTTTTACCCCAGTAGCTTACCGCTACTCCTGTTTTTAGCACCGCTAGCCACGCTTCCAAACAACACCATCAGCAATGTGGGTAGGCTATGCGAGTGTTACATTCACTATCAAACACTAGGAATTTATCAAAATCCAGTATATCCAACTCCATTGGAAAGTGCAGCAGTAGCTCCCCCACCGTACACACTACCGCTGCTGCCATGCAGGTGCCCTTACCTGACCCAGTTTTAGGCTGTCCACATGGACTAGAACACCTGATTCAAATCAGCCAGCTGAGAGGGTCCACCTGGCTGAGACAATTACTGGCTGGGAGATGAACAATGTTTACACAGTAAAGAATATCTTGGGGCAGCAAGTGTTCGGAGCTACTGAGGACAATGATATCTTCACCATGCAGGCCTGCGGCCCGGCTAGGCCTTTCACTATCCACCTTCGTGAGAATTTAGGACATGACATTGTAACTTTGAGCTGCCAACTGAGATGCTTCCCCTGCTGCCTGCAGGAGCTGGAGGTGCAGAACCCCCTAGAAATGCCATCGGTTATGTGGAAAAGAACTGGCACCCTGTTTTGCCCAATTCTATCTTCTTGAATGAGACAAGAAAGTCCCAACTCGAGCTCATTGGGCCATTCCGTGACTGCAACTGTATGTCTGATTCAACTTGTGAGGTGACCTCTTTGGACGAATCTGATGTGGTGGGCCAGATGAGTAAATAATGGGGTGGCTTCATGCAAGACGGTTTTACAGCTGCAGTTTATTATCTCATTTCCATTGAACCTGGATGTTACAGTTTTTATTGATTGCTTGGACCTGTTTGAAGAAACTGGGAACCTCAGTCTTCATCACCACCATCTCAGCAGAGCAGAAGACACCTCATGTGAATATGTTACGAAACAGATACCATATGCTCTGAGCTCTTACAAACTCCCTGACTATTATACAATCACTTAAAGCACCTGTCTTACACTTCTTCCCAAAATGTTTCAATATGCAATCAGTCTTTAGGCTTGTGTTGTTTTTTTGCTAGCATGGATCGAGGTGGTCTAAGGCAGATGAGAGGTAGAGGGGTCAGAGGAGTCCGTGTGCGAGGTGGAGGTCGTTAGAGTGGTGCTCACTCTAACTTATTTGCAAGAACCACACGGGAGACAGTATGCCCTTTGAGCACTTGCAAGTGGAGAATTTGTTCGTTACTGTAGGTACAGCGCTGTTCGTTCGAACAAAGCCTGCCTTTGGTCTCTTGCAAGAGCATATTTATTAAGAACAAGCAGGGTGGGGGTGACATTGGACATGTTTGGTGGTCACCTCAGCAACTGCATGTATACTCCAGGTATAGCTGGAACGGCTCATAAGAAGAGACACAAGAGCAGGGGTCACCAACCCGGTGCCGCACAGGACTGTTCTAAAATTAGCTCAAATAGTGGCACTTGTCAGTGAGCTGCATCCATTTATTTTACAGTCAAACCTCGGTTTCCGAACGTCCCGGTTCTCGAACAGATCGGAATTTGAAAAAAAAAAAAAAAAAAAAAAAAAAATTGAGGTTTTTTTTTGCTTTGGTTGTTGAACAAAATTCGGAGGTTGAACTTCGCGAGATGAGCTGGGAGGACCCGAGAAAACCCGACCGCGCGGCCCGAATGCCAACTGACTCCGTAGTTATTGGATTTTCGTTACTTTGAGGATTGTATTAACCCCTAATCATGCCTCCAAAGAAAGCATGTGGGAGCAGTAAAGCCATCCTAAAACACAAAGACGCTCTTAAAGCAATGCGACAGTGAGCGCCCGGCGCACTGCGGTTGCGCAATCGGGCGAAATTAACCTCCCTGCGCACTGAGGTCCACTTAGATTTTGGAAAGTACATCAGGACTTCAAAAATATTTTCTAACTTTCAGCGACGGCTCTGTCACAATAATGCAACCAGCGCGGGGCAGTTGCGCGGTCGGCGACGCGCTACGGTTGCGCGTTCGGCGGTGCGCTGCAGTTGCGCGATCGGACAAAATTAAGCTCCCTGCGCACTTAGGTCCACTTAAATTCTGGAAAGTACATCAGGACTTAAAAAATATTTTCGAAATTTTAGCGACGGCTCCGTCACAATAATGCGACCTGCGTGGTGCAGTTGCGCTGTGGGCGACGTATTGCGGTTGTGCGTTCGGCGGTGCGCTGCAGTTGCGCAATCGGACAAATATGTGCAAATGAAAAAATGCTTTTTTAAAAAAAGTTTTTTTTTGTCTTGGAATGGACAAATTTTTTTTCCATTATTTGAAAAGGGAAAAATAGATTCGGAATTCGACCGATTCGCTTCTCGAACGGATTATGTTCCGTGATGAGGTCATTAACGAGAACTGCTTTCGTATGAAGCGATCTAATATTCATAAAACCAAGTTTAAGTGTAATCGGTTGATCAGGGTTTGTATTTATCAAAGGATTTTTAAACGAAATGAAAGTAAGATTGTGTTCTCTAGGCCTGACATCACCTCTCAATTGTTTATTAGCGCGGTGGGACGATACGACCGTAGGAATTTGATAGTAAATATTTGGTACACACGTAATATTATCTGAAACAGGCACCATATCATCAACTATACCGGTCGGGGTGGAGCGATTGAATTTGTCCGCCAGCTCAGTAGAAAGTGTGTTCAAGTGTACTGTAGCACTATTCAAACTGTGACGCTCTAGTCTACACAAGGAGCTATGTGCATGCTGGAAGTCTAGCCTAGCGCTAGTTAACAGCGTGTCACCTGCCGCGGCCTGCTTTTCACTCATGCTCGATCAAAAAGCACTCCCTCCCCTCTACTCAATTCTCAGTACATTCATGTGTAAGTGGCACATTATTGCTAAATTCATGTTTGACCTTTGTTAACATTACAACTTATAACAACACGTTCTCAAATTAATTCAACAACTAATCATCTTTTGTGCACAGAATACTTTATGACAAACAAAATATAATAGGTGTATTTCAGCTTCTCTATTTGTGGTCAACATGTCACATTATCATCTCTTAACAATGATCATGGGCTTTTCTAGCATATTAAAATATTCAAGCAGTTTCGATATAATATGTCAAAGCAAAAATAATGTACACTCATCCAAAATTGTGTGTCCCTGTTTCATCCAGAATATGGCCTTCTGATTAGTAACAATTGTGACTACTGATCTATTAATCAGGTGAATTTAACATTAACAACATCTTCTGGTAAAATTGTTATTATTATGAATTATTAATTTGGAAAAATTAACTATTAACCTATCTTAACTCGGCCCCCTTCCTCAGGTCTCTCATGTCAATTTCTTTGTCACCATCTTCTGGCGAAATTTAGAATTTCATTCAAGCCAATTGTCTAGGCCAAATCCAACACTTATTCACACACCATCTTAACCCCCATGTCACTCGTCAAGTCACATTTGAAAACAGTTTGATAAACGTGTACTTTTTGTTATTCAGCAAACATATTTTACTGAATGTTATGACATAGTACAGTGTATAATATAATCTGTGTTAATTATGTACTATATTATAATAATAAATGAGAACAATAAATGATAGTTGAGGGCATCGCTGAGGATGTGGGACGGCATTTCCTGAATCTCCTTACACATTAACTGAGGTGATGCTGATGTCACCGTCAAGCTCCAACTCTGAAATGTGCTGCAGGTGAGTGAAACGATGCCTGTAGGTGTGAGCTTGCATTCCATTCGCCACAATCCTGAAGGAATGCTTCTCACAACAGATGGTTAGCTAAACAAACAAACAAAAACAACAACAAAAACACTTTTGATGTTACACAGTCAAATTTCTATTTTCAAGATCAGATGACTAATAACTTGGAGTGGATTGCAAATCACCATTGAGCTGGCAAATGTAAATAAGGTGCATGAATAATAGTGATAGTATTTTATACATTTTTACAAATTCAACTTGATAATGATAATAATAATAATTCATGCAAGACAGTCCAATTTAGCATATTTTAATGCTAGAAGTGACTGTGCTATCATGTGACTTTACATGACACATGACGTACTGTCACGGATGGACGAGACGTGACACATACAGTATAATACAGATGATGGAAAAGCTATGGGTAGAAAACAATGGAGTAATAATGATAATAATAAATTATATTTATAATGCACTTTACATTTGAAAAAATGCCTTTTTAAAAAGAAATGTCTGAAGACGGTTTTTAAAAGTGTGAACCGACTGCGGTGCTCTCAGGTGGACAGGTAGGGCATTCCACAATGTGGGTGAGACAGAGCAGAAAGCCCAGTGGGCCTCGTAATTGAGGTGGGGGTCCTCCCGGCAAGTGCTCCTCCCGCCGTCATGACCACATTCTACCGTGGCACCATTGAGAGCGTCCTCTCCAGTTGTATCGCTGTGTGGGGTGGTGGCTGCACTGAATACAACATGAAGGCCCTGCAGCGCATAGTGAACACTGCTAGTAAGATCATTGGGGCTTCACTCCCCTCCCTGAAGGACATGTACACCTCCCATCTCACCCGCAAGGCGAAAGGGAAAGGCAGAGCCATGGAAATGACCTTGTGGTCAGACACTCCCATGTCATAAGCAACAAAGTTGCTGACCGGGGTCGTGATTTCGGTGATGACCAAGTCGAGTGTGTGGCCCTTCATATGAGTAGGGACATGGACATGTTGTGAGAGGTTGAGGAAGTCGAGAAGTTGTACGAATTCACAGGCAACCGGGCAGGAAGGGTTATCTACGTGAATATCTAAGTCGCCGAGAATTACGACATTTGAAGATGTAGTGCAGAGCGTAGTGAGAAGGTCATGTATTTCTGAGCTGAAGACTGAGTTTGGTTTGAGTTTGGGTGGCCGGTAAATGAGTGTGACGGGAAAAGGCATTTAGCAGCAAGGCATTCAAATGAGGTTGGTGAGGGGAGGGGAAGAGGTGTTATTTCCATCTCTTTTTTATGAAAAATGGCTAAGCCGCCACTCACCCGACCAGTACTGCGGGCTTTCTGGATATAGCTATATCCAGTTGGGCAGGTTATATTCAGGCTGGAATAGACCTCAGGCTGGTGCCAGGTTTCACAAGGACACATAATGTCTAAGCCCTTGTCCAGAATTTGTTCATTTATGTGTGGTGCTTTAAGTGTGAGTGACTGGATGTTAAACAGCTCCATTTTGACAATGTGGTGAGTCTCCAAAGTGGAACGAGGACACGGAAATCCACTCCACGTTTTCCACGCTGGTGAGTCTGTGACGCACCCACAGGGCCTCCAGGGCGCTCAGCTGAACAGATGGAAGGTATGTTGTGATCAGACCCAGAGTATACAAACTTGTGGCGATTACTTCTGTGAATGTATCGTGGACCGGAGAAAAGACCAGGTTTTTTGATGGCTGAAACACAGGCTGGAATTTTGTGCGTTCTCAATTCCAGTAAGCGGGGGATGGAATATTTCATCATTTCTCCGGTCGGAGGAATGCAGAGACTTGTTGACTGCGACGTTAGCCGTTGGCCAGGCTAGCCGGGATGCGATCGCGGGGGCTGCTAGCAGGCAGCCGGCTGGTAGCGGTGGTTGTTGAGATCCTGGTGCGATTGGTCCGGCCGCTTTATCCTGCGAGAAGTGCTGTGAAGAGCTGGTTGGAGGAATGCAGAAGCCTGTTGACTGTGATCTTAGTTGTTACCCAGGCTAGCCGGGATGTGTTGGCGGGGGCTGCTAGCCGGCAGTGGAGGTTGCTGCTATTGCTGGCAGCCAAAAGTTTCAGGGAGTTGCAGAGAGTTGCCAAAAAAAAGCCAGACTAGCCGGGATGCGTTGGCTGCTAGTAGGCAGTGGAGTTTGCCGAGTTGCCAAAAAGTAGCATAGAAAACACGCTAAAATACTAACTTTAAAATTGATTAAAAAAAAAGTTACAAAAGAAAAGTACTAAAACTAAGCTAACTCTGGTGGAGAAGCGGCGAACATTCAGCACCTGCGTCGTTTCCGACCTGCATGGTTTATGGAGTAACATACCGTGAAAGGCTGTCCCTTGTGAAAGGGCATTTGACCATCACGTTCCTCTGAGTCCCACTTCTCCCCATGTTTGGTGTTTCGAACCACAACGTTCTCATTGAAACGTGGATTATAATGGAGAGCAATGCCAGTGGGATGGTTCAGGTTAACATTGAATCTGAGATGAAAAATGGAAAAGATTTGATGGACATCATAGGTTATCATATATTTTATATACAAATAATAAAATAATTAATTTGCTCCAAAAGTGCGACTTATATATGTTTTTTTTTTTCACTTTATTGTGCATTTTATGGCTGGTGCGCTTTATACTCCGGAGCGACTTATAGTCCGAAAATTACGGTATATATTTTCAGGCACCTTGCTGAGTGGTCACTTTGAGTTGTCATGGTCCAAAAGTCATACAAGATACATCTTGCTGGATTTTTTCTCCACTTACATGGAAAATAATTGTTCTATTGAAATGTTATGACAATTAATAAAACATTACATGTTCTTTAGTAAAAGCGTTATTGTCGCGTGCCTGCTCTCCGAGCACCCAGGTCAACGCCCTGCTTCTGTTACCATCGTCACAGCCACACCCCCGGAGCAATCAGCGCTCATTGCCTGACACCTTTTTTTGCTTAATGATCACCACACCTGCTCCCGGCTCATCCACTCCCCTATTTAAACCCCACACACCAGTCAGTCCTTGTCAGTACGTCCCCGTATGACACCTGGAGGTTCCTTGTGCTAGTTGGCCTTCTTGCTTGTTTTCTGTTGCCAACCTTGTTGCCCGTTCAAACTGATTGACTACGCCCGAACGCTGCCTGCCCCAACCAATTGCCCGTCTCAAACCACAAATTCGCCTCACATCCTGCTCGCTTTTTGGTGCGACCTACGGCCCATCCTCGACTATACCAACGCCTCGTTCTTCTGCCACGCTGCGCCATAAACCACCCGCTTTCCACTTCCCCTCTCTCTCAAATCAATAAACAAAGTGTGACACTTGGTTGTTCTGCCTGATTTGTTACAGTTACGTATGTTAAGTTTGTTCCTCCTTTTAAATAGCCAAACAAATTGAAAGGCAAACATTCTCCAGAGTGAGTTTAGTGCAGATTCAAAATTTCCTTGTAATTTTATCCTGTGTTAAACATATAGTCATAGTACGCACTCATTTTGGGGCCAATTTTGTTCAAGGATGCCAAGTTTTCTTTTTTGTTTGGGGGAACACATTTTTTTAACGATGAACTTAGTTAATAAAATTCCAATTATGAATTATGAACTGGTCAAGTTCATTTTAAAATTTGTGAATTCAACTTTGAACTACATGTAGAAAAAGAACTTTCGCAGATAGGCACAACAATTAATTCATTCATATTCTAAATAATCCTCATCAGCCTATTGCAGCTGTCTTTGGGCTTTTAACTTGTTAAAAAAATGAAGCTTTTAAACTGATGATGGCTAACCTTGTTGCATTGGGGTGAACAGTTCCTTGGATAGTAATGAGCCTTCCTGTCTTAAATCCTCCACTGATAATGGCCTTGTATGGAACACTCTATAAACATATAACAAGAGTCAGGAAAACAGAATAACAAGCTAAGTGAATTTTTATTTCATTGTCATTATTTAACATTAACTTTCTACAGTACACAAGCCTTGGATGTCCCGTTGTCTCAAAAAATATTATTATGAATGTACTTTAATATTGTGTGTGCAACTGTGCTGTACATGACTGTAAAATTGTTTTAACAGACTCACAAAGAATGCAGGAACAAAACCTGGTTGCGATGGAAATCCAGGTTGCGGGGGGAATCCTGGACAAGGTGGAAATCCTGCCTGGTTTGGATACGTTACATGTAAAGGAAAGGTAGGCTGAGGAGGAAATCTGGGCTGGGCAGGAAATGCTGGCTGTCCAGGGAACTAAAAGCAATACATAAGTAGTTAGACTCAAAATTGCTTTAGTAAATTTACGAGTTTTTAATCATGTTGATTGTTACCATTGAGTTGCTGAAGGTTATGCAGGAAATGTCCACTTTTCCATCAATTGCAATAGTATTCACTTGGAAAAATGAAATACGATGTTTATACTCCATGAAGTGAGTGCCATTGATGTTCAACTAGAGGCAAAAAATATGGAATTATAAACTACTTTGTACTGCAGGGACAAATTTGCCGAAATTATGACAAAAAAGTTTTAACCTGGTAGGAATCGCTGGTGACTGTGATGAGCAGGTTGAAGGCCGAGCCAGTGGGTAAAGGAAAGTTTTGCTTCCTTTCTTCTCTACCCCAACGACCATGCTGGAAGGTATTGGCAACAATATAGCCAGGAAGACTGTCATACCGTGGATTGAAATGGAGCGCAATGTCTGCATTTGTATTAGAGCTGCACTGTAAATTCACATGGAACCTAAAAAAAAATTAAAAAAAACATAGCAATGGATTAAGCTTTTACATAGGATGTACAACTGTGTTTTTATCGGTGAAAATGCAGATACTGAAATAAGGAGGGGTTTAACCTGTCAGCTCCAGGTTGGACCCATCCACTGACTGTGATGGATTTGCCCACTTGGAGACCACCATTAATGGAACCAGTGAAGGGAATTCTCTACAAGGAGAACGGTTTCTGCATTAAATAAATCAAAATGCAAAACAAAGGCTGCGCACTAACCTTTGCACTGGTAGTGGACAAAAAAAAAGTGGGCGTCAGAATGTGTACCTGTGTTCTAAAATACGTTAAATCGCTTTTTTTTTCGGCGGGGAATTGTAGCACTGAGATACTTTTTTAATACAGTTCAATCACATAAATGCCAATGTTGGTTCATTTTACCTTCCCTTTACGGGAGGTTTACCTACCAAACTGCAACTGTACGTCCAGTGGGTAGATTATGTTCTGTTCTATATGATTATGAGAGGTATGAAGAGGTATGAAATGCGGAACAAAACATGTCTTTTTTTTTTCTTCCAACCTTTGAAACTTCAAAAACTCCGTAATTGTATGCCTGCTGTCTGTTTCTGCCGCAACCCGACACTTACCTCGTACGCACTGTAGTAAATCACAAACTGTTAAACTGCTGAAGGCACGCAAAGACAACCGAGTGAGTACGGAACTGATGTTAAAATACTCAGACGAGAAGCGACTGCTGAAACACCCAGGCCCTTGAGTAACGGGACAAATTCCAATTCACTCCCTCTCCTCTCAATGCTTCACAAGAAGAGACTGGTGTCAGAGCAAAATATATTCAACAAACAAAAGCATATCCCTCTTACCGGATTATAAAACGGCTGAGGGAAAGCCATCATACAAGGGAGTGTACAGTCGAGTTCGCTTTTGATGTCGCTGTGAGACGTGAGGACTGTGTTCAAGTATCAATTCCGCTTAAAAGTTTCGATTCTGTATAAGTGGGCGGGACGCAACATGCTGGCGTTTTAAGCGATTTTTTTTTTCAGGAAGGATGCTATATGAGCGAGACGACACGACATAACTTTTCTGGATTAAAAAAAAAACTGTATGTCACTGATTTGATTAAATTGTTAGATGTTCCGTCTGATATGTGCCGTTGGCTGTAAAATTTGTGGCCACCTTCAGGTTTAAGATCAACTGAAAGTTTATTGACATTTATCTGTATAACAACAGGAGCATTGCGACTAATATCTCATCATTTGAGTGTGACTGGATTCCCCACGCCTCTTGTTTGGTGTTTTTTTTTCTTTTTCTTTTTTTAACCTTTGTACTAAATATTATCCATCCATGTTCTGTGCCGTTCTGTTCCCACGGGGGTCACGGGCGTGCTGGAGGCTATCCCGGCCGTCATCGGGCAGTAGGCGGGGGACACCCTGAACTGGTTGCCAGTCAATCGGAGCTTTGTAAATATTATTCATGCCGAAAGTACAAAATAAATCCCACCCAAGTTGTGACCGATGGCCAACGAGCAAACATTAACCATTTTTGCATTTGCACTCATTTCAATGTGAAAAGAATATATATCACACAATTTGTCCGTTATGCACACGTCAAAGGTGGAATTTACCATGCTTCTCAGTTACTTGTTTAGTTTTTAACCCTTTTATGTACTGTTTTCTGTTGTACCTGAGGGTCGTGAGTCACTACTAGGTGGTGCTGCCTCAAAGAACCTGAATTTAGTCAGGAGAATAGTGTGTTACTGATGGTATTCTTTGTTACTTTGGTGCCAGATCACTGCAGATCATTCATTAAGTCCTCCCATGCGCTTCTGAGATTTTTGCTCACCGTTCTTGTGATCATTTTGACCTTGAGATGTTGTGTTGGAGCCCCAGGTCAAGGCCATTATTTACCAAATTGTGTTTTTCCACTATAATTTGCAAATAGATTCTTTAAAAATCAGACAATGTGATTTTCTGTATTTTTTTCCCCATTTTGTCTCTCATAGTGTGTCTCAAGTGTACCTTTGATGAAAATGACAGGCATCTCTAATCTTTCAAGTGGGAGAACTTGCACAATTGTGGCTACTTTTTTGACCCAGTGTGTGTGTGTATGTTTACGTATGTTTGTTTATATATATATATATATATATATATATATATATATATATATATATAGATAGATAGATAGATAGATAGATAGATAGATAGATAGATAGATAGATAGATAGATAGATAGATAGATAGATAGATAGATAGAGATATAGATAGATAGATATGGCGGCTCGGTGGAGCACTGGGTAGCACGTCCGCCTCACAGTTAGGAGGGTGCGGGTTCGATTCCACCTCCGGCCCTCCCTGTGTGGAGTTTGCATGTTCTCCCCGAGCCCGCGTGGGTTTTCTCCGGGCACTCCGGTTTCCTCCCACATCCCAAAAACATGCTTGGTAGGCCGATTGAAGACTCTAAATTGTCCCTAGGTATGAATGCGAGTGCGGATGGTTGTTCGTCTCTGTGTGCCCTGCGATTGGCTGGCAACCAGTTCAGGGTGTCCCGCGCCTACTGCCCGATGACGGCTGGGATAGGCTCCAGCACGCCCGCGACCCCCGTGGGGACTAAGCGGTTCAGAAAATGGATGGATGGGTGGATGGATGGATATATATATATATATACGTAAACATACACGTGTATATATATATATATATATATATATATATATATATATATATATATATATATATATATATATATATATATATATATATATATATATATATATATATATGTGGGATCATTGCGACTTCAAGGATAGGACTGTGCAGGTAGACATTTTAATAGAACAATTGAATGGGGAAGTTCAGTAGTTGTTGGCTCGTTGAACTCTTGTTTTGTTAAATAAAGAGCCGTTTACCAAACCCACGTCTTTCCTGGTACTTTGTTAACGCTACAATATGGTTATACACTAGATCTCTGCAGCGCACGCGCGGCATTGTTGACATAAAGAACGAGGAATTTGATAGATGGATTTAATTATTTGGAGTGACACAGATGGTTTGATAATATTGTTTTAATATGATACTTATTTGAAATATACTTTATATATCGTTAAATGGGTCTGTGGAATAATTAGAAATGCAACTTACAACGGGTCCGACGTCAGCATATGCGGCATTGTTTACATAAAGCACGATCGATGGATTTAATGAATTGGAGTGACACAGACGGTTTGATAAACGTGTTATTTATGTAATACTTACTTGAATAACTGAATGTTGCGTCAGGCCCGTTCTCAGCTCCTCGTTTGTGTATATGTCACGTTAGCATACCGTATCGTTTAGCCTGTTGTTGCTGGTTCATGTCTGTTTTTGGTGAGGTATTTTGACAAATAAAATTGCCCCAAAAGTGCGATTTATACTCCGGTGCGACTTATATGTTTTTTTTTTCTTCACTGCGTGCGTGCGTGCGTGCGTGCGTGCGTGCGTGCGTGCGTGCGTGCGTGCGTGCGTGCGTGCGTGCGTGCGTGCGTGCGTGCGTGCGTGCGTGCGTGCGTGCGTGCGTGCGTGCGTGCGTGCGTGCGTGCGTGCGTGCGTGCGTGCGTGCGTGCGTGCGTGCGTGCGTGCGTGCGTGCGTGCGTGCGTGCGTGCGTGCGTGCGTGCGTGCGTGCGTGCGTGCGTGCGGCGCGGCACATCCCACATCCCGTCAGCGATCATTGCGACTTCAAGGATAGGACTGTGCAGGTAGACATTTTAATAGAACAATTGAATGGGGAACTTGCATTTTAATAGAACAATTGAAACTTGAAAGCGGAGGAAGATTATTATTAGTAGTAGTACCAATTAGAAAGTATATTCTTACATAGATGGCTTGATATTTACAACAATGGCTTCAGGACCATACATTAGATGTCTGTCTCTGTGTTGTCTGGTCACAAGATGAAAAAGTAAATGACAAATCCTCAGGAGCAGTGTATTCCAGATTCCTGAATATCACTGTTCATTTGTTTTTATCTCTTATCTGGTGGTATTATTACAGATTCCCCTTCAGTTTGACATCAATTTCAATACAAATTCTATATTCTGCCTTTCAATCTGTGTCAGTGTCAGGTGGCTGGCTTCAGATGCCAGGGACTGGGGGTGAAATCCTGGTCAAGGCCAATGGTAGCACCTACGGGTGGGTTGCATCAGGAAGGGCATCTGGCGTAAAAACTGTACCAAACATCACACGAGTAACATCATATGACCCCTGACTAAAAAGGACTAGCCAAAAGTCAAACAACAATCTGTGTCACAGTGTGTACTGTATGCATAACTTTAACCAGTCTAATTGTGGACTTCCTCTTTGGGAAGCTTAAACTAAAACTAACAATTAACGAGATGAATGAACCTCGCAGAAGGTTCTGAGTCCAGATATCAACTTTAATGTATTAAATTACTGATCACATAACATAACTTTTTGCACAAATCCTCTGTAAATCTCCCGAAAATAAAACAAACAAACATACATCTCAAAACTATAAACACTTATCATACGTGCATTTTTTTCCCCACAATTTAGAACTGTCCCCTAATTCTGGTATAGGTTTTCCCAAGAATAAGGAAATAAAGCACACTTTTATCCCCTACTTTTAGCATTACATAAATATGCTTTTTAGAGCAGGTCTACAGGTCTATATTTAAGTGAACTCCTCCACTGCAAGTGTGACAATTTGAGGACGATTTCAGCTATATTTAGCAAAAATCTCAATGCCTCGAGCAACCCCGTCCCCCCCACAGGCCGTTTTATATTTTATTTTTTTCAAAGTTATGAGCATCAGCAAATCATCACTGTCAGGTGTATAACTGTCTAAATGTGGTCAGTTTTGTATTTTCTCGCAAATTTATGCTATTGGTGTGTTCTTATTTATACAAAGATTTATTGTTAGTAGGGAGAGATGGAAATTCCCCACAAATTGATGCGATTGGTGAGTGCCCACTTAGGTTTCTTATTTATACAAATAGTATACAAATAGTTATTGTTAGCAGGGAGAGATGGAAAAACAGGCAGGATATGGCTATTGTAAGACCAGGGATCCCTATCCCTATTCTCAAGTTTTTAGAATGCCTTTCTCTCTTTTTGATGACTGCTGATTGTTTATTTTGTGTGTGTATTGTATTGTATTGTATTGTATTGATCACTAAAATGCCTAATTATATTTGTCAATTTAGTGTGAGGGTTTGTGTATATTGTGCATATTGCAGACACATTGCTAAACACAGGTACTCCATTGGCATACAAGCAATTGAAACATCCATATCCCATAATGTGTCCTTTAAGGTATTTTGAAAAACAAAATGGAACAATAAAAACATTTGAACAGCAACTCATCTAATCTCTGTATATTCATTTGTTCATAAACTATGAAAACCATCAATTTTAATGTTATTACCACTCGCGTACATTGAAGAGGAGCTAGAGCCAATAAGCTGAATACAGCACCCTCTGTGCTATGAAGCTTTTTAATAGAGGGAATACAGTGAAAAACAGTTAGTGGTGAAGTAAGAGGAGGAAGCAGTCAGCCGGTTAGATGAGGAACTACTGAGCAGCTTAGCAATTTATAAAAATGAAATTTTTAATTGCAGAAACTAAGACATTTATGTCACTAATATCTTAATCTTAATTCAGTTTTTGATTTATTATACATATTAATATAACCCCTTATGGGGGAATTTAAAGTACACTCTCCTGTAGATAGCTACCTATATTCCGGAGCGACTTTTAGTCCGAAAAATACGGTAGTAGTATTATTGTTCATTGTCTGAGAGGAGGATGAGCGAAGATAATGATTCCATGGTCCATCCACCATTGGAGTGGAAAAGATATACAGTAAAATAATGACAGCTTTAAACAGAGGCGTATAGAATAAAGAGAAATATTGGTATTCAAAATCTTGAACATGATAATCAGGTACAGCAGGAGAACGTGGATTAGGACATCGCAGAATGAAGAGAGAAAAACTGTGAAAATCGGACCATATCATGAAACTGAGATTTACGTAACCTCTGAAAGGTACAAACTTAATAGTCAAAGCAAAGTCACTTCCTGTACATTCCTGATACATTGCAAAACAACTTCATCAATCTGCAAAATCATTTTTGGGGAGTTAATTTCTAACCTTGTTTGCAAGCTGAATTCTCACGGTATAAACACGAGAATCCATCTTGTCCCAGGCCCGCACAACTGAATGACCGAACTAATCACAAAGCAACAATGTGTTTAGGGTCAAGACATGTTTCTGCGCCAAAAACAAGACGCGCTGAGCCGGGGAAAACCAACGAACCAACCACACTGGTGACACCAGTGGACGAATGCATGGATGCTGCGATTAATTCTGTTTCTGCAGTTACTCACACTTTCCTTTTAGAACGTTTGTGCTTCTTTAACGTCCTCATTAGAGTTTCCGCTGTTGCGATTGGTCAAAACAAAAGTTTGATAGGCTGCACAGGCTGCACAGGTTGCCACATCACCCAATCAGCTCTAAGTATTGTGCTCAATTGTCCCTCCTTTCCCAAGCAAATCACAGTGGAGTGGTCCCCGATTGATACTGTGAAGAACTCCGTCGAGTGATTCACATATCAATCTGGTTCTTGTCATGTTGGTTCATTTCCCGTCGTTTCAAGCTTCCTTTTTGTGTATCACTGTGAGTGAAGTTGATTGTTGGTTGGACCCCCAATTTCTATCATACAGACTCAAGAGACTTCTAGAAGTGTCCAGGGTGAGACAGTCGGCGGTTCAGTTTCGGCAGCCTGTCCAACATACTCGCCAGCTGGGTGAAGGTTGGCCTGTCATCAATTTCAAATGACCAGCAGGTAGAAAGGATCTCCTGTTGTGGCAAAACATTGATACATGCCAACATTAGTTGTTACAAATTGACAGATTTGTGCATCAGTATCAGGCACTCACCATGACATGACAATTTTCATGAACCATATGGCACTTGGGAAACATATTGTATCTTGGATATTTATTTGAACTACAGGGACACTGCTGGAAATTTCTGGACAGGATGATAAACATACTGCCATTATTCACAACACGATTGGCTGGCGACCAGTTCAGGACGGCTGGGATAGGCTCCAGCTCCCTCGTATGTATCAGCGATTTGAAAGATGAATGAATGAATGAATGTATTAACAAAAAGTAGACAATTTGTACAAGTTTGTATTTAGCAGAAGAAACATGAAGTCGATGCTGAAGTCCACTCACGACACATTATTATGACTGTAATGATCACTTCAACTCCAAACCCCATCAACATCTGGAAATGCTCCTTAAGGTTAAATTTTCCTCCACCAATTAATATAATGTCAACTTTCGGCCATCATTGTAATGTAATAGAAATAAAATTTCTCCTGAAGTCAAGTATGGCATCACGTCTCGTCTCCGCTCCTCATCGTTTCCTCATGGGTCAGTGTTTGTTGTCATGGTTTCCGTTCGCGTCTGTGCACTCGCCCCTCCCCACCTGTGTCCTACCAGTAATCACTGTACTCGCCGCCACCTGCCCCTTGTTTCCAGTCATGTCTGTGTGTCGTACCCGGTCGGATTGTTCCGTAAGCCTGTTGCCAATCCTGTTTGTCAGTCCTGTTAGTCAGTCCTGTTGTCCTCCCTCTTTGCTCCTGCCTGTTTTCCTGTTTGCCAGTTTGTTCCTGCCTGTTTGCCTCCCTGCTATGTCCTCCTGCCTGTTTGTTCCCCTCATACTCTCCTCCACCACCCTTTTCCCTTTAACATAAACCTTGGTCCGAGCTGCATTTGATCGCCCTGCTCCATTCCGCACATGACACATGGAGGGCTTCTTATCCGAAAAGGAGATGCTTTAAGCGCCCACACTTGGCTGGCTACACATTACTAGAAGTCCAGTGCTCTCGCAGTTATTTATCCGTAATTGACGCACACGAGCGGGATGACTGGGCAGCGCGAAACAGGCTGCTGCATCTCATACTCCTGGATGGAGCTAGATGGGCGGAGGGCGGTTGCAACAACGGAGAGGTCAGAAAATTGCAGGCAGGGAGCTTCTTCAGGCGACGCAGCCGGGAGATCCTCCCAGCTGCCTCACAGGCTGTGGCTGGCATGTGATCGGCGGTGGACTATGAGCTTTTTGGCTGCGGCAGAGAGGCCCATGTCTGGGAGGTAAAAAGCTGAAATCGTGCTGCTAATCTTGTTAGTTTAGCCGTTGGATACAAATTCTGCCTTGAAAAGCCATAGGAGCTAGAGGGAGCAGTGTCTGTTAACCTGTCTGACTATGAGCTGTAGTAACCTTTGTGTCACTTAATGGCCAAAAATTACGACCAATCGCCACTAAAGTTCTGGTGCGCATTCCACCTCTTGTCCACTTCAACCTGTAAAAATAATTTTAAAAACTATCAGCACAATTGTTTAGATTTTCTGAGATGCCTGGTACATCCTTGTCTTTGAATTGGCAGCACTTTTGACTGCATTTACGATTGTGGAGATTGAGCTTTTATATTCACTCAAATGTCCATTTTTCGTATCCATTTCCACGTAAACACAATATGTTAATCTGTGATGTCAAGCGAGCATGCTGGATCTCTTTGCCTCCAGCTAAGCCATGGCCCCAAAATGACACCACATTGTTTATGAACTCTTAAAAGGGTCCATACACACAGTTAAAAAGTGAATATTACAGTGAAATCAACCTAAAAGTCTTTTAAGACAATGTAATAGCTCTACTTTATGCTATAGACTTACCATAACTTCCTTGCCCAGGTTGGCATCTGTCTGCACCCTCTTCATGCCCTCATTGCTACCCACTAACCAGATTTTGGCTTCCACGGGATGGTTGGTGATTGGCCAATCTCGAGCATGCAACTCATACCAGATTGTACTGAAAAAAAGGCAATATCAAGTTAAATAAAACAAATGGGAAATGAATTGCACTTCTAAACCAAAAAAACATGTATGCCTAATATATTGATAATTTATATGAGAAAAGGATTGTCCTGGCATCTTTTTACACCTACAACAATGGTGTGGACTTCAAGAGAATGTTTGATGTCGACACATGGGTCTGGTGCAACATGCTGAGTAGTTGAACAGATCTGACATTTGTGCAGTAATGTTACTCTCAAGCCATTTTTTTTTTTGCTTTCAGGCTTAGAACCAACCAATAATCACCATGAACATTTGGAATATTTTAAAGAATGTTAACTCTAGCTTTTTATGTAATTATTAGTTTTGAATTGACAACATTTAATACCCAAAAGCATAAACATCGGCAGCTTTCGAGAACGGCAGCTGGTCCTCTGCAACCTCTGGGCTCATCACATGAACAATCTCTGGGGACAGGTAGTTGATCCATCCTTGGGGTATTTTCAACACACTCTTTCTTCTATTCACACAAAACATTGCAATCACAATGTAGACAATAATAGCATAAACTGAAGACATCTGTTGCATTCTTACCTTCCTTCTTCTACCACACCGGCCATCCCAAACAGACCAAAATCTGTTATAACTACTCTGTTGGAGTCATAGAACACATTCTTGGACTTCAGATCTTTGTGAATGATGCCTTTGGCATGCAGATAGCCCATTCCCTTTGGTAGAGACAAATATGGAAATAATACATAGCAGTTTGGGACTGTCAAAAGTCAGCCTCATGTTGTGAAAAAATGGTATCGGTTTAGCTGTCCATACCGTAGTTTTCGGACTATAAGTCGCGTTTTTTGTCATAGTTTGGGTGGGGGGGCGACTTATACTCAGGAGCGACTTATATGTGATTTTTTTCACAAATTTTCAAAATTCAAAAATCTGCGATGTAGTGAAACCGCGATAAACGAACTGCGATGTAGCAAGGGATTACTGTCATTTGAACTGCAAGTGATGTCACCCGTGCCGCGCGGCGGTTGTTTGCATAAAGGGCAAAGGATTCGATCACGGCATGACAAAAATGACGAGGGGCTCCACGTACTACCCGTATCATTAGCGGCTTTGTTTGTAAGTGACACGGAGGACGAAGAGTTTGAAGGATTTAATGATTTGGAGTGACACAGAAGATTTGAAAAACTATTATGGCTTTTACGCACGCCAGGTCCTTCTCTTTCACCTCCGTGGATGGAAGTCGGGGGCCGGCGCTCGGCCGGGTGGCTGTCCGGGGATGGTGGATGGGGCTCGGACATGGTTTTTACGCACGCCCGGTCATACACCCGGTAGTTGTTGGCTCGTTGAACTCTTGTTTTGTTAAATAAAGAGCCGTTTACCATAGTTAATTGAAATATACTTTATATATCGTTATATGGGTTTGTGGAATAATTAGAAATGCAACTTACAACGGGTCCGACGTGAGCATATGCGGCGCATACGCGGCATTGTTTACATAAAGCACGATCGATGGATTTAATGAATTGGAGTGACACAAATGGTTTGATAACCATGTTATTTATGTAATACTTACTTGAATAACTCTAAATGTTACGTCAGGCCCGTTCTCAGCTCCTCGTTTGTGTATATGTCACGTTAGCATACCGTATCGTTTAGCCTGTTGTTGCTGATTCATGTTTGTTTTTGGTGTTGGATTTTGACTAATAAATTTGCCCCAAAAGTGCGACTTATACTCCGGTGCGACTTATATATGTTTTTTTTTCACTTTATTGTGCATTTCATGGCTGGTGTGACTTATACTCCGGAGCGACTTGTAGTCCGAAAATTATGGTACATACTATACGTATGAAAAAATTTAAATGAATTCAGGCAGGACGTTGTGAAACAAAACATCAACAAAGAAAAAAACACAAAACAGTGACTTGCAAATCCATCCATCCATCCATTTTCTGTCCCGCTTTGTCCCCACGGGGGTCGTGGGCGTGCTGGAGCCTATCCCAGCGGTCAACGGGCAGTAGGCTGGGGACACCCTGAACCGGTTGCCAGCCAATCACAGGGCATACAGAGACGAACAACCATCCGCACTCGCACTCATACCTAGGGGCAATTTAGAGTCTTCGATTGGCCTACCAAACATGTTTTTGGTATGTGGGAGGAAACCGGAGTACCCGGAGAAAACCCACGTGGGCTCAGGGAGAACATGCAAAGTCCACACAGGGAGGGCCGGAGGTGGAATCGAACCTGCACCCTCCTAACTGTGAGGCGGACATGCTAACAAGTCCACCACCGATCCACCGACTTACAAATCCATTTCAACCTATTAAAAACAGCAAATTCAACCTACATTAAACATACTGTATATTGAACCTAAATCAATACACTACAAAGCAGTGCTGTAGTACTCGAGTCGGAGTCCAGACTATACACATTTTTGTTGACTCAGACGTGACCATCGAGAACTGGCGTTAACAAATATGAAGCAACCTGCAAATTCTGTAAAAACAGAATTTCAGACCCATATTGCACCACACCGAACTTTGTGTGACACTTGCAAAGCTCTAACAAAAAGAGGTACCATATTTTTTGGACTATAAATCACTACTTATTGCACAAGCTTTGGATTGTGACTTGTAGTCCGGTGCAGCGTGTCTATGGATTTTTGTGATTTTTGTGACGTCTATCTGTCCGTCCGTCCCTCCCTCCTCAAGACAATGATGTGTCAATCAATTGTCAGACTGCCTTTGTACCGTACATGCAGAAGGGCATGCAGAAGGGCATAGAAAGAGCTCCATCCATTCATTTTCCATACCGCTTGTCCCCACGTGGGTCACAGGCTTGCTGGAGCCTATCTGAGACATAACAATCGACTGTTGAGAGGGATACAGAATGCTGACTCAAAAAGATCCACCCTGAATGAGTCTGTTAACAGTCTTAGAGAAATTACTCAAATCAACATGTGAATGTTATTTTGCACCTTCTACCTCTCTGGTCTCATTTGTAACTAACAAAAAAATTATTATGTTGGTCTAGGATGCATGTTTACAAATGGAGGCAAGCCATCTCGCTGCACATCTTCGTTGCATGCACTCGTGACTCCTTCCTGTGTCAATGTGTCAAAATTAAGACATTTCCATCAATCTATTATCTGTACTGCTTGTTCCCACGGGGGTCGTGGGCGTGCCGGACGGAGCCTGTCCCAGCCGTCATCGGGCAGGAGGCGGGGGACACCCTGAATTGGTTGCCACCCAATCGCAGGGCACATAGAGACGAACAACCATCCGCACTCACACCTACGGGCAATTTGGACTGCTCAATCGGTCTTGATCCGCCCCTGATCACTGACATATAAAATGGGTGAGAAAATTGAACCCCAAAATTTTGGGCTTATTTGAACACGAACTAACCCTCAAAAAACTAATTAAATTTTGTCAACAAAATTTACCAAATTGACAAACAGCACCAGACTAATCTTGCAGTCATCAATCGAGAGAAAATGACAGTTGCAAAAAATAAGCCTTCATCAGTTTGAGGCCCTATTTTCAGGCTCAGCCAAGTATTTTCCCAGATTTACATATGAGTTGACTTTCCTTTTTTCAATCAAAGCAGCTCTCATTATTTTTAAAATCAGGGCTCACACAGTCTTTGACATTGTGGAAGCAGAAATTGCGTTTGTACTGGTAAACTGCCCTTGCGGATGATGTAACTGTACAGGTAATTTGGGCAATTGAAGACCACCTTTCACCCATATGTGATCTCCTCACCATCCATCCACAGTTATGTCACACAGTCAAGACGTTGCTATCAAAATATTTTTAGGATAAAAATTCATTAAAAAATTTATTTCCACGTTTTGAGGGAATGTTTCAGTGTTTTCATTGTTGTGAATGAAATACATTGACATGGACCACCACCTTGATTCCCCAAGTAGTCTAATTAATAGGATCATCAATTGCAAAAACATTAGTTTGTATATATGTATAGGTTGAAAGGGATTTACAAATCATTATATCATGTTTTTATTTCTGTTTTACACAGTGTCCTAACGTCATTGTAATAAAAAAAGAAAAAAAAAATCCATTTTGTATTGATGCTTCTTACCTTTACAATTTCTTGTGCAATCTGTCTGGTATTATTTATATCCAACAAATGACCTCTTTCTCTTACAAAAGAGTATAAAGGCACCCCTTTACAGAAACTGCAAAGCAAAAAAAATATGCAGCATTGTCACAAAAATGTTAACATCTGTGTTTATATATTGGAGGGGGAAAGAAAAAAAACATAAACAGAAATTAGTCATCTGAGTTCTACCTGGTGACAATAGCAAGGTGGGGCGGGGCCATGCAGGCCCCCATGAACAAGATGACATTTTCATGTCTGGTTTGCCTGTAGTTCATCACCTCCTTCTTAAAAAGCTTCAGGTGCTCCTGGTTATTGCCGTCGACCTCCACAAGGCGAATGGCGACCTCACCGTGCCAGCGACCCCTGAACACCTTCCCCCAACGACCCTGGAGAGTTGAAAGACACTCATGTTTGGTGTCTGCTTGACCCCTTGTCAAGACAAATATCTCATCGTATTTCACCATAATTGATTATTCCAATTGTTGTCCTTACTCATATTTTTTTCATTTTTTTTATTTTTATTTAGCACACATAGAAATAACACAAATGTCACATGAAGAAGAAAAAATAATTCAAAGAAAATAGTAATGCACAAGGAAGACAAGAAACCCTGACGGGCTTATAAGGTGTCTCCCTCAGACTTCAAGTTAAAATTAAAGAGATTTTTATAAAAATATATCTAATCAGTCAATTAGCCTACTATTTGAAGTAGGATTAAAATCAGTGTAATTAGAAAGGGATGGCAATAATTACTTAATAAACAAATAATGATAATAAATCGTTAGTAAACAAATAATAGCATCATCAAGGCAAAATAATAACAGTAGCCAAGGTAACAAGCACCCTAACTCAGGTAATACTACTATAGTTCATAGTGCATATGTGATTTGTGAATATGTATTGTTTCACGGCAGTTTTAAACATGAAGGACGGAAGGTCAAAGAAATGGATAGGAAGTTGATTAAATACTTTGGCACCCCTGAAATGAAAACTAAATTTGGAGAGGGAAGTTTGTACGGGGGCAACTCAAGTCTAGCTTTATTTCTGGTGTTATGAAAGTGATAGTCTTCCCTTCTCCTGTAAAAGCTATTGAGTGTAATGGGGAACTGATTGTGGGTTGCTTTGAAGACTGAGCTGTGTGGAGAAGGTTTACCTGGTATATTCTGAGAATTGATAGTTCCTGAAATAGCAGTAGTGAATGAACAAGGTAGTTAGCATGTAGAATGATTTGGACACAACGCTTTTGTAGACAATGGATGCGATTCGACTTGGTAGGATGAGTGCTGGCCCAAATCACATTGGGATAATTGATATATGGATAGATTAGGGAGTAATAGAGCATCAGAGTTGTTTTTCTGTCCAAAGTATGCCCTAGTTTGCTCAAAATACCAGTATTCCTAGCAATTTTAGAAGATATTGTACTAATATAAGATTTCCAGCATAGTTTGTCATCAATTAAATGCCCACAAATTTGACAGATGAAGATAGAGAAATTAACTTATTGTCAATAAAGACCACTACGTCTTTGTTGCCCAAACAACTTCTCCCACAGTTGAACAATAAGAAGTTTTTTTATATATATTCAAAGACAATTTATTTGCTTTGAACCACCGAGAAAAAGTTTGCAAATCGTTGTTTATTACTGAGAGGTGTTTGAGATTGCTATGTGAATAAACAACTAGTATCATCAGCAAATAAGATGGTTGACAGATGGTGAGAGGCTCTACAGAGATCGTTAATATAAATTAAAAAACAACAGGGGTCCAAGAATGTAACCTTGTGGGACCCCATATTTGATGTCTAACTGGGGTGAGTCAAATTATTATAATTTTTTTCGCGGGCTGCATTGTAGTTATAGCTTCTTTCGGAGGGACATTATGACTGTCAACCCAAATAAATGTATGAGCACCTCATATTATATACAGTAAAAGCTACAAAACAAACTGACAAATAACTTGTTTTCAAATCAGAAGAGTAAAAACTGGTCAAACATAAAAAAAAAAGATATGATTAAAAGTGAAGACAAGTTGCAATTCTAGTGATGACACACGCATTTGATGCACAATTTGTCTTGCGGACCACACAAAAATGGGCCGTATCTGGCCCCCGGGCCTTGAGTTTGACACCAGTGCCTTAAATGAAACATTGTTTCCTCTCTTTCAAGTAGCTGGCAAACCAATACAGTGAGACATCAGAGACACCAATATGCTTTAATTTTGATAAGAGAATCTCATGGTTTATCGTATCAAATGCCTTGAATAAATCAAGGAAAACTGCAATAGAGTATTCTTTCATAACATGAGCTTTGTATAGTTTCTCTGTTAAATGAGAGATAGCCATGTATGTTGAATGAGACTTACAAAAGCCATACTGGTGTTCATATAGTATATTGTGATTATTGAGGAAGCTACACAGTCTATTGTGGGAAGTTTTTTCCAAGCTCTTGGACATGACAGGTAAAATGGATATTGGGCGATAATTGGTAAGAACTGTCGGGTCATCATTTTTAAAGATTGGTACAATCTTAGCCAACTTTAGTTCCTGTGGGACAATGCCCTTTGAGAAAGACAAATTAAAAATGTACGTAACATAAGGGTTTCACAATCCAGATTGCAACTTCTTTCACAAGTCTGGAGTCAAAGTGATCATGACCAGAAGTGTTTTTAAGAGATGAAATTATGTTATGAATCTCTTGTTCAGTGGCTAGGGTCAGAGTAAAAGCTGCAGAAGTACTAGTCTCCATATAATTGATTGGGTTATCGGCTACTTGTGGAATTTGTCTGGCTAAGGTTGGTCCAATTTCTGTGAAGAATTCATTAAATTTACAGGTGATTGTTTTGGGATCTGATAAAGGCTTGTCATTTACTGTGAACTCAGAGGGAAATGGATTGGATGATTTCTTTTTATTCAGGATTTCCTTTACTGTAGACCACAACGCTTTCATGTTCTTGCTGCTTTTGACGATTTCATTGACATTGTTGGGAAAAATGTTCTACATTATCATTAGATTCCATGGGTTTAATGCAAAATGTTCGCTGTATGGCAGTTTGACCTTGTGACCAGGGAGCTTCCAACCGTTAAGCAAAAACATCTGGGTTTGCTCTTCCATGAGTTGGGATGTACATGTCTGGAGCCATGAGTCGAGATATATATGTTTACAGTCATGTCTGGAACCATGAGTCGAGATATACATGTTTACAGTCCTGAGTCGTTAAGCAAGAACGTCCTGGATTTGAATGATGACACCGTTGAAAGGTCTATACTGCTCTCCTTAAGTAATAACATCTGGGTTTTCTGTCTCATGTGTTAAACTGACTGCTGTGAACAAATGAGAAACTGTACATTTGTGTAAACCCCACCCATTGTATTTAATCAATAAAAAGCGGCCAGCCTGAAGAAGGGCACGGTTTTTGAGCAACACTTGCTGTTGTTTAATCACCGTCCTTTTGCAAAAGAAGCTTTGTGGCCATTGAAGACAACTCTCTCTGCCTCTGTGAAATTCTTTGTAAATGTTGAAGACCCAACAGACATAATGTTTTTTTTTTGCAGCTCTGATCACATGGTTGAGTTTGTTTCTATATTGTTTGTATTTATCATGATTCATAGATGAAGAATTAGCGATGAATTTTTTGTCCAGTTTATTTTTGTGCCTAATAGATTTGGTAAATATGAAGGCAGGAGATATTGTTTTGATTTCCATTTTTTGGTTCATTAATAACATAGTATCTTATTTGATCCTGCATAGCCTTATAAAATACAGAAAAACAAAATTTACTAAATGCTGTGATATCCATGGGCTGTTGAGCCCTACAAATCGTCCCTAGGTGTGAGTGCGAGTGCAAATGGTTGTTTGTCTCTGTGTGCCCTGCGATTGGCTGGCAACCGGTTCAGGGTGTCCCTCACCTACTGTCCGATGACGGCTGGGATAGGCTCCAGCACGCCCGCGACCCCCGTGGGGACAAAGCGGGACAGAAAATGGATGGCTGGATGGATTTGCAAGTCACTGTTTTGTGTTTTATTCTTTGTTGATGTTTTGTTTAACACAACGTCCTGCCTGAATTCATTTACATTTTTCATACGTATAGTATGTACCGTAATTTTCGGACTATAAATCGCTCCGGAGTATAAATCGCACCCCCATGGGGACTAAGCGGTTCAGAAAATGGATGGAGATATATATATCACAGACTGGATGGATGGATGGATGGATGGATGGATGGATGGATGGATGGATGGATGGATGGATGGATGGATGGATGGATGGATGGATGGATGGATGGATGGATGGATGGATGGATGGATGGATGGATGGATGGATGGATGGATGGATGGATGGATGGATGGATGGATGGATGGATGGATGGATGGATGGATGGATGGATGGATGGATGGATGGATGGATGGATGGATGGATGGATGGATGGATGGATGGATGGATGGATGGATGGATGGATGGATGGATGGATAGATAGATAGATAGATAGATAGATAGATAGATAGATAGATAGATAGATAGATAGATAGATAGATAGATAGATAGATAGATAGATAGATAGATAGATAGATAGATAGATAGATAGATAGATAGATAGATAGATAGATAGATAGATAGATAGATAGATAGATAGATAGATAGATAGATAGATAGATAGATAGATAGATAGATAGATAGATAGATAGATAGATAGATAGATAGGTAGATAGGTAGATAGGTAGATAGATAGTCTGATATGACATGTTAACATGTGCAATACAATTATGTGCAGAACACATTATATGTATAATATCTTGTGCAATTTCAGATACAAAGTCAGTCTACCACCTGCTGCTACTACTGGGAATACAACTTTGCGTGACCCTAGATGCAAAGCAACTCACCAAATACTCCAATCCTGCACCAGCGGACAAAGTTACATTCTCCACTGTCCTCCTTATATATGCCTATTCTGTATTCTATACTATCCCACTCTATGTTTCACACTCCCATTCCCTCCTACAAAACACCAACGGAGCAGCGCTCCCAATTTCATTGTATACTTGCTATACCTACCTATATACAATGACAAAGGCATTCTATCCTATTCTATTCTATTCTATTCTATTCATGGCCCCACGAGGAAACCATAACTACGATGTGGCCTACAACAAAAATGAGTTTGACACCCCATCTTTAGACGATCAACCACTGTTGTAGAAAACAATGACCTTCAGCATTAATGGACTCTTTGGAGCCAAAATATGTACTTCCATCTCGACATTACGAGGACGGCGCAAACCGACAAGCAAGCGCATGCTCAAGCTCTTTTATCAATGAACACTGTTTAATCAATGTACGGTTTAATAAGGGTTAAAATTCTAGGTGGTGTTCAAGTTTAAACAAAGTAAACTGTCATCCCCTTGATTCTTGACAATATATGGTGTTATATGTCCTATGTATGCTGTGATTTTTTTTTCATGTTTACATGCTGCTTTTTGGTTTTATTTCAAGGAATGAGCATCTCTGTCTTCACCTTTCCTACAAGCTCTCCGAGTTGCAGCTCCTCATATGGGATGTCCCATTCCTGCAGGTAAACGCTGGTCTGACTGGCTTTACGATCGATGTCCCCCCTCCAACGGCCAACAGTCCGACGACGACAGATAGACGAGGGGAGGTCTTCCAGCCCATCTTCATCATAGTCCTCATTGGAGAAGTTCTTGACTTGGCAATCAGGATGATTCTCCTCTGCTCTCTGATAAAGAACAACATACAGTATACTTAATTCATTATGATAAATGTCCACTGCACAGCGAAGAAGCTCTTTGCGCCACTGGTTGCGTTACAACTTAATTTCGAATAAATAACTACAAGGCAACCCCCGAAGGCCGGCTTGTTGGAAAGATTGGGAGAACAGGTCTTCCAGCAAGGAGACTGACCCTTCAGCTGAATGTGGCTGTTTCAAGCGCCTCTCTTTTCGATAGGTGGCGGAGGGGATTCCCACACGTGGACTTCAGGAAAAATGTTTAGATTACAGATTTCAATTGAATATTTAACGACCCATAAACAATTTAACTAACATCAAGACTCTTACACTGCATCGTGTTGGTGACTGATGAAAGGAAGAGAGGCTTGTCATTTTTTGCTCTTAAGTCAGCCATGGAAAGGCGTTTTATGAGGTTTTCAGAGGTAGAAATGGTCCACATAGAGATGTCCACATGCATTTTGAGGTTGATTGATCCCCATTATTTTGACATTACAAGCTATATAAAAACAATGATTTCCAAAATTGTGAGATTGTGATCGCTTCCTTTCATGACCACGGCATGGAGGGGAAGAGTGTGTGGCCATATTCCACATTAAAATTGTGCGTTTCTGAAAACGTGTTATTTCATTATTTCCAAAATGAATGGATAAAATAAAAAATGCTAACTTTTTTAATTTTCCTGAGGCTAGTTAGTAAAAAATGGACCATCATTGGTTTTGTATCCCGTTAAGGATACAAAATATTGTACGCTAATGATTTGAAAAATGCATTTGATTTCAAGTTAAATATACCATAATTTTTGGACTATAAGTTGCCCCGGAGTATCAGTCGCACCACTCATAAAATGCACAATAAAGTGAAAAAAACATATATAAGTCAAACCGGAGTATAAGTCGCACTTTTGGGGCAAATTTATTTGTCAAAATCCAACACCAAAAACAGACATGAGCCAGCAACAACAGGCTAAACACTACAGTATGCTAACGTGACATATACACAAATGAGGTGCTGAGAACGGGCCTGACGTAACATTCAGAGTTATTCAAGTAGGTATTACATAAATAACACGTTTATCAAACCATCTGTCACTCCAATTTATTAAATCCATCGATCGTGCTTTATGTAAACAATGCCGCGTATGCGCCGCATATGCTGACGCGGGACCCGTTGTAAGTTGCATTTCTAATTATTCCACAGACCCATATAACGATATATAAGTATATTTGAAATAACTATCATATTACAATATTATCAAGCCATCTGTGTCACTCCAAATAATTAAATCCATCGATCAAATTCCTCATTCTTTATGTCAACAACGCCGCGCCTGCGCTGCAGAGATCTAGTATATAACTATATTGTAGCGTTAACAAAGTACCAGGAAAGACGTGGGTTTGGTAAACGGCTCTTTATTTAACAAAACAAGAGTTCAACGAGCCAACAACTACTGAACTTCCAGCCACGGAGGTGAAAGAGAGCTCCCGTCGAGAAGGACCGGGCGTGCGTAAAAGCCATAATAGTTTTTCAAACCTTCTGTGTCACTCCAAATCATTCAATCCTTCAAACTCTTCGTCCTCCGTGTCACTTACAAACATAGCTGCTAATGATGCCAGTAGTCATCCCTTGATCGAATCCTTTGTCCTTTATGTAAACAACCACCGCGCGGCACGGGTGACGTCACATGCAGTTCAAATGACAGTAATCCCTTGCTACATCGCTGTTCGTTTATCGCGGTTTCACTACATCGCGGATTTTTGAATTTTGAAAATTTGTGAAAAATATCACATATAAGTCACTCCTGAGTATAGGTCCACCCAAACTATGAAAAAAAACGCAACTTATAGTACCCAAATTACGATAAATAATTTTGCTTCTGTCATTAATTTCAAGATGGCGGCGTGTGCACACGCAGCGACCTCTCTCTGTCCCAACCGAACGGTGTTTTGTTCATTTAAGAAGTGTTTGTCCAACAGTTTTATGTGTTTGTCTCGTCTTACTGCGTCGTACTACAAGTACAGCAGGCAGGTTCTACTCGACATCGGCAAAAGTGAGTTTTGCAGCATTCTGAACTTCGAAACAGAGACATTAAAGAAATTCGGACTACTCCGGCCTGAAACAACACTGGACTCGCCTGCTACTCCTCCCCCAGATAGAAAGCGTCGGAAGCGGTGTGCAAGGAGGCAGAAGAGGGGCAAGCGTCTGGGCCAGGCTAGCGGCCAACCCAACTCGCCCAGCCAAACCTTCCATTCTTCTGGCGAATGTTCGATCGCTGGACAACAAAATAGATTACTTACGACTCCTGAGATCTACGAACCGGACAGTGAGTAACTGGTGTGTGCTCGTGTTCACTGAGACTTGGGTAAATGTCAACATTCCAGCCTCTGCTGTACAACTGGGGCAACTAATTTCGATCTCTTTGTGTGCCTGGCATGTGAAGAAATTGACAATAAAGCGGACTTTGACTTTGACTTTGAACTAGCACGCTATCGAGCGGACCGGGCCATTGTAAAGGGTGGAAAATCGGTGTCTACATCCGTGACGAATGGTGCCGGGACACTGTAGTTGTATGCAAACACTGCTCGCCACTGGCGGAGTTTGTGATCATAAAGTGCCATTCTTTTTACCTGCCAAGGGAAACTACTGCGATTCTGCTAGTCGCGGAATACATCCCGCCTTCCAACATTGAAAGCGACACTGTGACAGGTGAACTGTACCAGGCTGTCAGTGAACAACAGACGGCGCACCCTGACGGTTTCACCATCTTTGCTGGGGATTTTAATCATGCAGACCTAAAGTCTGTTTTTCTAAAGCGACAAAAGCATGTTAATTTTCCAACACGTGGTGACAGCTTCCTGGACCTGGTCTACACTACACATAAAGGAGCTTCCAAAGCCACTCCCCTCCCCCACATTGGACTTTATGACCATATCACTGTTATGCTTATGCCCGCATACAGACAAAAGAGTGAAAGCCTCCAGGCCGGTTCGCAAGCGGGTAAGAGTGTGGCCTGTGGGAGCCTCTGATGCTCTTCGAGACTGCTTTGACACAACAGACTGGGAAATGTTTAAGCGGGCAGCCACTTGCAAGAATCAGACAGATAGAGGAGTATACAGACTCTGTAACCTCTTACATCACAAAGTGCATTGATTATGTGACCCACACAACATACATCATTACTCGGGGTAACTGGAAGCCATGGCTGACAGGGGCTGTCCTCAGGCTGCTGAGGGCCAGAGACAAAGCCTACAGAGCTGGGGATGAAGCTGGCATGAGAACAGCAAGGGCCAACCTGTCCCGGAGCATCAAGGAAGCGAAAAAGGCATTCACTCGCAATATTACCGCCCACTTCAAAGACAGCAGCAATGCACGAAGCTTATGGCAAGGCATTCAGACCATCACAGACTACAAGCCGGCGCCGCAGAGCTGTGAGGGCAACATCCCTCTGCTCAACGATCTGAACCGCTTCTTTGCTCGCTTTGACACTCGGAACAGCACTGGCCTGCTGAAGACCCCTCCCCCTCCACACAAGCAGCCCCTGTGCCTCTCTGCCGATAGTGTGAGGAGGACATTTGCTATCAACACCCGTAAGGCGGCGGGCCCAGACAACATTCCAGGTCGAGCGCTGAAAGACTGCGCTGAGGAGCTTAAGGGTGTCTTCACCGACATCTTGAACATTTCCCTGCAGCAAGCCATCGTCCCATCATGTTTCAAGGCTGCCACCATCATACCTGTGCCGAAGAAAACTGATCCATCCTGCTTCAATGACTACCGCCCCATGGCACTGACACCCATCATCATGAAGTGCTTTGAGAGGCATGTCATGACACACATCAGATGCATTCTCCCCCCCCACCATTGACCCCTTTCAGTTTGCGTACCGAGCCAAACGGTTCTCTGAAGATGCAATCTGCTCTGCCCTCCACTCAGCCCTCACCCATCTGGAAAATAGAGACTCGTATGTGAGATTGCTGTTTGTGGACTTCAGTTCTGAATTCAACACCATTGTACCACAGCGACTCATCTGCAAACTCGACAAACTGGGACTCAGTACCTACCTCTGCAACTGGTTACTGGACTTCAGAGGCCTCAGGTAGTACGTGTTGGCGACAATATCTCAAGCAGCATCACGCTGAGCACGGGGGCCCCCCAAGGCTGCGTGCTCAGTCCGCTGCTCTTCACCCTGCTGAGGCATGACTACACTGCAACCTACAGCAACAACCGCGTGTTGAAATTTGCTGACGACACGACTCTGGTGGGTCTCATCACCAAGGGCGACGAGACTCAATACAGGGCGGAGGTCGACCTTCTGGCCACATGGTGCAGGGACAAAAACCTCCTGCTGAACGTCAGCAAGACCAAGGAGATTGTTGTTGACTTCCGGAAGGGTCACACCCAACACCTGCCACTGGCAATCGACGGTGCTGTGGAGAGAATGAGCAGCACCAGATTCCTGGGGGTGCACATCAGTGAAAACCTCTCCTGGACCACCAGCACTGCATCACTGGCGAAGAAAGCTCAGCGCCGCCTGTACTTCCTGCGGAAACTCAGGCAAGCAAGTGCTCCACCAGCCATCATGACCATATTCTACTATCGCACCATTGAGAGCATCCTCTCCAGTTGTATCCCTGTGTGGGGTGGTATCTGCACTGAATACAAAATGAAGGCCCTGCAGCGCATAGTGGACACAGTTGATAGGATTACTGGTGCTTCACTCCCCTCCCTGAAGGACATTTACACCTCCCATCTCACCCGCAAGGCAACCACGATTGTATGAAATGTGAGTCACCCCGCTCACACTTTGTTTGATCTACTGCCATCTGGGAAGAGGTACAGAAGCCTGCGCTCCCTCACCACCAGACTCACCAACAGCTTCATACTCCAGGCTGTTAGGATCCTGAACTCTCTCCCCCCTCCACCCTCGGCTGCATAACGTCCTGGCCTTTTGGGCCACGTTGGCTGCCTCCCACAATATATGTAATATGTCTTATCACCGTGGGATAGTAAGAAACGAAATTTCGATCTCTTTCTGGGTCTTGATATGTGAAGAAATTGACAATAAAGCAGACTTTGACTTTGACCTATTGGTATAAGTGTCAAATGGAATGCCTGTACAAACCTGGTCTTGTTCAGCTGCTTTTACTTGCATCTCGGGAATAGCTGTCTGCGATACTCTAAGAATGAGAATAATTAATTTAGACAGTAATTGATGAAGCAGACATTTTTCTTTGTTGCATTTTACCCAGAGTCATTGGAGCTGTCAGACTGTTGACTATCGGAATTTTTAGAATCAGAAACATCTGTTTAGAGGGGACAACAGAAATAACATTAAAATCCCTCTTCAGTTCCTAGAAATAACTCATAGCTGTTCCATGTTACTCTACTAACTCAGTTATGCATCCTAATTTCAACTGTAAACATGCATTTATTACGAAACAAAGACAGACAGGAACTAAAGGTAAGACAATTAATGTGCTCCTAACCCTAACCCTAACCTAGTTATTCCATCCCATACACATCAATATTTCATTTATGGTGGACAGATGCATTAGTTCTCAAATAATAACAAATGTACGAGTTTCATGTAATGTAAAACAATATGTAAATATAAACTACAGTATGGGCAAGAGGCATCATCCAAATGTTCATATCAAATTTCAGTCATGTAAAACATTAGTTTTTGGCAGTAAATGTACGAGGTAGCCACAGAAGGCTGACCTGGGAAGTGGAAGTTGTTGCGCTGGGAACCTTGTGGAGACGTGTTGAGTGGGGGTGTGGCACCAACACTGGGTGGGTTACTCTGCTGGGAACGTGCTGGAGAGGAAGGTGTGGAGGAGGTGGTTGATGATGGGTTACTACTGGAGTCCAGCTGGACAGCAGGCTCCTGTGTGAAACAGATTTACGGTACAGTAGAGTAGGGTAGGGTAGGTAGTGTCACAAATTCTATTGCAGTAGTAGTTGTACATACCCTTTTGGTTATTGCCTTTGGTAATGTGCCAAACTGCAGTGGGATCTTGGCTTTTTGATCAATACGATTATGGATATCAGACGGCACTGATTCTGCCCTTCGCATCTTTGGCACTACAAATAAAAACATTAACACTGTGAATGTATAGCAGGTTTTTTAATTGAATACTAAGCTATCCTTTCCTACTGATGGTAGCTTGAATGGAATCCTTGCAGTGCATAAACAAAACAAAACATAATGGACTCTCATCAAAAGAATTTTGGCTTTGGTTACCAGCATCCTTGCTTTCCTTTATGTTAAGGGTTTAATCCCCTACCACCAACTCTGCATGTCTTCTACTGTACAGAGGATGACTCCACAAAGGTGCATACATTCCCCATATAAATACCATGTAATAGTGGTTTCAAACTAGGGTGCGTACGTCCTAGAGGGTGCCTGGTGTTATGAGGGAGGCATGTGGTTATCATGAACAATTTTCATTATTAAGTTATGCTACATGTAGACTGAATGTGTGCTCATATCAGTGACGTGCGGTGAGGTTCATGACTGGGGAGGCACTGACGTCATCCCCCCCGGTAAAATTTGTCCGACAACTAACCATGTCACAAAAAAGCTTAGCTTATTCATTATTGAATTTGAACTATTATAATTGAAATCCCATATCATCAGTCTTCACACATAAAAACACTCAATAAAGCACATGGAATCAAAAACTTGTTTTTGATCGTGCGTACAACTTTGCTTGAAAAGACATGCTCTGAAGTCCGGTTGTCCGAATCAAACCTTTGAACTTCGGAGTTGGTCTTGCTTTACTGATGACCTTCTGCTTCGACCGAAAATCCATAGTTGAAAATCGTTTGGATATGTACCATATTTTTCAGACTAAAAGTCGCTCCGGAGTACAAGTCACATCAGCTATAAAATGCCCAATAAAGGGGAAAAAACATATATAAGTCACACTGGAGTTTAAGTCACATTTTGGGGAAATGTATTTGGCAAAATCCAACACCAAGTACAGACATGAACCAGCAGAAACAGGCTAAACGATACGGTATGCTAACGTGACATAAACACAAACGAGGAGCTGAGAACGGGCCTGACGTAACATAAACAGTTATTCAAATAACTATAACATAAATGTTGGAATAATCTCGGGGGAAGCCTTGGCCTGCCAGACCAGGAGGCCTTATCTTTATGAGTTTACGACTCTCCTTGAAAACTAAATGCTTTCTATTTGGTTCAAGGAATGTCTTTTGATCCCCGTCAGCCTTATGTTTCCTTCCTGTCCTTATGTTACTTTTGTGTTTGTTTTGTAAGAAGTCTTCAATGACAATGAGCAGAGCTTCTTTGCATAGGCGAAATGTTCTTTGTCAGTTTAAAGGGACTTCATTCCTTTTAGTTAACTGTAGCTTTGATTCATAGATTGTAGATGATCAAAACTGGTTATATACAGTTTGAAGTAGTCGCATTAAAGTTATCCCATATTTACTCAATGTTCGTTTAAGGAACTGTATACCAGTTACCTTACATTTACTTAATATGTGTTGAAATGTTTAAGTAGGGTTAGATATTATTATTATTATGTGTTGTGTTAGTTTACTAAGAAGATAAACTTAGCGAGGGTTTAGTTGCATTGTTCCACAGGTAAGCGGCATTCAACGTGCTTCAAGTTATCTGATCACAGTCAGGAGGAGTCGGCCACCCATGGAGAGGACAACTGGTTGGGGGAAGAAAGCAGACTCTGCAGTCCCAATGCGGGGGTCGAGGGCCGTCGAGTGCTAGATCACACTACACTACATTCCTTAGCTAATCAGCGTTGCTACAGCCACTATCTCCCCTCCCTTTAGTGTAGCAACGCCTCTGTAACCAGGGCAACCAAGACATTAAAAAGAGGAGCACGTGGAGGAGGAACTCAGAACTGGTGGAGATTGTAACTGAGCTTCCTTTCTCTATCGTTCTCCTCGCGAGTAAACTCATCCTGGTTGTCTTCTCCTCTTCGTTCCAGCATGTGATTTAATGTCTGATCATATTCAGACCCAACAATAAATAATACGTTCATCAAACCATCTGTGTCACTCCAAATCATTGAATCCATTGATCGAATTCTTCGTCCTTTCTGTAAACAACGCCGTGTGTGCGGTGCGCCGCTGACGTCGGACTCGTCGTCAGTTGCAGTTCAAATTATTCCATAGGCCCATATCACAATATATAAACTATATATCAAATAACTATAATATAAACAACAATTTTATCAAACCATGTCTGTCACTCCAAATCAATGAATCAATCGAATTCTTTGTCCTTTATGTAAACAACGTTGCATGTGCAGCGCGCTGCTGACGTCGGACTTGTCGTCAGTTGCAGTTCAAATTATTTCTCAATATAAATAACAATTTTATCAAACCATCTGTGTCACTCCAAATCATTAAATCCATTGATCGAATTCTTCGTCTTTTATGTAAACAACGGCGCGTGTGGAGCGCGCTGCTGACATCGGACTCTGTCGTCAGTTGCAGTTCAAATTATTCTACAGGCTCATATAACGATATATAAACTATATATCAAATAACAATAATATAAACAACAATTTGATCAAACCATCCGTGTCACTCCAAGTCATTAAATCCATCGGAATCTTTGTCTTCTCACTTAAAAAAAAAGAAACACACAGTTGTTGACGTCAGACTAGATATAGCAAATAAATGTAATATAAACAACAATTTGAACGAACCGTCCGTGTCACTCCAAATCATTAAATCCATCAGAATCTTCATCCGCTGTGTCACTTAAAAAAACCCAAAAAACAGCTGTCGACGTCACCCTCGTCGTCAGTTGCGTATATTGTAGCGTTACCAAAGTACCAGGCAATACGTGGGTTTGGTAACCGGCTCTTTATTTTACAAAACAAGAGCTCAACATATGAGCCAACACAATGCTATAAGCAAGCGCCCTGGATCACTCTACCCCCCCCCCCCCCCCGCTGCCTTTATGGCCTTGCTAGACAATCGTAAACTACTGAAATCTAACAACATAGACGTTGCTACTCTAAATAATCTATACATCAAATCACTATAACATAAATAACAAGTTTATCGAACCATCTGTGTCACTCCAAATCATAAAATCTCCTGACTCCGGAAATCAGTGAATGGAACTCATTGTCAGTGTGGCTCCAATTATTCCACAGCCATAATGCGCTCTCATGCGGTTTAAAATGAAAATAATATGTGAAGTGATCATCTATACTAGTAAATCAGTAATGTGTTAATGATCAAGTAAAAATTTGTGAATAATTACACATATAAGTCGCTCCTGAGTATAAGTCGCCCCCCACCACACCCAAACTACAAAAAAAATGCGACTTATAGTCCGATAAATACGGTAATCCTCTATTGTAAAACGAAATGTAAAAACCAAAAAAAATTAACGCATGTAAAACAAAATAAATGGACGACTGCTGCTCTGTTGTTCACTGTAAATTTGAACTGGAGATCACTTATTCTACAGGTGGGCGCATGAAGCATCCCGAGATCATTCGCACCCCGCCATAAGGCTGGAGAACCTTTTTTTCGTTGCCTCCGTAAGGTTTTTTCCAAAGCCGTTTTGTTCATCTAAAGAAACATGACGTCACAGACAGATGACAAAAAACACTAGATATTATATACATCAGGTTAACGACGGAAATTAGTTAATGTAGCCACAGTGTTTGAACACTTATACAGCAGTTCAGTCTAACTGCATAGCCCGTCACCATAGGCAGCCGTGTGATTACGCAATCCTCTGAGGAGGCGAGGCAGGAAGTTGGCTCCTCCGAGCGACTTGTCATCGGTTTAAACATAACTTTAAAAATTTTGTGATTTTGGTTCAAAATGATACAAAACTACTGAAATAAAAAGAAAAATGATTTTAGAATAAAAATATTGATTCTTTTTTTTCCCCTTTTCATGATGGCAGGAGAGGCACAGCCTCCCTTGCCTCCTCTGACCACACGTCACCGGCTCATATATAGTCAAGGCAGTTCGCATGGTTAAATTTTCAAGTGTTCAAATTGGAAACTTTGCTCCTTCGCCCATTTCACCTATGTCGGGGAACCCATGTAAGTGAACTGGCCCGTACAAGCATGCGTATGAACAAGCAAATGCACAGCAAATTTTATATAAATACACGCACACACATAATGCGTGTGGTGAAATAAAAACAAAACGTGACAACAACATAATTGCAGTCCGTGGGACCAAAAAGCATACAACACAACCAACTTCCTTTCCTGAGACAAAAAAGCAAGCAAAAAAGCATTTATCAGCCAATACAACAACCATCGGTCACCAGATTTTCTGTATACAAATACGCACACTTATTGGATACACTGTTTGTGTGGGCGCTGCAAAAACGTTTGGGAAACTATCATAGAGAAACCCATTTTACATTTTAATGTAAAACCAATTTTGAACATGCTTGTTCTTGACTTTAGTTTCTATTTTCAGTTTGTAGCATTGAAATGGTAGTGTCCAAATTAAAATGTTTTTACATGGGGCCACAAATCGTGACCACTCCAGATGATCTTATGATCATTATAATGTTGAAGAACCTGCATAATTACTAGCTGTTTCATCAAATAGAGTCATGTCACAAATTCAGCTGATGTTTCAGCAGATGTACATATGGAACATGCATTTTGTAATGGCAAATTGGAAATTTAAATTAAGATCTTAATGTATTTCCCTGATCATGATCATTGCTTACATGTGAGAAATGATATCCGACAAGAGGGAGCATCTTTGGTACATTTGTTGTGACACTTTAATCTGCAGAAAGAAAAATGAAAATATGTGACATCATCATCATACATAAGAATTGAATATTGAGTGTCTTACTTGCAGTGTTTACACTTTACACCAAAGATCATGTGCTTGGCACACACTTGGCATATCTGTGAGAGCCACGATTTTGTTGAAAATCTGAAACACCAGAAAAGGAAATGGTGACGAAAGACATCTTGGGCCCTATTTTCGTGTTTATCTTAATGGGGCATAATGGGGGCATGGATGTAGACTTTTCCCAGCCAATCAGCGCAGTGTCCCTCATTTGCATCAAAATCAGGGCAGTCGAAACGCAAATCCAAGTCCACCGTGCCTGACAAAGTGGAAAGCAAAACTTGGGGATTGTAGCGACAGCCCCGCTCTGAACCACAGAACACCAACCGCTGAGCTAAAAGTTCGGGGCTGCCGCACTGCCTCATTTCCTTAAAAACTCAATGGAAAGTACAACCGAGGCTGGCATGATTTGCATATGTTAAACATTTTCATATTCTATGTTTTTGCCCCGTCTGTCCCAACAAGATGCTCTTCAATGTGCACATTAATTATTATTGATCAGCCAAAAAAAGTGCAACTAATATATGAATTTACGTTGAGCTTTGTGGAATTCCCTCTCCCCCCCCCCACACACACAAACAATAGTGACAGGGTGCTTATAAAAACAATATAATTTTTAAGATAATGATGAGGATTATAATCCATTCAATTAATCAACCAGGATTGTTATATGCTGATGTATCCATCCATGTTCAACACTGTTTATCCTGATCAGAGTCGCGGGGGGTGCTGGATCCAATCCCATCTGACATCGGGCAAAAGGCAGACTACACCCTAATCTGGTTGCCACCAAGTCCCACGGCACACATAAAGACAAACGACCAGTCACACCCAAGCATAAGCACACGCACACAAGTCAGGCGTGTCGTACCCCGACACTATTGGCCACCCGGTGTTATATTCATGAATTAAATAGCCTACATGATGTAATCCAGCACTTACACCCGTGGAGCGCTGGTTTGTCTGCGCCTGTATCAAATACACTAAAATTGTGTTCGACGGCCTGCACCTGGAAAGAGACCTGCTTTTTTTCAGTCTGGAGTTTAGTCTAGTTTTTTTTTTTTTTTTTTTTTTTTTTTTTTGAACCAAATTAGAAGATGCGCAGTGGGTGAGGTAGAAATGCCCAGTGAGATGCAGCATGGCCCAAGACACACTAGACTAGATTTCCGCTTGCAAGAAAATTAATTTGTGCCCATTCTTGCACCGAGCGCATGAGCACTTGTCTACCAAGATAGATATTTAATATATATTATATTAATATATAATATATATATATATATATATATATATATATATATAAAAAATACTATATTATTCACCCCTCCGTGAGTCGTCACCTTATCGTGGTGGAGGGGTTTGCGTGCCCCTATGATCCTAGGAGCCATGTTGTCTGGGGCAGGGTAGGGTCACCCATGGCAGAAGGGTCCTAGGTGAGGGGCCAGACAAAGCACGACTCAGAAGACCCCTTATGACGAGTAAAATATATGGACCTAGTTTTCCATCGCCCGGACGCGGGTCACCCTCTCTGGAGCCAGGCCTGGAGGTGGGGCTCGAAGGCGAGCGCCTGGTGGCCGGGCCTTCGCCCATGGGGTCCGGTCGGGCGAAAAGAAAACGTGGGTGCCCCTTCCCATGGGCTAACCACCTGTAGGAGGGGCCAAAGGGGTCGGGTGCAAAGTGAGCTGGGCGGCGGCCAAAGGCGGGGACCTTGGCGGTCCGATCCCCGGCTGCAGAGGCTGGCTCTAGGGACATGGAATGTCACCTCTCTGGCTGGAAAGGAGCCCGAGCTGGTGTGTGAGGCAGAAAAGTTCCGACTAGACATAGTCGGACTTGCCTCCACACATAGTTTGGGCTTCCGGACGGCTTCGAGGAAATTCTGGTCCACCATCCGGCGTCTCAGGAGGGGGAAGCAGTGCACGGTCAACACTGTTTACAGTGGAGATGGTGTGCTGCTGACCTCGACTCGGGATGTCGTGAGTCGGTGGGGGGAATACTTCAAAAACCTCCTCAATTCCACCGACACGCCTTCCATTTTGGAAGCAGGGCCTGAAGACTCTGAGGCGGACTCTCCAATCTCGGAGGTCGAAGTCACTGAGGTAGTTAAAAAACTCCTCGGTGGCAGGGCCCCGGGGGTGGATGAGATCCGCCCGGAGTTCTTAAAGGCTCTGGATGTTGTGGGGCTGTCATGGCTGACACGCCTCTACAGCATTGCGTGGACATCGGGGACGGTGCCTCTGGATTGGCAGACTGGGGTGGTGGTTCCCCTCTTTAAGAAGGTGGACTGGAGGGTGTGTTCCAATCACAGGGGAATCACACTCCTCAGCCTCCCTGGTAAGGTCTATTCAGCGGTGCTGGAGAGAAGGATCCGTCGGGAGGTTGAGCCTCGGATTCAGGAGGAGCAGTGTGGCTTTCGTCCTGGCCGTGGAACAGTGGACCAGCTCTACACCCTCGGCAGGATCCTCGAGGGTGTTTTGTGGACTTGGAGAAGGCGTTCGACCGTGTCCCTCGGGAGGTTCTGTGGAGGGTGCTTCGGGAGTACGGGGTGCCGAGCCAACTGATAAGGGCGGCTCGGTCCCTGTATCACCGATGCCAGAGTTTGGCATTTCCGGCAGTAAGTCGGATTCGTTCAGAGTGAGGGTTGGACTACGCCAAGGCTGCCCTTTGTCACAGATGGACAGAATTTCTAAGCGCAGCCGAGGCGTTGAGGGATGTCCGGTTTGGGGACCTCAGCATCGCGTCACTGCTTTTTGCAGATGACGTGGTGCTGTTGGCTTCTTCAGGCCGTGATCGCCAGCTCTCACTAGAGCGGTTCGCAGCCGAGTGTGAAGCGGTTGGGATGAGGGTCAGCACCTCCAAATCTGAGTGCATGGTCCTCGGTCTGTAAAGGGTGGAATGCCCTCTCCGGATCGGGGATGAGATCCTGCCCCAAGTGGAGGAGTTCAAGTATCTTGGGGTCTTGTTCACGAGTGAGGGCAGGATGGAGCGCGAGCTCGACAGGCGGATCGGTGCAGCGTCGGCAGTAATGCGGACTCTGTACTGGTCTGTCGTGGTGAAGAGAGAGCTGAGCCAAATGGCAAAGCTCTCGATTTACCGGTCGAGCTACGCTCCTACCCTCACCTATGGTCACGAGCTATGGGTCGTGACCGAAAGAACGAGATCCAGGATACAAGCGGCCGAAATGAGTATCCTCGGCAGGGTGTCCGGGCTCTCCCTTAGAGATAGGGTGAGAAGGTCAGTCATCCGGGAGAGACTCAGAGTAGAGCCGCTGCTCCTCCACGTTGAGAGGAGCCAGAAGAGGTGGCTTGGGCATCTCATCAGGATGCCTCCTGGACGCCTCCTTGGGGAGGTGTTCCGGGCATGTCCCAGCGGTAGGAGACCCCGGGGACGACCCAGGACACGCTGGAGAGACTATGTCTCTCGGCTGGCCTGGGAACGCCTTGGGATCCCCCGGGATGAGCTGGATGAAGTGGCTGGGGAGAGGGAGGTCTGGGAGTCCCTCCTAAAGCTGCTGCCCCCGCGACCCGACCCCGGATAAGCGGAAGAAGATGGATGGATGGATATATTATTCATCTAAACCAGGGGTGTCCAAACTACGGTCCTCAATAGAGTTTATAAATAGAATACAATATGGCCCATACTCCAACTTACACTTTTTATTTTTAACATCAGGAGAAGCTAGTGTTTTACTACTACTGTTGATCAAGGCAGTTGTTCCACCAAATAGGACAAAAGTACTAGAACAGGGGTGTCCAAACCACGATCAGATAAAGTACTAACTACTCTGCTGCCCTCATTTTTAGATGCAAATAATATATGTTGACATTTCTATATTCTGCATAGTGTAAAAGGGATTCAGGGTGGTAATATAAGATGGTACAGAGGCCGACTCGCGTGGGTTCAAATCTAGCCTCAAAAGTTTTATTTCATTAGCCGACAAAACAAAGTTACATAAGAAGCCTTCTCTCAATGTGTTTTGTTGCCTGGCTTTGTCCCTTATGGCAGGTAACTCACCTGTGTGTAACAGCCAAGCCAATATCTCGCTTCACTGTCTGAGGTGAACTCCTGTGCACCGCAAGGTCTGTGAAACACACCAGCACACACTATGTGAATAACACAATAAAATGAGACATATCATACAAGAAGATGGCTGATGTCATAACTGCGGGACTCACTTTCCAGGGATGTGGGAGCGGCAGTCATCGTGTATGGGGCTGAGGCAGGGACGGGGCCATGTGTGGGGGCAGACAGCGGGCACGAATGCAGATTTAAATCATCAAGACTTTTTCCATTGAGGTGGATAGAAGCCAGTGCCTTCTTCCTATTGACCCTTCAAAGATACAGTGAAGCTGTCAATGGAGCTCACAAAAAACAATTCTGGGCACGCGATTATAACAGAATATTCCAGCTAACAAGCATGGGCCCCGCAGAAGCCAAACAAGTGTGGCTTTGGCCAATCAAGGTTGAAGGGTTGGAGAGTATGATCAAACGATAACGTAGGATTTTGGAGACGTTAAAAATATATCTCCTTAAGCTCCTTCAATTTACTGCTTGAGCACACTTGGGTTCAATTGAACGCAAGTAAGCATACATCCAGTATGTCTGCCACGCCATCCGATGCCCCCCTCTCATATACAGCCAGCACATCTAACATTTGAGAACCATTCACATCCTCCTCACAGGTCGAAGGTCCAGTGTTTGATACTGGCTCCGGCCTTCCTGTGTGGAGTTTGGGTGTTCTACCCGTGCCTGTGTGGATTAGTCTCCAGGTACTCCAGTTTCCTCCACATTCTAAAAACAATGCATGTTAAGGCGATTGACCACTCCGAATTGTTTGTAGGTGATTGTGAGTGTGAATGGTTGGCATGGCTCAGTGGGAGAGTGCTCATCTCCCAACTCTAAGGTCGTTGGTTCTATCCTCAACTCAGATCACCATTTCAAAGTGTCCTTGAGCAAGACATTGAACCCTAATTTGATACTGTGGTGGGGCTTGCAGAATGGCAGCAGCCTCCTATAGGTGTATGAATTTATGGGTATGTGAATGCGAGGCATTGCGCACCATACGGTGTAGATGAAGCTCTAGTATATAAATGCAGTCGATTTCCCATTTGTCCATGTGTGTACCCTGCCTACTGACCATAGATTGCTCCAGCATGCCCGCAACCCTTGTGTGGACAAAGCAGTTCAGAAAATGGATGGATTGCTTTTTAAACCAACTTGGTTTAAAATTCTGTTTGTGTCCTTTCTTTGGTAGGCAGGACTTCTTTCTGTTTATTTTAGCCACTTGTGTTTCTCCCAATTTGGCTGAGTTGTTAATTTTTTTTGTTTTAGTTTTTTTGCACTTTTCTTACATTTATTTCCATTTTGTATTTTTACCCATCGTGCTCGATCCATCTTGCTTGTGTGTTTTGAGTTTTGGTGTCAGTCTTATGCTGATGTACCGTAATTTTCGGACTATAAGTCACGTTTTTTTGTCATAGTTTGGGGGGGGGGGGGGGTTTTGCGACTTATACTCAGGAGCAACTTATATGTAATTTCTTTTGCAAATTTTCAAAATTCAAAAATCTGCAATGTAGTGAAACCGCGATAAACGAACCGCAATGTAGCAAGGGATTACTGTCATTTGAACTGCAAATGACGTCACCCGTGCCGCGCGGCGGTTGTTTACATAAAGGGAAAAGGATTCGATCACGGGATGTCGAAGATGACGAAGGGCCCCACGTACTACCGGCATCATTAGCAGCTTTGTTTGTAAGTGACACGGAGGACGAAGACTTTGAAGGATTTAATGATTTGGAGTGACACAGAAGGTTTGAAAAACTATTATGGCTTTTACGCACGACCAGTGCTTCTCTACGGGAGATCTCTTTCACCTCCGTGGATGGAAGTTGGGGGCCGGCGCTCGACCAGGTGGCTGTCCGGGGATGTAGCCCGGTTGATGGATTTAATGATTTGGAGTGACACAGATGGTTTGATAATATTGTTGTTATATAAACCTACGTGTTTCCTGGTACTTTGTTAACGCTCCAATATAGTTATATACTAGATCTCTGCAGCGCAAGCGCGGCGTTGTTGACAAAGAACGAGGAATTTGATCGATGGATTTAATGATTTAGAGTGACACAGATGGTTTGATAATATTGTTTTAATATGATACTTATTTGAAATATACTTTATATATCATTGTATGGGTCTGTGGAATAATTAGAAATGCAACTTACAACGGGTTTGACGTCAGCATATGCGGCGCATACACGGCACTGTTTACATAAAGCACGATCGATGGATTTAATGAATTGGAGTGACACAGATGGTTTGATAATCGTGTTATTTATGTAATACTTGAATAACTCTGAATGTTACATCAGGCCCGTTCTCAGCTCCTCGTTTGTGTATATGTCACGTTAGCATACCGTATCGTTTAGCCTGTTGTTGCTGGTTCATGTCTGTTTTTGGTGTTGGATTTTGACAAATAAATTTGCCCCAAAAGTGCGACTTATACTCTGGTGCAACTTATATATGTTTTTTTTTTCACTTTATTGTGCATTTTATTGTTGGTGCGACTTATACTCCGGAGCGACTTATAGTCCGAAAATTACGGTAGATTTTCTGTTTTGCATTCATCCTTGCTCATGTTGTTGTGCTCTCTTGGTTGAATAAAGAATTGCATTTTGCTTTGGGTTGGAACTGATTTAGGGTCTGAGGTTCTGGGCACGAGATTGTGACTAGAACAGTACAGTGAAGTACACACTTTGGATTTTGCTGGAACAGTACAGTGAAGGACACACTAATGATTTTGCAAGAAAGTCTTGACAAGACCGATGAGTGAAATATTACGGGAACACGACAATTTGTCGACTTATCGCAACAGTTGTGCCAAAGACTGCGGCTCAGTGGCCTAGTGGTAGAGTGTCCGCCCTGAGACTGGAGGGTTGTGGGTTCTAACCCCGGCCGAGTCATACCAAAGACTATAAAAAATGGGACCCATTGCCTCCCTGCTTGGCACTTAGCACTAATGGTTGGAATTGGGGGGTTAGATCACCAAAATGATTCCCGGGCGCGGCTCCACTGCTGCCCGCTGCTCCCCTATCCCCCAGGGGATGGATCAAAAATCACATGGGGATGGGTTAAATGTAGAGGACTAATTTCGCCACACCCAGTTGTGTGTGTGACTATCATTAGGACTTTAACTTTAACTTAAAGTAGTTTCTCTTGTGGTAGGGGGGTATGCATTTTTTGACAGCAGTGCAGCATTACTTTCTTGATTTCATTTAAAGACACTGTCAAGTTGCATGGTGGTACAAGATGGTGTAAAATTGGGTATCGAATTTGGCCCAGGCATATTGGCTATCCCAAAACATGTAGTTCCAAAATTTCCCAGGAGATGGTGTTAAAGCTTGACATAGGGGTGACCTGATGGAAACTAACAAATCTAATAAATTAATCCATCCATCCATCCATCCATACATCCATCCATTTTCTATGCCGCTTTGTCGCCACGGGGGTCGCGGGCGTGCTGGAGCCTATCCCAGCCGTCATCGGGCAGTAGGCAGGAGACACCCTGAACTGGTTGCCAACCAATCGCAGGGCACACAGAGACGAACAACCATTCGCACTCGCACTCACACCTTCTATTGCACGTGTTGCAGCCATAAAATTCTAAATTACCGTAATTTTCGGACTATAAATCGTGTTTTTTTTCATAGTTTGGGTGGGGGGGCGACTTATACTCAGGAGCGGCTTATATGTGATTTTTTTCACAAATTTTCAAAATTCAAAAATCCGCGATGTAGTGAAACCGCGATAAACGAACTGGAATGTAGCAAGGGATTACTGTCATTTGAACTGTAAGTGACGTCACCGGCACTGCGCGGTGGTTGTTTACATAAAAGGTCAAAGGATTCGATCACGGGATGACGAAGATGACAAAGGGCCCCACGTTTGAAGGATTTAATGATTTGGAGTGACACAAGGTTTGAAAAACGTATTTATGTTATAGTTTCTTGATATATTTTATTTTGTGTAGCAATTTGTATATGTTTTTATCGTTACAGTTCAGTAGTTGTTGGCTCGTTGAACTCATCTTTTGTTAAATAAAGAGCCGTTAACCAAACCCACTACTTTCCTGGTACTTTGTTAACGCTACAATATAGTTATATACTAGATCTGTGCGGCGCGCGCGCCCCGTTGTTGACAGAAAGGACGAGGAATTTGATCGATGGATTTAATGATTAGGAGTGACACAGATGGTTTGATAATGTTGTTGTTATATGATAGTTAATTGAAATATACTTTATATATCATTATATGGGTCTGTGGAATAATGAATGAAATGCAACTTACGAGTCCGATGTCAGCGGCGCGGCGCATATGCGGCTCATACATGGCATTGTTTATTTAAGGACGATCAATGGATTTAATGAATTGGAGTGACACAGATGGTTTGATAAACGTGTTATTTATGTAATACATACTTGAATATCTCTGAATGTTACGTCAGGCCCGTTCTCATCTTCTTGTTTGTGTATATGTCACGTTAGCATACCGTATCGTTTAGCCTGTTGTTGCTGGTTCATGTCTGTTCTTGGTGTTAGATTTTGAAAAATAAATTTGCCCCAAAAGTGTGACTTATACCCCAGTGCGACTTATATATGTTTTTTTCACTTTATTGTGCATTTTATGGCTGGTGCGATTTATACTACGGAGCGACTTATAGTCCGAAAATTACGGTCATTATTATGAAAAATAAAATAAAGTTTATCAGTTTGAGCATTAAACATGTTGTCTTTGTAGTGTATTCAATTGAATATAAGTTGAGAAGGATTTTCAAATCATTGTATTTTGTTTTTATTTACATCTTATACAATTTCCAAACTTCAACTGAATCCGGTTTGTAGATTCACCTCACGTTGTTTTCAGACTAAACCGCATGAGGGCGCTCTAGGCCTGTGGAATAATTGGAACTGCAACTGACGATGAATATGAATCCATCCACTGACTTCCGGAGTCAGCAGTGGCATTGTTTATAAGTGACACAGAAGACGAAGATTTCGATGGATTTAATAATTTGGATTGACACGGATGGTCCGATAAAATGATCTATGTTATAGTTATTTGATGTATAGTTTTTTATTGTTCTATAGGCCTGTGGAATAATTGGAACCGCAACTGACGATGAGTCTGACTCCATCGACTGATTTCCGGAGTCAGTGCAGTTCACAGAGGACAAAGATGTTGATGGATTTAATAATTTGGAGTGACACGGATGGTTTGATAAAATTATCTGTGTTATAGTTATTTGATGTATAGTTTAGGCCTGTGGAATAATTGGAACCGCAACTGACGACGAGTCTGATGTCAGCGTCACATGTACTTCTGGAGTCAGCAGCGGCGTTGTTTACACAGAGGACGAAGATTTCGATGGATTTAATGATTTGAAGTGGCACGGATAGTTTGATAAACTTGTTATTTATGTTATAGTTTTTTTTTTATTCTTTTTTTTGATTCAACGTTTTACCAGGTAAGTCAATTGACAATGGAGACCTGGAGGCAAGATGTGTGAAGTGTCTTGCCCAAGGACACAACGACGTGACTGTGACAGAGCAGGGATCGAACCGCCAACCCTCCGGTTACTAAACGACCCACTCTTCTGCCTGAGCCACAGCTGCCACAAAGTTATTTGATATATAGTTTATATATAGTTATATAGGCCTGTGAAATAATCGGAACTGCAACTGACAACGAGTCTGTCGTCAGCACCGCATGTACTTCCGGAGTCAGCAGCGGCGTTGTTTACACAGAGGACCAAGGTTTCAATGGATTTAATGATTTGGAGTGATACGGCTGGTTTGATAAACTTGTTTTTTTATCAAAAAGTCAAAGTCAAAGTCTGTTTTATTGTCAATTTATTTACATATTAAGACACGCAAAGAGATCGAAATTACATTTCCCTCCGTCCCACGGTGACTAGACGCATTACACAACATATACAAGCAAATAGCACAAAGAGTAAAAACGAATAGACAAGAGCGATGAATAAGTAATAAGCAAATAACCCAATAAATAAACAAATAAATAAATAGACAAATAAGAGGAGCAAAATGGAGCAAGCGTGAATACAGCAGACAGCCAGAATACAGCGCAAAATAAAACAGGACGTTATGCAGCCGAGGGGGGAGAGGATTCAGATCCTGACAAGTTGGAGTATGAAACTGTTGGTGAATCTGGTGGTGCGGGAGCGCAGGCATCTGTACCTCTTCCCAGAGGGCAGAAGATCAAACAAAGAGTGAGCGGGGTGACTCACATCACACACAATTGCGGTCGCCTTGCGGGTGAGACGGGAGGTGTACATGTCCTTCAGGGAGGGGAGTGAAGCCCCAATGATCTCACTAGCTGTGTTCACTATGCGCTGCAGGGCCTTCATGTTGTTTTCAATGCAGCCGCCACCCCACACAGCGATACAACTGGAGAGGACGCTCTCAATGGTGCCACGGTAGAATGTGGTCATGATGGCAAGAGGAGCACTTGCTCGCCTGAGTTTCCGCAGAAAGTACAGGCGACGCTGAGCTTTCTTCGCCAGCGACGCAGCATTGGTGGTCCAGGAGAGGTCCTCACTGATGTGCACCCCCAGGAATCTGGTGCTGCTCACTCCACAGCACCGTTGATGGTCAGCGGCAGGTGTTGGGTGTGACCCTTCCGGAAGTCAACAACAATCTCCTTGGTCTTGCTGACGTTCAGCAGGAGGTTGTCCCTGCACCACATGGCCAGAAGGTCGATCTCCGACCTGTATTGAGTCTCATCGCCCCCGGCGATGAGACCCACCACAGTCGTGTCGTCGGCATATTTCAGCACGCGGTTGCTGCTGTAGGTTGCAGTGCCGTCATGCGTAAGCAAGGTGAAGAGCAGCGGACTGAGCACGCAGCCTTGAGGGGCCCCCGTGCTCAGCGTGATGCTGCCGGAGACATTGTCGCCAACACGTACTACCTGAGGCCTCTGACAGAGGAAGTCCAGTAGCCAGTTACAAAGGTAGGTACTGAGGCCCAGCTTGTCGAGTTTGCAGATGAGACGCTGTGGAACAATGGTGTTGAATGCAGAACTGAAGTCCACAAACAGCAATCTCCCATACGAGTCTCTGTTCTCCAGGTGGGTGAGGGCAGAGTGGAGGGCAGAGCAGACGGCATCCTCAGAGGACCGATTATGCTATAGTTATTTGAATAACTGCTCATATGTTAGGTAAGGCACATTCTCAGTTCATTGTTTGTGTTTACGTAACGTTAGCATACCGTATTGTTTAGCCTGTTGTTGCCTATTCATGTCTGTTCTTGGGGTATTTTGACAAACAAAGTCCCCCCAAAAATGCGACTTGTACTCCGGTGCGACTTATATATGTTTTTTTCTTCTTTATTATGCATTTTATGGCTGGTGCGACTTGTACTCTGGAGCAATTTATAGTCCGGAAAATATGGTAGCTTGTTCTGTTGTTATTTTCTTATGCTAAACTATTAAGAGAAGGAGAGAATCAATCTTGTTGTTATTTAACATTTTTGAATCAGTACAGCTAAATAAAATGAAATCCCATGAAAAAAATATTTTGTTTATTGGATTTACCTATAAACTTCATCCAGACATGATCATCACCTCTGAAGATAAGATATCAGACAGATATAAGACAAGATATCTGATCCTAGTGGAACTTCAAGTGTTCTGGGAGGAGCGTATTGAAGAAGCAAATGAGAGGAAGCGCGCCAACTACCAGGAACTTTTAGAAGATTCCAGGGAGAGAGGCTGGCGAACCTTCTATGAGCCCATACATATATCGCTTTGTTTCAAATCGTTAGGCCTTATATCGATACTTATCGTACCAATTTTTTGGGGAAAAAAGTATAGTTATCGTTACTGTTAGGATAGGTGTAATGTAGTGTCGTGTAGTGTGGTATGGTATAATATTGCTTTGTATAGTATATACTGTTATACAGTACAATAATATAGAATCGTTTTTAAAAAAGCACAAATTTAGAATGATGTTTTCTGCTTCCATTTTGAGTAGGTAAAAACAGTTTATGTCTTGTCCTAGGCTACCACAACAGTATGTACTCAGGAGGCAATCTCTCTTAAGCAGCTTTTCTCAATTTCAATATTTGGTTCAGCAGCCGGACTTGCACAACCACTTAATACCACTGTCTGGCCGTCCGTCTGTCGGTCCGTCTGTCAGTCCGTCCGTCCGTCTTACAAATATAAGCTACTCAAAAGAACAGTTTACCAATCTAAATGAAACTCCAACTATACCTTTAATTTTGTATAAATCAAGTACATACATTTTCAGTGACTCAAATTTTGCGTTTCACTTTGCTACTTTGTTCTCTTTTAAGGGAAAAACACTAAAATGGGTGGATCAATACAAAGCTAGATGTAACGAGTATGTTTAAAATGTCTAATTGAAATGTGAACTGTACTTTTGTGCAACAAAGTACACAATGTTGGAACTTGGCAGTTATGTAAAGAGTGCAAGGCATCAACCCACCTTTGGTTTGCAGGCTCTTCAGTGTAGTTCACCACTTGTGACTCATGACTCTTGCTTCGTGTTGGTCCAATGGAAATGGGCAGGAGCTGCAGCAGCTTACGGGAATGCCGTGGCAGTGTATGGGCACTTTTGGTTGTTTGCATCTTGGAAGATCGAATTCTGGAGGCAGTGCTCGGCTCCGAGGAGAAGGCGTCTACCATTTCCTCAGTAGATATGTTGTCACCCGAACACGGAACCACGGATATGGAGATGGACCGGCCGTGGTTAACTGTAGGCTGCTTTTTGGTGGAAGGAATGATCGCAGGGAAGACATCAATATGCTGCTGGGATTCAGACCTCACATCTCCACCTAATCAGTCAGTGAGTCAGACACAAGCAAGTTAGTACAGTATGTATTGTGCCAAAACACAGTTACAATCTCGTTTAATAAATTTTCAATTAAATTCACAATTCAAGGCAAATTCAAGGCAAACGATCGCGAAGACTTTCCTCCAGATGTGCAACAACAGCGTTATCGGTCGCAAACACCTTTTCTTGTCGCCAGGAAATTTTCAACTTGCTACAAGAAACGTCTTTTATGAACCCTATTGGGAAAATAATATTAGTTACATGCTCGCAAATAGGCATGGTAATGCAATGGTTAGCACGTCTGCCTCACAGTTCAGAGGGTGCGGGTTCGATTCCACCATTGTTCATACAATTCAATTGAAATTGATATGGGTTCATTTGACTGACATTTTCCCTGAATTTCACATATGGAGTAAAACCTCTGCCGCCTATCCGAAAAGGAGCTACTCTAACACAAACGTGTCAGTCGGCTCGTTGCTCAGCCAGGAGTCTCGACCTGGACCGTGTCACAACGACTGGAGGTCGGCTTGTAAGACTAGCAGCATCGTACTTTCAGGGAGGAGGCTGACCCTTCAGCTGAGTGTGGCCGTTTGAAGCTCCTCCTTTTCTCCTAAATCCTTGTGATATGTTGTAGTCACAAGTACAGATGTCCATGTAAATTTTGGTGCCAATTGATGACTGTTTGTACATTTTAAGCGATAGTATTTACCACCTTGATGAGCACAAGCTGTGTGGTGCAAATCCTCTTTTCTATACGTGCCCTACATGGCAGCAAATAAAACACACTTCTAACAAGTAGTCCTTTAAAGGGAGACATGCAACACACTAAGCGTGAAGAGAGAACATGAGAAGATGGAGACTAGCAAGGAAGAAGTGCTGATTCGCTCTTTGGTAACTGCCCCAAATTCTATGCTTGGCAAACTTTCAGTTATGAGACAAAAAACAGTTGTCACAAAATATAGTTGCACTAGCAAATGCCAAAAGTTTGTCTTAGAAACTAGCTTCAGATATGAACATTCCGCTAGCTAATTATAGGCCAACATTAACCCAAGGAAAATAAGTACGCCTAAAAACTGAACTTGTAACAGTCATGTTGTAAAGCACAATTTTATCATCTTAAAATTATATCTCATGTTTGTTCAGTTAAGACAGGATTATAAATTGTGGCCTATAAGCAAAGCAAGCATATATCACAAATTATTATTAGCCCTTAATTTACAGTGTTGGGAACTCACTACTTATTCAAAAAAGGGAAAGTGTTAGTTAAAAAAACAAATAACACAATACATGCACATTTGTGCCTTTAACCTCAATGAATTTGAAATATATGTTGATATCACCACCTTGAAAATGCTAACTTTTCAGCGGTCTTGATTCGCCAGTCAAGGATGGCTGATGGTGTAGTGGTACACCCGCCAGTCTTGTGTGCAGGCACCATGATTTCGATTCCCACATTTGACGGTGTGCATGTGTGTGAGTGTGTGACTTAAAAAAAAAAAAAAAAAAAAAAAAAACAACCTTAAAAAAAAAAATAGTGCGTCGGTCGGCACACGTGAAAAATACTGGGTCTGATTGGCTACCATAACGCTTCCTTAACCAATCGCTCACTGACTTGTTAGGTTAACCTGAAAACTCCTCACTTGCCTCAGGCTCGTCCACCCGGCCTGCGGCTGAAGGGAGCTCTAAATTGCCAATTCCCCACACAGTGACAAACACAGTGATAAAACCGCTTTCCGGCGCTTTTTTGGGGGGGGGCGGGCTGTTCTGACTATGGATACAGCATACAGTTAGTTTCATGGTTCACCTGTTTCTGTAGGACTCTTTAGACAGGAGAGGGTAGCAGGGATGCGTGAGCAATTCTCTGAGTTAGAGCCTAGGCGCTTCATTGTGTCCTGAACAGAGTTGGGCATCTGCAGCACATTGTCTACAAAACGCTTCTCTTCTTCTGCAGCCTGTGGAACACAGGGGAGAAAACAACATGAAAATGATTTTTGTTTAGAGCCTTCAAAATACGCTCCTCCGTGATTTTAATAGGGAACCTCACATCCCTGTTGGCGTCTCTAATAAAACTAGGGTGACCAGACGTCCTCTTTTTCCCGGACATGTCCTACTTTTGAGACTTGTAAAAAATTCCGGGAGGAATTTCAAAATTGTCCGGGATTTTGTTCGACAGCCTCAAACATAATACATGTAGGGCTACAGTACATTGTCATTAGAATTGCCACTCCGTTCCATTTCACTCAATTCCAGGTTTTTCTATATCGTTCGCAAATAAGTCATGCCCTTCTCTTCAAATTTCGTCACTTTGCTACAAAGTAGGGTGGGCTGGCCAGTCTACACCGAGTGTTTACAAGCAATACCAAAACGAAAACGCTCGTTCATGGAGGAGTAGAATAAAAAATTCCCGTGCTTTCGCAAGGGTTGTGATCCTTATGAAACTGAGTGCTTAACATGTAAGGCAGGCACTTACGTGTCTGTGGCAAATAAAGGTGCCAACGATGTGCAGGCACGCATAGTATGTAAATTCAGCCAAGCACACAAAAGCAGCGAGGGGCAAGAGCTCATCATCCAAAGTCACGGATTTCTTTGTGACGAAGTGCGAGAGCGTAGCCGTCACTGCAGCAGAAGGTAGCTATGCGTTTCATACTGTTAAGCACCATGAAAGCTACAAGTCAATGGACTGCACATCTGGCTTGTTAAGGAAGATTTTCATAGACCCCATCAACTCAAAAATTCTCATGCGCCTGAACAAACACAGAAGCCATTGTAAATTTTGTGATCCCCCATTCTGTTGACGTTGCTTTAGAAGCACTTCAAGGTATTCCCTACTGTGGCGTCGTCCACTAATGGCAGCAACCATGGAGGGTAAAATTATTCCCTCTGCTGATCCAACATTACGACTGGAAGAATGGTGGTGTTCAAAGCAAATTAATAAAAATTAAAAGCACCCCAAATGAATCAGCTGACACAATTGCTATGTAAACACAATGTCTTTTGTGTCATAACACACCAATACACCAATGAACCCAGTCCCCACCAGAAAAAGGTGTCCTCCTTTTCAGAAATCCAAATCTGGTCACCCTAAATAAAACACACTAGAAAAGAAGTAAGTAAGTACAGAGCTGCCAATGTGGAGTTAATGTTTTGAGTGGCAAATACATTTAAACACACTTACAGATACGTTCGAAGGTACTTGGAGTTTGTTACGGAGAATTGACTTGTGCATGCGCGTGTAAAAAAATCCATTTTATTTGAAGCATTTGGCCGGCATACATTATGCCAATATGTAAAAAAATTATCCATCCATCATCATCCATCCCTGCATCCATCCGTCCATGCATCCATCCATTTTCTAAACCGCTTTATCCTCACAAGGGTTGCAGGCCAGCAGTCTGGTGGGAAACCGGAGTATCCAAAGGAAACCCACGCAAGCATGCCGAAAAGATACGAATGCCACACAGGAACGCTGGAGTCTGAATCAAACTCTGCACTTCTGAACTGTGAGGCGTTCAAAAATCAAATCGATAAATTTATTTATTTATAATTGCATGGTTTTATTATTATGCTTCCCATGGGCTCACCATCTGTGGGAGGGGCCAAAGGGGTCGGGTGCAAAGTAAGGTGGGCGGTGGCCAAAGGCAGGGACCTTGGCGGTCCGATCCCCGGTTGCAGAGGCTGGCTCTTGCGACATGGAATGCCACCTTTCTGGCTGGAAAGGAGCCCGAGCTGGTGTGCTAGGCAGAAAAGTCCCGACTAGACATAGTCGGACTTGCCTCCACACATACATAGTTTGGTTTCCGGTACAAGCCCTCTCGAGAGGGGCTGGACTCTCTTCCACTCTGGGGTTGCCCATGTGAGAGGTGTCAAACAGGTGTGGGTATACTTATTGCCCCCCGGCTGGGTGCCTGCACATTGGGGTTCACCCCGGTGAATGACAGGGTAGCCTCCCTCCACATTCGGGTGGGGGGATGGGTCCTGACTGTTGTTTGTGTCTATGCACCAAACGGCAGCTCAGAGTACCCACCCTTTTTGGAGTCCTTGGAAGAAATGCTGGCGAGCTCCTTCTAGTCAAGTCAAGTCAAGTTTATCTGTATAGCCCTAAATCACAAGCAGTCTCAAAGGGCTTCACATAGACAAAGAATTGACAATTATTCTCAAAGCATCCCCTGATCTCGAGCTCCCAAAAGGGCAAGGAAAAACTCAAAAAAACCCTACCAGGGGAAAAATGAAAAACCTTGAGAAGGGACCACAGATGGAAGAACCCCCCTTTCAGGATCACCAGGCTGCAATGGATGCAAAGAGGGCACATTAAATACATAATATGGAAAACAAAAAGTGGATGTCCAGGCCAAAGCGAAGAGCTGTCGGCGGAGCCCTCGATCGTACTGGCAGTGTCTTCGAGGAGGGTAATCCGCTGCAGTTCCCTCATCCTGAATTTGGTCCACGAGAATCTAGATAGCCGCCGTCAGCTTGGGTGTCACCTAACCACCTCCCCAGCCGGGGAGGGGTGGGGGAAGTTGGGTCGGGGAGAGGGAGCAAGAACAAACTCCAGCCACATCGGCCACTACAGGTTAATTAAAGGCCATATCATAGAAATATGTCTTTAAACGTGTCTTAACTGTTTCTACTGAGGTAGCAGTTCTAATATCCATTGGTAGGGCATTCCAGAGCTCTGGAGCCCGGAAAGAAAATTCTCTAGACCCTGCAGACATTTTCTAGGTCCTCTGTGTCACTAAAAGACTAGCGTTTTGCAAACGAAGGTTACAAGACGGAACATAAGGAACAACTAGAGATATGAAGGCGCTAAGCCATGCAATGATTTATAGGTTAATAGAAGAACCTTGAAGTCACATCTTAAATGGACCGGGAGCCAGTGTGTAAGTTGGCTAATATTGGGGTAATGTGATCAAATTTTCTTGTCCATTGCTTGGTCATCCAGGAGAGACTCGGAGTAGAGCCACTGTTCCTCCACGTTGAGAGGAGCCAGATGAGGTGGCTCGGGCATCTCACCAGAATGCCTCCTGGACGCCTCCCTGGGGACGTGTTCTGGGCATCTCCCACCGGCAGGAGACCCCGTGGATGACCCAGGACGCGCTGGAGAGACGATGTCTCTCAGCTGGCCTGGGAACGCCTTGGTATCTCCCGGGATGAGCTGGACAAAGTGGCTGGGGAGAGGGAAGTCTGGTAGTCCCTTCTAAAGCTGCAGCCCCCGTGATCTGACCCTGGATAAGCGGAAGATGAATGGATAGATGCTTTTATTATGGTCGCATTGCATGATTTTTGTTTGACATTTTTCCCCCATGATTCCATGGGGTATGCGGATGCGGAAGAAAATAGCTTGTTGCATTATGGGAAAAACAATGTCTTTTAATGATTCTAAGTCATTAAATCCAGTCATCATGATAGTTGACGATGGAATCCTTAAGTAGGAAGTAGGTAGTAGTAGTAAGTCAACTGTTCACGTAGTTCGTTTGTGACGCCACGATACAAAAATATAAAATCACAAATCTAAATACCACATTGATTAATGAGTAGGGAAAGGCATACCCCGCTCCTTGGATCGCCACCTTGCCGTGATGGAGAGAGCCTTGCATGCTCCGATGAACCTGTGAGCGATACCGTCCGGAGGGTCGGCAATAGCGGTAAGGTCCAAGGGGAGGTTCCGGACAAAGAAGGATCCAAAACAAGTTTCTTCAACGGCGGATTGAGTGGATGATGGTTGCAAAGGTGCTTCACGACGGTCATAAAGGTGGAAAAAGGCTGCAGCAATGGGAGGCTGCCAATCGTCTTGTTCTCCTCATGCCATTGGACCCTAGTCTTCTCTTTGTCAAGGACAGTGTTGGTGGCTGCCTGCGCACTAGTCTCCCCACTCTAAAAGACTCCACGCACAGGCGTTCTCCTTTTAAGGACCCATCCCATACCCATCAAGCTCTATGGCAATCAGAAATTGGTAAAAGGAGCAGGACAATGCAGTCAAGAGCTTCTAGCCATGCAATGGCACACAGGCGGTGGGTGCTTGACTGAGTCGCTTCGGTCTCGGACCAAGGCAGAGAGAGCATCCCGGCAGCAGCATCCATGTCTGAGCAGTCCTATTCAGGATCCAAAAAATAGTCTGCCTCTCAAAACCTTAGAGTACTGCATCAAGTGGGTTCCCCTCATAGCGGTCAAAAACAAAAGACATTAAATTAATTAAGACATTAATTACATTGTCTGAAACCTGCCTGGCCAGGGAAGGGCAACTTTAGGAGAAGAAATTAGGTTATACCTTCTTTTGGAAGGGTAAAACAGCAGATGAGCCTAGCCATGGAGTAGGATTTCCCATCAAGAACCAGCTCATCTCCCAACTCGCTGAGTCTCCAACAGGCATCAATGAGTGTTTCATGACTTTACGCCTGATTCTCTCATACGATGAGATGGCTACTGCTGTGAGTGCCTTTACGACAACCTTGCACTCAGGATGATGACCTTCTATGCAACTCGGGACCAGGTTCTATCAACCATCCCAAAGGAAGACAAATTCCTCCTACTCTGAAATTTCAATGCCAGTGTTGGCAAAGATCACAAGCTCTGGCACTTTAGGTAGTGAGGTTGGGAAGGCCAACTCAAATAGAATGAAATCCTCTCAACGTGTACTGAATATGAGGTTGTGATAACTAATACTCTTTTCCACCAGAGAAATAGGTTTAAAACCTCTTGGATGCATGCCCCATCAAAATGCTGGCATCTCATTGATTATGTTATATGTCAGGGCCAGAGATTGCATAGATGTCACCATCACCAGGGCTATGACCTGCGCAGACAACTGCTGGACAGACCATTGTATTATTTGCTCAAAAATGAAAATCCAGCTACAGCAGGAGGACACAAAGAAAACTAACTCAACGGCCTGGGAGCTTTAAAGGGCAACGTCAAACATCTTGTCTGAGAGGCTCCCTGAGAAATATCCTGTGGAAGAGCATTGGACAACCCTTAAAAACCACCTTACTGGAGACCAGCAGGGACACCATTGGCTACCAGTCTAGGAAGCATCAACACTGGTTCGATGAAGACACTGAAATCACAATGTCAAAAGGAAAGCCTTTTGCTCCTGGCAAAGTGACATCAATTGTAGGGCAAAAAGGCAGACCCACTCCAAGGCAAAGGCAGTTGTCCAGAGCAGGGTAAGAGATCTGAAAAATAAATGGCAGAAGGAGAAGGCCCTGGAAATCCAGAGGCTTGCTGACTCAGGTGACACCAGGGCCTTTTTCAACGCTACCAAGGGTACTCATGGCACCACCTATCGATGCCTCAATTCCCTATGCTCCAAAGATGGACAAACTTTTCTGAAGAATGAATCTGCTCCAAATGGCGAGAACACTTCCAAGAACCCCTGAACTGAAACACTACTGTCGAGTTAGAGCCCATCAACCAGCAGCGTACTATGGAGCATCTGAGCGCCCCACCCACCAAAGATGAGGTCCTGGATGCCATGAGGAGGCTAAGCAATAACAAGGACTTTGAGATGGAATTCTGGGAGAAATCCTCAAGCAGGGTGGGCCGAAACTCCTCTCACACACCCATAGCCTCCTTACAAAGATCTGCGGCAAAAAAGAAATCCCTGAAGAACGTAGGGATGCCCTGATTGTCACTATCTTCAAAAAGTGTTAGGTTTAGGGTTAGGTCTTGTCCAGAACAGGCAAAGTTTTGGCCCGGACATTGTCGAGCTGCCTACTGCCACTGGATACTGGCGAGCCGCCTACTGCCACTATTGGAAGAGATCCTTCCAGAGTCGCAATGTCGCTTCCGTTCTGCCAGAGGAACCTTTGACGTGATATTTACAGCCCGTCAACAGCAAGAGAAATGTCAAGAACAGCAACTACCTCTGTATATAGCCTTCACTGACCTCACCAAGGCATTTGACAGAAGCGCCCTCTGGTGCGCCCTTTCGAAGATCGGATGTCCGAACAAGTATCTGAAGATCTTACGTCTGGTACATGACGATATGACCACAACCGTAATTGGCAAGCGTGGCTTTGAAACAGCCCCCTTCAAAGTGGACACTGGGGTCAAGCAGGGCTGTAAAATTACATCAACCCTGTTTGCCATTTTCATCTCCACTGTCCTTCCCCTTACCAGCCACAATCTATCAGAGGGAGTCCAGCTCATATACAGGTTTGATGGCGGGCTCCTCAATCCTAGTAAATTCAGGGTCAAAAGCAAGGTGCTCACCTCCTCCATCATGGAGCTCCAGTGTGCCGATGACAACGCCTTGATTGCTCACTCTCAAAAATGACATTAAATCCAGTCATCATAATAGTTGACGATGGAATCCTTAAGTAGGAAGTAGGTAGTAGTAGTAAGTCAACTGTTCACGTAGTTCGTTTGTGACGCCACGATACAAAAATATAAAATCACAAATCTAAATACCACATTGATTAATGAGTAGGGAAAGGCATACCCCGCTCCTTGGATCGCCACCTTGCCGTGATGGAGAGAGCCTTGCATGCTCTGATGAACCTGTGAGCGATACCGTCCGGAGGGTCGGCAATAGCGGTAAGGTCCAAGGGGTGGTTCCGGACAAAGAGCGATCCAAAACAAGTTTCTTCAACAACAGATTGAGTGGATGATGGTTGCAAAGGTGCTTCACGACGCTCATAAAGGTGGAAAAAGGCTGCAGCAATGGGAAGTTGCCAATCGTCTTGTTCTCCTCATGCCATTGGACCCTAGCCTTCTCTTTGTCAAGGACAGTGTTGATGGCTGCCTGTGCACTAGTCTCCCCACTCTAAAAGACTCCACGCACAGGCGTTCTCCTTTTAAGGACCCATCCCATACCCATCAAGCTCTATGGCAATCAGAAAATGGTAAAAGGAGCAGGACAATGCAGTCAAGAGCTTCTAGCCATGCAATGGCACACAGGCGGTGGGTGCTTGACTGAGTCGCTTCGGTCTCGGACCAAGGCAGAGAGAGCATCCCGGCAGCAGCATCCATGTCTGAGCAGTCCTATTCAGGATCCAAAAAATAGTCTGCCTCTCAAAACCTTGGAGTACTGCATCAAGTGGGTTCCCCTCATAGCGGTCAAAAACAAAAGACATTAAATTAATTAAGACAATAATTACATTGTCTGAAACCTGCCTGGCCAGGGAAGGGCAACTTTAGGAGAAGAAATTAGGTTATACCTTCTTTTGGAAGGGTAAAACAGTAGATGAGCCTAGCCATGGAGTAGAACAGAACAACATATGCCTTTGTCAGAGCCTACCAACTCCTGGGACTTGACATTTACATAAAAAAACAGAGCAGAAATTCTCCACCAGCCAGCACACCCCTCCCGTAGATAGTGGGAGTATCTACTTGGATAGAATCAGCTGGAAAATTTGGATAAGGTCAACTATCTTCAGCCTTCTCTCCACAAGAGCTGTCATTGGTGATGTAATTAACCACCGTATTGGGTGTGCCAGTGCAGCTTTTGCCAGGCTGAGAAAGTCTTCGAGAACTGAGACATCCAGGTCGAGACGAAACTCTTGGTCTACCAAGCAGTGGTTCTGCCCACTGTGCTATACGGGATAGATAACTGGACTACCTACAGCAGACACATTAATACACTGCAGCAGTAATATCTGCGATGTCTTCGCAACATCCTGAAGACAGGTTAGGAGCAGTGACGTGCGGTGAGGTTCATGACTGGGGAGGCACTGACGTCACCAGGCAAAATTTGTCCGGCACCCAACCATGTCACAAAAAAGGTTGGGGACCACTGCTCTAGTGTGGTTTATGCATTATTTAATTTGAACTACTTGAATTAAAATTTTTCCACCTCCGGCCCTCCCTGTGTGGAGTTTGCATGTTCTCCCCGTGTCCGCGTGGGTTTTCTCCGGGCACTCCGGTTTCCTCCCACATCCCAAAAACATGCTTGATAGGCCGATTGAGCACTCCAAATTGTCCCTAGGTGTGGGTGCGAGTGCGAATGGTTGTTCGTCTCTGTGTGCCCTGCGATTGGTTGGCAACCAGTTCAGGGTGTCCCCCGCCTACTGCCCGATGACGGCTGGGATAGGCTCCAGCACGCCCGCGACCCCCGTGGGGACTAAGCGGTTCAGAAAATGAATGAATGAATGAATGAATGAATGAATGAATGAATTAAAATCTCATATCAGCAGTCTTCACACATAAAAACACTCAATAAAGCACATGGAATCAAAAACTTGTTTTCGATCGATCGTTCGTTCCCAAGTCCCGTTGTCCAAATCAAACCTTTTAACTCCGGAGTTGCTCTTCCTTTCCTGATGACCTCCTGCTTCGCCCGAAAATCCATCGTTGAAAATCGTTTGGATATGTAATCCTCCATTGTAAAATGAAGTGTAAAAATTTGAAAAAAAAAAAAAAAATTAACGTAAAACGAAACAAATGGACGATGGCTCCTCAGTTGTTCACTGTGAACTGGAGATCTCTTATTCTACAGGTAGGCGCATGAAGATCACTAGCACCCCCTGCCATAAGGCTGGAGAACCGTTTTTGTAGCCTTCATAAGGTCTCTTTTCAAAGCCGTTTTGTTAATCTAAAGAAACACGACGTTACAGACAGATGACAAAAAACACAAGATATTATATAAACCATCGTAACTGTTTGAACACTTAAACACCGACATAAAGACAGAGAGCAGTTCTGTCTAACTGCATAGCCTGTCAACATAAGCAGCCGTGTGATTACGCAATACCCAGAGGAGGCTAGACAGGAAGTTGGCTCCTCCGAGCGAATCGTCTTCGGTTTTAAAATAACTAAAAATTCAGCGATTTTGGTTCAAAATGATACAAAATTATTGAAATTAAAAGGAAAATGACTTTATAATAAAAACAATTGAATTTGTTTTTCCCCTTTTCAAGATGCCTCCCTTGCCTCCTCTGACACATCCCTGGTTGGGAGGATAGGCGAACTAATTTGTCCTGGAGGAGGCCAACAGTTCCAGTATTACCACAACCATTGTTCGGCACCAGCTACGATGGACAGGCATGTTGTCCGCATGCCTTGTATCCGCCTTCCCAAACAAATTCTGTATGGCCAATTGAAGGAAGGATACCGGACTCAAGGAGGACAGAAAAGTGTCTTGACATGTGAAGAAATTGACAAAAAAGCAGACTTTGACCTTGATGATTATACAAATCAATAAAGAACAACTGCCATATCTCGGCTCTGTTTACCTTGTTTAAACAGGCACTGTACGGCCACCTCAGCCTAACCACAAATCTTACACTGGAAAGAATGAGCTTTGGTCAAAATAAAAACAATGATGTAAAGATTTCCACATATATTTAAAGTATTACAATTTATCTATTGACGAGTAGATGCCACAAGACTTATCTAGCTAAGGAGAAAAAAAAACATTAACATCAACTTATAATGGTTCCTTTTTCTTTTATGCAAGGCAACAATCTCACACAAACACTGATTAATTGATCCAATTACTGATAGGATAATCTATTCCAAAAAGATTTGTTGGTGACAGCCCTCATCTGAACCAACACCACTCTGTAGCCATAGTTTTAAGTTTTAAGACAACACGTGGGTTGAAGGCAAACTGCGTGGCACTGACGCAATGACGTCCGTGCGGCTTCTGCGATAATAAAAAGATAAGCCCGTGACCTCTGCTTGTTAGTCCACATTTACTTCTGCTAATATAGGATGTTGAGAGTGACATTGTCTCTTCTGCGCATGCAGGTCACTTTGGGGACTGGTACGTTCACACACCAGACGGACTGAGACACACACACACACACACACACACACACACACACACACACACACACACACACACACACACACACACACACATCGAATTTTACCCAAAAATCCGAATAGAGCACCTGCGGTGTGAATGTAGCTGAAATGTAGCTTGAGTTGCCCCATTTCTTTTCGTCTTGAATCGTTGTCGCTGTCATGTTTGTTTCCTGGTGTTTTGTTTGAGTTCTGGTCATTTCAGAAATATGTACCGTATTTTTTGCACCAAAAGGCCCACTTAAAAGCCTTTAATTTTCTCCAAAAACGAAGGTGTGCCTTTTAATAATGTGCGCCTTTTGTGTGGACCAAATTCCAAAATCTGTACAGTTGTTTTGTGTGGCTTATATAGGCGTAATATGAAGACCCGATCAACCATCCATCCATCTTCTGTACCGCTTGTCCCCACGGGGGTCGCGGGCATGCTGGAGCCTATCCCAGCGGTCATCAAGCAGTAGGCAGGGGACACCCTGAACTGGTTGCCAGCCAATCGCAGGGCACACATAGACGAACAACCATCCACACTCGTACTCACATCTCGGGGCAATTTGGAATGCTCAATCAGCCGACCATGTTTTTGGGATGTGGAAGGAAACCGGAGGAAAACCACACAGACACGGGGAGAACACAGACAGGGTCGGAGGTGGAATCGAACCCGCACCCTCCGAACTGTGAGGCGGACGTTCAGTTCATACTCACGTTCTGCAGGAGCCTGATAATTAAATCAGGTGTGTTTAACGAGGGAAACTTGGAAAACATGTAGGAATGCGGCCCCCAAGGACTGGCGTTTGAGACCCCTGTTCTACACCAATGATTGCTCCTCAGGCGACTCTTCTGTGAAGCTCCTGAAGTATGCGGACGACACCACTCTCATGGGACTGATCCGGAACGGTGACGAGACTGCGTACAGACAGGAGGTGGAGCGGCTGGTCCACTGGTGCAGCCAAAACCACCTGGAGCTGAACCCGCTCAAGGCCGTGGAGATGACAGTGGACTTCAGGAGAGACCCTTTACCACTTCCACCCCTCACCATCCTCAGTTAGGCTATTCCCACCACAGACACCTTCAAGTTCCTGGGATCCACTATCTTCCAGGACCTGAAATGGACTGGCCACATAGATTCTATCCGAAAGATGGCCCAGCAGAGGTTGTACTTTTTGAGACAGCTCAACCTGCCACAGGAGCTGCTGAAGACCTTCTACACTGCCATCATCCAGTCTATCCTATGCATCTTCATCACTGTCTGGTTTGGATCGGCCACCAAACAGGACAAGCACAGACTATAACGGACTATCAGGTCTGTGGAAAAGATAATTGGGATAAACCTTCCATCTAGCCAAGACCTGGACCTACCTGTCCAGGACCAGGAAACGTGCAAGTAACATCTCTGCAGACCCTTCTAACCCAGGTCACAATCTGTTCAAACTACTCCCTTCCGGACGGCGTACGTACAGAGCGCTGTACGCCAAAACCAGTAGACACAGACACAGCTTCTTCCCCTAAGCCAGGGGTGTCAAACTCATTTTTTTCACGTGGCCACATTGTAGTCATAGCTTCTTTTGGAGGGTCATTATGACTGTCAACCCAAATAAATGTATGAGCACCTCATATTGTATACAGTAAAAGCTACAAAACCAACTGACAACTCGTTTTCAAATCAGACGAGTAAAAACTGGTCATATATTTAATAAAAAAGATATGAAAAGGGGGGCGGCTCGGTGGTGCAGTGGGTAGCACGTCCGCCTCACAGTTAGGAGGGTGCGGGTTCGATTCCACCTCCGGCCCTCCCTGTGTTGAGTTTGCATGTTCTCCCCGAGCCCGCGTGGGTTTTCTCCGGGTGCTCCGGTTTCCTCCAACATCCCAAAAACATGCTTGGTAGGCTGATTGAAGACTCTAAATTGTCCCTAGGTATGAGTGCGAGTGCGGATGGTTATTCGTCTCTGTGTGCCCTGCGATTGGCTGGCAACCGGTTCAGGGTGTCCCCCGTCTACTGCCCGATGACAGCTGGGATAGGCTCCAGCACGCCCGCGACCCCCGTGGGGACAAAGCGGTTCAGAAAATGAATGAATGAATGAATGAATGAATGAATGAAAAGAGGGCGGCTCGGTGGCGCAGTGGGTAGCACGTCCACCTCACAGTTAGGAGGGTGCGGGTTCGATTACACCTCCGGCCCTCCCTGTGTGGAGTTTGCATGTTCTCCCCGTGTCCGCGTGGGTTTTCTCCGGGCAGTCCGGTTTTCTCCCACATCCCAAAAACATGCTTGATATGCACTCCAAATTGTCCCTAGGTGTGAGTGCGAGTGCGAATGGTTGTTCGTCTCTGTGTGCCCTGCGATTGGTTGGCAACCAGTTCAGGGTGTCTCCTGCCTACTGCCCGATGACGGCTGGGATAGGCTCCAGCACGCCCGCGACCGCCGTGGGGACTAAGCGGTTCAGAAAATGGATGGATGGATGGATGGATATGAAAAGTGAAGACAATTTGCAATTCTAGTAATGACACGAATTTGATGCACAATTTGTCTTTGCGGGCCACAGAAAATTATGTGGCAGGCCATATCTGGCGCCCGGGCCTTGAGTTTGACACCGGTGCCCCAGGCTGTCGCTCTAATGAACTCACACCACTCCTCATAGAGACTCAGAGACATCACTGTGTAATAACATCCTGCTCTCGCCGCTTAAATGTTAGTTGCCTGAATGTTGTCAGTCGCTTAAATGTCGTACAGAGGCTGAGATCAACGAGAGTCACATTCCCCTGTTTGGCATGCCAAACTTGGTCAGTAAAGCTGATTTTGATTCCGATAGCTTTTTCTCTGTTCTGCAAATCTTATTTCTAAGAAGAAATTTGAGGGTGATGTTCTGAGAATGAGCTACCAAGCTTTTTATGAATTAATCAATAAGGATACATTCATGAAAAGCTGTGATGAATGCAGTGTTGAGTTTAATTATATTCAACAATATAACGTTGAATTTATTTATATTCAACAATATAACATATTTGACCACTTTTAATTGATTTTTCGAGGCTAAATACCTAATTTCTAGTAAGTAGCCCACCCCTTCCTATATGTTTATGCATGTGGCTCTCATTGAAAAAAGTTTGGACACCCCTGTTCTAGACATTTAGAGTTTTGCAGATAATATGAAGCAAAAAAAAAAATAAATGTGAATCAGACTTTGCACCTCACACTGCAATAGCTGTGACATACCAACCACCTGGGCAGTGCCTGGGCATGCCTTGGATGCTTGTGTTTACAGCTAACAAAGCGGGAGCAGAATTAAAATGACTCAAGTACAGAATCCAACAGGGGAGAATGAAAGCTCTTCGAAAATATATTGTTCTTCTACCAAACGTCCATTCTTTTATCATAAATATTGTCGTTTCTTTGTCACACTCGCACTCACATCAAGACAGGTAAACAGACCAAGGAAACAGCTTTAAATGGGAGGGGTAGAGTCCACAGTAATCGGCACGTGTTTAAACGTGTAAATATATGCGTCAATTTAACAAGCAGATAGCATGACTTTAAAAAGTGTTGTTTCTGCCAGACACTTGTGCAAAATGTAGGCGAGCATCTGTCAAGCAGTAAAAGCGACCACGCGCAACTGTTGCGCGACACAAGTGGAACTATTTCTAATTTTAAAAAAAAAGAGAGAGAGAGAAAGTGAGGTACTTTCTTTGCACGTTAGATCGCAAATTACATTCAGAATCTGTTCTGAATTCTGGTAGTCGAATTACGTTACCATGTCAACAGCACGTCAGAGAGCCTGCTCTCGTAATCCAGGTGTTGTTCAAAGTAATCCACTGTGCAGTCGACAGCTCAAAAACATACTGACAGCAGTCCAACCAGCATTCCCGACTGTTATCACACTCCCAATTTGTCTATTCCCTCCCTCCTACCAATCTCCTTCCGCGATTATTCCTTACCTCCCTCTCTCCTATTTTTGGATAGCCATTCATTTCATTTGCCTTGTCTACTTGACAATGCCAATACCATACATCTAGGGCACAGGTGTGAAACTCTAGGCCCGGGGGCCAGGTACGGCCGGGCACATCATTTTTTTGTGGCCCGCGAAGACAGATTGTGCATCAAATTTGTGAGACCATTACTAGAATTGCACATTTTCTTCACTTTTAATAATATATTTTTTAAATATTTGACCAGTTTTTACTCGTCTGATTTGAAAACAAGTTATTTGTCAGTATGTTTTGTAGCTTTTATTGTATATAATATGAGGTGCTCATACATTTATTTGGGTTCACAGTCATAATGGCCCTCCTTCTTCTGTCGTGTGTCTTCAGACTTGCAGCTCCGATGAGCCAAGCCAGGTCAACGTGTCGTCGTCCAGGTCAATCAGGCCTTGTTCGCCATTTGGTGGCCGGTGTTCGGGGCAACTGCTGCACCTTATTTTTAATGGCAATCTGTACGATGACATTGAGTTTAGCGGTGGTAAGGCCTTCAAGGTTGAGCTGCAGTAACGCTAACGCTTTGTGCGGTCTCCAGACGTGGCAAAAACATTTGTTTCGCTTTTGTAGGCTTATTAAACCTGTAAGATACTCGTAGGGGAGGCCATGTAGCGGCTGTCTTTTTCTCCCCTCTGAAAGAAGCTATGCCTACAATGCGGCCCGTGATAAAAATGAGTTTAGATTCTAGGGGGAAGCACTTAGGACATTCTAGCAAAAAACAAAGGTTTTGCAGGTTAATGTTTATTCTGTATTGATAATGTCAGTTGTGGTTTCAGTTCTTTTGGGTTGTGTAAGGACTGTCATGTTGGATACTAACAATTTCCATAATTCATGATTTCAATTTAATCCATAATTAATTTATAGGACCCATTTTATGCAAAATCTACTTTTTTTTTTTTTTTAGCTTTTAGCCATGTTAAAATGCTGATTCTGCAAGCCCAAAGTGGTGTTTTCCTCCATTCAACATCCATGTAACATTCCTGCTCATTCTACCTCTCTAAGCACCCAGCGCCATATATTATATCGACTGTGTTTACATGCAGTCAATAACCCTTTTAAAACCCAAAAATAAAAATTGCGTGATGGAAACCACTCTTTTTACATGTGTTACTCGTTCGGGCAAGTCATTGGTTTTGTCCTGTGCACTCTCTTGCTCTATCCGCAACGAGTTTTGGTCTCTGAACTAACAGGAGTTATTTGTACACGCAGCTTCCACACCATAGCGATCTTAACTTGAATATATTGATTTCTCAACGCTAAAGATTCATTACTCAATGCTTTATTCGCACTCGCACTCACAGCTAGGGGCAATTTAGAGAGTTTAATCAGCCTACCGTGGGCCGCTCAGTGGTGCACTGGTTAGCACGTCCGCCTCACAGTTAGGAGCAAATGTTCCCGTTTGTTTGTTTTTCATGGCTCCATTTCCCTCCAGGCCCATTTTTGTTATCAGATTGAGCACTTGCCACCTGTTTATATACTTTGATTATTTTTGTGCACTACTTCATTACACCTTTTTTGTGATTCCAACCCTCCCTGTGTCGAGTTTGCATCTTCTCCCCATGCCCGTGTGGTTTTTCTCTCACATCCCAAAAACATGCTTGGTAGGCCAATTGAGCACTCCAAATTGCCTCTAGATGTGAGTGCAAGTGTGGATGGTTGTTCGTGTCTGTGTGCCCTGCCATCGGCTGGCAACCGGTTTAGGGTGTCCCCCGCCAACAGCCGGATGACTGCTTGGATAGACTCCAGCACACCCGTGACCCCCGTGGGGACAAGCAGTATAAAAAATTGATGTATGCCTACACTTGTGCACAAGCAATTATATTTAGGCTTTAATCGGTTAGGTTTTTATTAGGGGATTTGAATGTAATCTAATGATTAGAGGCTTGCAGGCTGGCTCTTTTTTAATCACATCCCTGCTCATTAATTCTAATCAAGAAACATAGTAAATCAACCAGAGGCAAAGCCACCTTCCAGTCCATATTTACAGCGATTTTCATGATGGAATTCAAATGATTTTTCAGGTGTAGGAAAGAAACGCACATCGGTAAGGCGGCAGACTTGGACTGTTTCATAGGGTGCGTCACGCAGGCTTGGCTACAAGATGGCATCTGTCGAGTGAGTTGGCCTCACTTTCTATTTATACATAGCACTCTAAGCACGAGCCCCGCCAGACCCAAAATGAACAGGTTCTCACTTTGTGACATCATTTTTAGGAAAACAGTCATATGTATACACAAATAATATTTTCATCAGGTTGGAAATTTTTTATTCTTCGAGAGTTAGCAAGCACTGTTTCGTTTTTTATTCAGGTTCTTAGTTTTTTTGGGATTTTAATAATCATAGTTTGCTGATGTGCTAACCACTAGCCAACAGCCCTTTTTATTTTTAGAAGTGAAAATTGATACTTTTTAAATTATGACCCTAAGACAGACGTCTCAAACCCATGGCCCGCGGGCCAATTAGGGCCTACAGGATGATAGTTTCTGGCCCTCGCTTTAGTATGAAAGTTTAATGTTTGTGTGGCCCGTGATTTTGATATGAATGGTTGTGTGCGGTGCTGATTCGAATTTGTCTTTTTGGGAGCACCAAACCAAAGCACCAGCCACACTGTCAATCCCTGTTCGTCTCAGCACGGTAGCAGTGTAAAAATAATTATAGTGTATTCAAGTATGTTTCCTAAGACTATCAAAATGAAGCTCGAAATCATAAAGGAGCATGGCAAAAGCATGTGAGATTATCTGCTATGTATAACTGCTATTATCAATTCTTCCCTCACCTCTGGTTCTGTCCCTCTATCTCTCAAATCTGCTACAGTTACCCCGATTATTAAAAAAACAGGTTTAGATCCCAATATTCTCAGTAACTTCCGTCCCATCTCCAACCTGCCATTTCTCTCCAAAATTCTCGAAAAAGTGGTTGCATCTCAGATTCACACCCACCTCACTAATAATAATCTATACGAACAGTTCCAGTCTGGTTTTTGCCCTCGACACAGTACAGAAACAGTCCTTATTAAAATCACTAATGATCTCCTGATTGCAGCCGACTCTGGTCTCATATCCATACTCATTCTTCTTGATTTAAGTGCAGCTTTCGACACTATCTCTCACTCCATCCTCTTAGAAAGACTAGCCGCTATTGGACTGGTTGACACACCCCTGCACTGGTTTCACTCTTATCTTTCTGGCCGTTCTCAATTTATCCAGTTAAAATCTTTCACATCTCACCCCTCCCCCGTGTCCTCTGGTGTTCCCCAGGGTTCTGTCCTTGGTCCCCTCCTATTTATCATTTATCTCCTCCCACTTGGTCAGATTTTCCGTAAACATAACATTAATTTTCACTGTTACGCGGACGACACCCAGCTCTATATCTCTTCAAAACCCCCTTTCAGCCTCACAACCTCCTCTCTCAGTGCGTGCCTTCAAGAAATAAAATCCTGGTTCACCTCAAACTTCCTTAAACTAAACAGCGACAAAACTGAGGTAATCCTTATAGGTTCCAAAGCTTCTCTCAATAAACAACCCTGTTTTACTCTCACCATTGACACCGCCTCGGTTTCCCCTTCCCCTCAGACAAAGAGTCTGGGTGTCGTCCTTGATTGCAACCTATCATTCAGCACCCACATAAACAACACTATCCATTCCGCTTATTTTCACCTCCGTAACATTAATCGCCTCCGCTCATCACTCACCCCATCCAGCGCTGCTATCTTAGTCCACTCACTTGTCACCTCTCGCTTGGATTACTGCAACTCCATCCTTTTTGGTCTCCCTCAAAAACTCCTCCATAAATTGCAACTGGTCCAGAATGCTACTGCTCGCATTGTCACTGGAACCACTGTCTACCATCATATCACTCCCGTTCTACACCAACTGCACTGGCACCCCATAAAACAGCGCATTGATTATAAAATTCTCCTTCACACATTCAAGGCCATCCATAACCTTGCTCCTCCATACCTGTCTGACCTCCTTCATATACACAGTCCTACCCGGTCTCTCAGGTCTGCCTCCAGTATCACCCTCACTGTCCCCTCATTTCATCTGTCAACTATGGGGGCCAGAGCCTTCAGTTGCTCTGCCCCTCGCCTCTGGAATTCCCTCCCCCCGGACATCAGAAACATTGACTCCATCGAACTTTTTAAATCTCACCTCAAAACCCACCTGTTTAGGCAGGCATTTGTCTAAGTTTATTTGCTCTGCTCAATAGGTCTCTTTGCTTTTAGACTTCTCTTCTTTTAATTGTGTCGATTTTATGTGTGTTCGGCGACCTTGAGTGCCGTGAAAGGCGCCATACAAATAAAATGTATTATTATTATTATTATGTGCCCCCCCCCCTCGCCAAGCAAACTTAGGAGGTAAAGAATAAAGTGACATTTATTTTTTGTTAACAATGTTTGAAAAAGTGAAAATAAAACAGTTGTTTTAGTTTATAGGGCAAAAAGTGTGACTTTTACCATAGTCTGGCACGCATTATTGTCACGTGCCGTGCCACCCCATCATCAGCCGGTAACTGTCACAGTCTATCAGTCACCCTGGATACCATGACGTCATTCATTCACAGCCACGCCCCTTCTATTGAGTTAATCACCCACACCTGTTCCTGCTCATCAACCAGTTCCTATTTAAACATCACACATCAGTCACTCCCTTGTCAGTTTGTCCCCGTATGCTACCCTCTCGTTCCTGCTCTGATTCTCAGTTGCTGACCGACTACGTGTGAACGCCAACCAACCAACCAACCAACCAACCAACCAACCAACCAACCAACCAACCAACCAACCAACCAACCAACCAACCAACCAACCAACCAACCAACCAACCAACCCACCCACCCATCCATCCAACCATCCATCCATCCATCCATCGATAAATTTCAGTAGTCAGCAACTATATGTGGTTTCTTTAGTTTTCTATATCTGCTGTATTATTATTGTTTTCATTATCATTTTATTTATTTATTATTGTTTGATAATTATTTTTCCTACATTTGTTAACTTTTTATCCAAGCCTAAAAAAAAACCAATGCGGCCCAGCCTCGCCCCAGACTCTACCTCCAGTGGCCACCATGTAAATTGAGTTTGAGACCCCTGCACTAAAGTAACAGGAGCCACCAAAAGATGTTCAATAACCACACCTTTTTGAGCTATAAAATGAGAAAGGGATAACTCTGCTAACATACATTATTATTAGATCCCACCCCAGCTTCATCCCTGCCTCTTTGTGTATCTTACTAAACTGTGAAAGTCATGCAAACATTGTGGGAACACGCCTGATCCCAGCAAAGCCCTGAGGGCAGTACTCACCTCTCCTACAGTTTTACAAGACAGGAATGCACATGCAGATGATTGAGAATGGGACATTAGTCTAAGTAAGTCCTTTTGACAATTTTTGTTACTCCCCATAAAAAAATGTAGTTGATTTTTTTTTTTTAAACTTAACACAGCAAAAAATGGGCTACTGCGATTTATGGCAAGCACACAGTCCAGTTCACATGGTCCAAAGGGAAGTGCGAACAACAAACCACAAGTTACCTGTTCCTTAGTTCAGGGCAGTTTAGTGCATTTTAGTAAGGTTTGGCTTTTTTGTGCTTTCATTGACAAATGGCACCAAAATATTTGATCGTCTATGAATAAATCCATTCTAAGACAGTGCAAGTAATTTTTTTATCGACTCGTGCCAATGGAACCAGTAAATTCTCTGATTTTCTTTTTAATTAGTATTAGATATGTTTTGATTTTGACAAACCTCCGCTCCACACTTCATATTGCCACTGAATGACGACCTATGTTCATCAGGTCACAGGTCTATGCCAAAGTTCAAACACAACTATACCTATGCACGGATCTTCAACCGTTCCCTGAAGCTGTGTGAGGTTCCCTTGTGCTTCAAGAGCTCCACCATTTTACCGGTGAATTTTACCAAGAAGCCCGCTGATGATTACAGACCTATCGCCCTGACATCTCTGGTCATGAAATCTTTTGAGAGGTTGGTGTTGGACCACCTGAAGGACATCACGGGCCCCCTGCTCGACCCCCTGCAGTTTGCCTACCTGGCAAACAGGTCGGTGGACCATGCGGTCAACGTGGGACTGCACTACATCCTGCAACATCTAGACACCCCAGGGACGTATGCCAGGATCCTGTTTGTGGACTTCAGCTTGGCCAACAGGAGACAGCATGTGAGGCTGGAGACCATCACATCAGACCCCCGGACCACCAACACTGGTGCCTCTCAGTGGTACGTCCTCTCCCCACTTCTCTTCTCTCTCTATACCAATGATTGCTCCTCAGGCGACTCTTCTGTGAAGCTCCTGAAGTATGAGGACGACACTACTCTCATCAGACTGATCCGGGACGGTGACGAGACTGCATACAGACAGGAGGTCGAGCGGCTGGTCCACTGGTGCAGCTATGGGCGGACTGGGAGATTTTTTCAGGCCAGGAGTCAGTTATGTAACGAGGCCACACTGGCCTTCCCCACGAGTGCATGTTTACACCACACTCAAATGCATGGGCACAAGCAAAACGCATTTGTGCGCACACATGCACACAATCATTCTTTGGGTTTTGTTGTGGGTGGTACCGGGAAAACAAATCAAAATCTCTAGAATGAGGGCGAGCAAAATATTAAAAAGTTCTCTCTGAGTCTGGATGTCTGTCTATGTCCTGAGTTGGCCTTTCCCTTGCACTGCTCCCAGGACCTGTCTTGCCACTATACAAGTATAGTGTCAGAACAACCAGCATAATAATTATATTATCGACAATAACACAATCAATATCAAAAGAATGATATGCTTAAATATATGCTTTTTTTTCCCCAAATGTTTCATGCATACTCATACCCTATTCAATCCCATGCATCGATAGATGACTGTCTGTTCTTTACCTGTCAGCTGCTCTGAGCTAGTACTGGGCCTACTGTCTGAAGCACCAAAACTGGCAATATTTCCACCTTTGTATGGGAAACATAGACACATATTTTAATATTAATTTAGCCAGGGCCAGTTACAAAGTTTAGAGGAATGTGCATGTAAAAAAGAATAACAAATGACTCTTCAACTTACAGAATCAACTAGAACCAAATCTAACAATAAATCAGCAGAGGGACAGCCTTATTACATGGTAGTGGAACATATGCACACAACACATACAAACTGGTATGCATACACACGCGGGCACACACACAGTTTTTAATGGCACCGTGTGAGGGGGCCAAATAAATCCGTACATTTTCTGCGTTTGGCCGCGTCCTCCTCCAGCGCCTTTCTTTTTTTGTCCCTCTCCGCAACAGAGAGTTGCATGTCAGCAGGCGTGCTGGAGCCTATTCCTGCCATCATCGGGAAACCCTGAACCGGTTGCCAGCCAATCGCACACAGAGATGAACAACCATCCGTACTCGCACTCATACCTAGGGACAATTTAGAGTCTTCAATTGGCCTACCAAGCATGTTTTGGGGATGTGGGAGGAATCCAGAGTGCCCAGAGAAAACCCACGCGGACACGGGGAGAAAATGCAAACTCCACACAGGGAGGGCCGGAGGTGGAATCGAACCCGCACCCTCCTAACTGTGAGGCGGACGTGCTACCCAGTGCTCCACCGAGCCGCCTTTATTAGTTTCAACCATACAAAATATGTCTCAATATGTTACAATAGTATTTCACATTACGTCAAATACTTCTCAAATTATTTTGTGTCAGTATGAATTGTTATATATAATCTGTTGTATATGCACATGCAGAAACACTACAATAATGTGAACTGCAAAGGCAAGTTTTGGGGACTGAAAATAAATCAATGAAAACAAACGAATAATAAATAAAGTGTTTTGAATTGTAATTAATGCACATTTACTTTAAAGGGGAAGTCAGCACCAACATTTTCATTATAATATTGTGTTGTATGTGCCCCCACTCGTCTAAACATGGCATTCTGATTAATATTGTGGCTGTGGAATGAGTTGAGTAGCAACATTCGCCCATTTTAATCCATGAGAGGGGGCAGCCATTTTGCTACTTGCTGTTGACTGAAAATGAATCATAGACATCACAGTCGCTGGTCTTAGTTCACAACCAATCACGACTCACTAGTATGCTGAAGTTGAGCCGTGATTGGTTCTGATCTGAGACCTGGTTTTGTCATTTTCAGTCGACAGCAAGTGGCAAAATGGCCGCCTCCGAAGATGGATAAAAACAGGTGGATTTTGCCTTTTTAATTCATATTCCAGAAATAAAACATTAATCAGAATACTGTGTTTAAGTCAAGTCAAGTCAAGTTTTTATATAGCCCTAAATCACAAGCAGTCTCAAAGGGCTCTGTCCTCTGCATTTAACCCATCCCCATGTGATTTTTGATCCATCCCCTGGGGGAGAGGGGAGCAGTGAGCAGCAGCGGCGCCGCGCTCGGGAATCATTTGGTGATCTAACCCCCCAATTCCAACCCTTTATGCTGAGTGCCAAGCAGGGAGGCAATGGGTTCCATTTTTATAGTCTTTGGTATGACCCGGCCGGGGTTTGAACCCACAACCTTCCAGTCTCAGGGCGGACACTCTACTACTAGGCCACTGAGCTGGTTTAGCAGGCATCACATTGTGTTTAGACTTGTGGGCTGCACAAAACATATTACAAAGAAGATTTTGGGGATGAGCTTCTCTTTAAGATATACCACTGTGATGAAAAGGAAACAAAAATATCAGCTTCAGTACATAAACATTTGTGGTATAAAAAGACATTTATAGATATTCGAAGTGAAAAATCGATTTTGATTTGATGATGGGTTACAAATGTTACAAAATCATTACATCCTTGAATCATATCTTACCCCATATATGGAGATATTAAAGTCTCTTTTATGAGAGATGTACACTAGGTATAAATCGGTGTAAATTAGTCAGAGGTTGCTGATTATTTGTTGTTTCTTTGACTATGATGAATACAGCCTTTAGAGAGCTTTCATGTGTTGTTGCGTGTACACAAACACATGACAAAAGATTCATCCTTCCATCCATTTTCTATACCGCTTGTCCCCACGGGGGTCGCAGGCGTGCTGGAGCCTATCCCAGCAGTCTTCGGGCAGTAGGCGGGAGAAACCTTGAACCGTATGCCAGCCGATCGCAGGGCACACAGAGATGAACAACCATCCGCACTCGCACTCACACCTAGGGGCAATTTGGAGTGCTCAATTAGCCTACCAAGCATGTTTTTGGGATGTGGGAGGAAACCGGAGTGCCCGGAGAAAACCCACACGGGCACGGGGAGAACATGCAAACTCCACACAGGGAGGATCGGAGGTGGAATCGAACCGGCACCCTCCTAACTGAAATGCGGACGTGCTAACCAGTGCACCACCGAGCCGCCCACAAAAGATACAGTTGTACCATACTGAACCGAATAATAATCGAACCACATTCTTACATGTTAAAATTGTTACACTCTTGATTTGTAGCATACTCCCGTGTATCCAGAATTGTATTGATACGATATACATACATACGGTTGTTGTTTTGTTTTTCTAAAAGAGGTACTTGTTCTTGCCTCAGCGTCCTGGAGGTCATCTACTGAGCTTTGGTGATGGTCCCATTCAGTATGATGGTCACATAGAGTGTTGCCATTTCTCATCAGCCTTTCTCAGCCACCTGCCGTTTCCTTCTCAGCACACTCAGGAAAAAACCTGCAGCACAACTTCAAACTTGCCCTCCGTGTTTGTGTTTTGTTTACAAAGAGCTGTCAAGACTGCCGAGCCGTGTGGGTGTGGGTGCGTGTGCGTACGTACGTGCGTGCGCGTGTAAGCGTGTATGCATGTGCGTGTGTGTGTGTGTGTGTGTGTGTGTGTGTGTGTGTGTGTGTGTATGTGTGTGTGTGTGTGTGTGTGTGTGTGTGTGTGTGTGTGTGTGTGTGTGTGTGTGTGTGTGTGTGTGTGTGTGTGTGTGTGTGTGCCCGTGCGTGCACGTCTGGTTTTGGGTGTGTATAGAGGGCGTACAGGGTAGGGACGGATGATTGCAGAGCAGCTGACTCAGCACATTCTAGTTTTGTTTAGTTCTCATTACACAGCAATGCTGGCAAAGAAGGCATTTGCTACATTATCCTTTTTTTAATTATTATTAAAAATTGCACATTTTACCAAACTAGCAGTAGCTTCTTACAACCATATATAATACAGTGAACACCATAAAACTACAAGAAAGAAAAATGAAAATGATAATGAACCACTAAATAAACCATTACAGTTTTTATTGGTTGTTTGGACGCAGCCATCAACTCAAATCCAAATTTTCAAAACAGTTAACAGAGAAAGGGCTAAATACATGCCACAGTGGTCAAAATGACATATTTTGTTTGCAAAAGGCTCCAACTGTGCTAAAACATTTGTCATATGAAACAAAAGCAAATTTTCCCTTCAAATAACTCAACTTATACACAAGTATATGAGCACCTTCAAGCAATCATTACACAATGGGCAACAAAATATAAAATGTACATCCCCAATTTGATGCTTATTCTATGCGCCTTTTAATCTGGTGCGCCCTATATGTGAAATCATTTCTAAAAAAAAAAATTCAATGGAGGTGCACCTTATAGTGCACCTTAAAAGTGTAGAAAATACAGTACTTTTTAAAATATGTAAAATATAGGTGGCAAATATAGACCTGAACAAATAAAGCACTCAAATACAAGGTTTTGTGTGCTTTAAAATGTGTGGGTTGACCAATAGTTGACAGAAATAAATTAGGTGTCTGGTTACAATCTTTATTTTTTTGACGCAGCCGTCAACTCAAATCCACATTTTCAAAACAGTTAACACAGAGGGCTAAACACATGCCACCGTGGTCAAAATAACAAAGGCTCTAACTGTGCCAAAACATTCCAATCAATCATTTCTCAATGGGCAACAAAATACAGCACTCGTGTGAATCAGTGCACCATTGCTTGTCATTGCAGCCTATAACTGTATGTAGCTTACATGCAAGTGCCGTTTGCCCTCTTGCAAAAAATGCATTCAGAATCACATATGCTTTGATGAAAATTTTAGTGATTACATTATTTTTTTCTGACTAGCTGACAAATGAAATATTCACACAGAATACTACATGCAAAAAAAAAGCAATTTTTGTGTGAGGAATTGGGAAATTAAAAAAAAAGGATTTTACAGTAAAGAACAAAAATATGTAGTAGACCTATACTATAAGAGATAGCCACAAGTGATACTCCTGTGTCTCTTCTTCTGAGCCCATCTATGCCTCCACCTCACACATGGACTCTTTGTCCTCTGACCCACATCTTACTGTCACTCTACCTCATCTGCCTTAGACTTCCTTGATCCATGCTTGCAAAGTACAACACAGGTCTGAAGACTGATTGCAAATTGAAATATTTTGTAAAAAAGTGTCAGACAGGTGCTTTTAATGATTGCATACTGATCAGGGACTTTCAAAAAACTTGGAGCATATTGTTTCTGTTCTGCAAGCACAGCTAAAACACTGGAGTTTGAACTTCTTGAATGACATCTCAGTGTCTCGGATTTTCTTTTTTCGCGGGACGGACCATGAAAATCAAGGAAAATCATGTACATCCGAGACAGCAACACTAGGCTAAATTATTGGTTTCTACAGCATCTAATGTACAGCATATTGTTGTGTATTTTCTGAGAAGCGTTTTTTCCCGGACCAGGTGCCGGGCAAAGCCGGGTGGATTTGGGAAAATGACTCCTCATGATACAGGCATCTTGTTCAGAAAAATATTTTATTCCTGCTCATGCTGATGTTTCCTCGTTACATCGCGTCCACAGAATTCTGTCTCCGTGCTGATAGTATATGGTAAACTGTAATACTCGGTAGGACCAACAGAGGTTTCCATTGTCCAAGTCAGCGAAACGGAACGAGGAAGACTGATTTCTTGGCAATGGCGATGTGTGAAAAATAAAGTTGGAGCACAATGTTGTTGTTCAAGACAAAATGTGGTCATTCTGAAAGATGAACAATACATGCGCTAGTCTCCTCGTGTCTCTACTTTGCTCCTGCGACCCTCTCCTTTTGGGTACCTGCATGCGAGCTCGCGACGGAGTATGGCCGTTGTTGTGCAAAGTAAGATACCCTTGTGAAAATGCCCTGCTGCAGGAGCGTACACGCATTGAGTGAAAGGCGGAAGCCTTTGCCGTGCGGCAGACAGTGTCAGCTTGTTTTCAATAAAAACATGATGAACACACGGACAGTCCCAGCTTGTTTTCAATAAAAGCATGAAGGTTAACACAAATGAACACTATTACAACTTTTGTACCTTTACTGCTCTTATCTACCTAGCCTTGAGAGCTCATAACAACAATGACTCATTTCCTCTACTTGTTGGTCCGGCTTTCATGCGGAAGCAGGTGATGCTAGAGTGAAGAATCGATCCACATTCCATTGAATGCAACTTTTGGCATCAGGACAAATAAAAAAAACCTCTTAGTGTAGAAACCAGATTCGGTTGAAGTTGGGAAATTGTGTAAAATGTAAATAAAACCAAAATACAATGAATTGAAAATCCTTTTCAACCTGTATTCCATTGAATACACTAAGACAATATATTTAATGCTCAAACTCATAAACTTGATCTTTCAAATAATAATTAACTTGGAATTTCATGGCTGCAACACGTGCAGTAGAAGTTGGGAAAGGGCATGTTTACCACTTCCTTACATCACCTTTCCTTTTAATAACAATGAACGTTTTGGAAGAGAGGAGACTAATTCTCTTAGCTTCTCATGTGGAATTATTTCCCATTCTTGCTTGATGAACCGCTTCAGTTCTTCAACAGTCCGGGGTCTTCCCTGTCGTATTTTATGCTTCATAATGCGCCACACATTTTCAATGGGAGACAGGTCTAGACTGCAAGCGGGCCAGGGGAGAACCTGGACTCTTTTACTTCGAAGCCACGCTGTTGTAACACGTGCAGAATGTGGCTTGGCATTATCTTGCTGAAATAAGCAGCAGCGTCCATGAAAAAGACGTCGCTTGGATGGCAGCATATCTTGCTCCAAAATCTCTATGTACTTTTCAGCATTTATGTTGCCTTCACAGAAATGCAAGTCACCCATGCCATGGGAACTAATGCACCCCAGCCCCATACCATCACAGATACTGGCTTTTGAACTTTGCGTTGATAACAATCCGGATAGTCCGCTTCCTCTTTGGTCCAGAGGACATGACGTCCAGTGTTTCCAAAAACAATTTGAAAAGTGGACTCATCAGACCACAAAACACTTTTCCATTGTGCATCAGTCCATTTTACATGAGCTCGGGCCCAGAGAACCCGGCGGCGTTTCTGGATGTTGTTCATAAACGGCTTTTGCTTTGCATAGTAGTTTTAACCCGTACTTACTGATGGAGTGACGAACTGTATTTACTGACAGTGGTTTTCAGAAGTTTTCCTGAGCCCATTTGGTGATATCTTTTACACACTCATGTTGGTTTTTAAAGCAGTGCCGTCTGAGGGATCGAAGGTCACGGTCATTCAGTCTTGGTTTCCGCGCTTTCACCAGATTATCTGAACCTTTTGATGATATTATGGACCGTAAGATGTTGAAATCCCTAAAATGCTTGCAATTTTGCTTTGAGAAATGTTGTTCTTAATTAAACTGTTCAACTATTTTCTCACGCAGTTGTGGACAAAGTGGTGAACCTCGCCCCATCCTTGCTTGTGAATAACTGAGCATGTTTGGGGAGGCTCCTTTCCATTCATGGGATGTTCCAAATAGTTGTTTGATGAGCTTTTCTCAGCTTTCTCAGTATTTTTTGCCACCTTTCCCAACTTCTACTGGACGTGATGCAGCCATGAAATTCCAAGTTAATTATTATTTGCCAAAAACAATTAAGTTTATCAGTTTGAACATAAAAATATATTAAAAACAATAAATAATAATTGTCTTTGTAGTGTATTCAATTGAATATGGGTTGAGAAGGATTTTCAAATTGTATTTTGTTTTTATTTACATTTTACACAATTTCCCAACTTCAACCAAATCCGGTTTGTATGTACGTATATACAGAGCAGATTTATTGACATCAATGGCAACCATCTTTGGATCTTGTATGTTCTTCTTGAGGGTGCTCGGGAAAAACATCCACCAGTAGTTGTTCCCAACTTTCTACTGCTCATCAACAGTATTCTGACAAATTGCATCACTATGCTGAGGCTGATCTAAGATGCTCTAAAGCAGGAATGTCCAAAGTCCGGCCCGCGGGCCAATTGCGGCCCGTTGTCAAATTTCATCAGGCCCGCAGCCTCTGTGATAAAATCTTTAGTATGTGGCCCGCCGCCATTGTTGACCAGCGCTTTAATACACACGTACCAAAGCTATTTTATATTTATGCCGCAGAAATGTAATCTCGCGCGACCCGGCGTGATTTCACAGCGAGAACATTACTCCAGTTGTTCTGCTATGCGCAAGTCAAATGCGGAAATAAACCCGTTGTAAAAAGGGTACGCGCGAACCGGCTGCGTGAACCCTGTGTGAAATGTTCATGAGGCGAAAATAATTTTAGACTCATGTAAATTTAAGGTATTTCATACAGTTTGTTCAATGTTATCGTATTTTATGTATTACTTATAACTCCTGTTTAAAATGTTCATGAGGCGAAAATGATTTTAAACTCATGTAAATTTAAGGTATTTCATACAGTTTGTTCAATGTTATCGGACTCTTCAGATATGAATGAAAGGCAGAATTTGTGTTTTTAGAGTTGTTCACATCTGCCTGAGTGGCTTATATTTGGTTATTTTGTCATTTAAAAAATAAAGACAATCGGGAGAATGAAATTTGTTTTATAACAGTGTTTATTTGGATGAAATTGTAGTTAAAAAAAATGTCCGAAAAAACTACTGGCCCCCGGGCCCCTTCACTTTATCAAATCTGGCCCTCCTTGCAAAAAGTTTGGACACCCCTGCTCTAAAGAGTGGCCAAGTCTACGCTGAGAATCATCGGCTACCCACTGAAGGATATATCCAAGTCCCGCAGCTTCAGAAGAACGGAGGCAATCAGATGGGCAGTGCGCGCCTTTTAGAGCGTGGTCAGGGGCAGGTGGATTGTCAGAATGGCTGGCGGTCAGGGCGTGGTCGGGGACAAGCAGTTTTTTAGGACAGGCGGCGTTCAGAGAGCTCCAGGTTAACAGGCTGGCAAAGTCGGAAACAGGAGTCAGTTGGTGGGAGAGCAGTGTGCAGCATCACGGACATTTTGCCAGAGAGTGATGGTCGTCCAGATTTTAAGTAGTGGAGTTACCAAGCCAAATGCTGATTTCATAGGAGCTTTGTTTTTGAAATGCAAAAAAAGGGATTGTTTGAATTATTTGGATCAAATTTAGCTGCAGTAAGAAAGTACAAAACTACTGATTTCTAAAGTCTTTTATTTCAAAATGGAATGTGAAATCTCAATCTTGGGATAAACTATTATATCCCAGAATTCTTCCCCAATCAAAAAAAAAAAAAAGGTAAATAGCTGTGTAATAACAGAGGGGTTATTTTACAGAATGGCTGTCCATGTATATTGATGATTAGAAATTTGCCCTCACAACACGTTGGCTGTATGTTACCCAATGCCAAGTATAAGCTGGTTTTCAATATTTGTGTAGGCTGCCTTGACTTTGTTTCAACTTGAAGATAGCCGGACCAACCTGTGGTGGGCCTTCCTCAGCAAAAATTGTCTAATCATTGGGTGAAACACCCTGTGGTCCTGAGGTATAAGTTGTCTTGTAACATTGTATCCCAGTGGAAAAGCAGCCATCTAATTTCTATATTGGATGAACTGTAGCTTTTTCCAGCCGACAGGCAGGTTCTTGCACTGCTTGCTTACCAGCTATGAGGGTCTCTGAGAATAAGACTGACACCAATTAGTACTTCCCAAGTACGGTATCCTTCAATACTTCAGTTGTAGTGACTGTTTCAAACAAAAATGAGGCTGATAAAATATACTCAAAAGCCTTTATTGAAATAAAAAAAAAATACTACCATAAAATGGCAGCTTACATTCAGTTGACAACTTCAGCAATTCATACTGCATTAAACTTTAGATGTCTTTTCATTCCTTAAATACACAAGTACTTTAATGTTGGGTAATGCAACCTTCAGTTGCTCAGAATTTATTGCTCAGAAGAACTTGCCCTGCACTGATTTGCTTTCATTAACACAAAACTCAAGAATGCTCTTCACGCCCCCCTCACACAGCCGACACAATTCAAAGTGAAAGTGCCAAAGTGACCAATCATAAGCATTACTGTGGCTTGTGCATATATTTGTAATGACACATAATTGCATCTGATGGTACTAGAATCACATTGATCCTTAGGAATCCAATTACATCCACAATTCTTGCTAGGTTTGGAACTGTTCCATTTAGTGCCAGTCACAAAATGTTTATTTGATCTTAAAATGTAAGACAGGGGCATTTGCTTGCTTATATTTTCACATTTATCGAGAAAAACCAAAATGAAGATTTAAATTGATACATTTACAGATATAGTATGTACATTATTCACTATATTGAGTATGAAGCTTTTACACAAGTTTGCAGTTAACCATAAGAGGTGCTTTGTTTTCATTAGAGGTAATTAAAACTGGTCTCAAATAATTATGTAACGTTTCCCTGGCAGGGCAGAAAAAATCCATGCAAACTTATTTTAGCAGAGGGGAAGTGAGCCAGGTTTGCACAGTGAATGTGCTACACTTGGTTGAGCACATCACAGTTGGATGAGATTGTCATTTAGACAAAAGGTGGGAGACAAAAAATCTGATAGAACCACAAGAACAGTGAGTCAGAGAAAAGCTAGGAAAAAAAAATAAACACTGACTCGGATGCCAGTGTGAAAGCGCTTTTAAGATCCCCATATGTCCCAACTTGATCTCAACCAATTACAAACAAGACATGCATGATACCAAAGCCATCTCAAGTTGGAGGAAAATATGAAGACTGTCCAATTGAGCCTGAGCCAAGCCAGAGGGAGAAGCAGAATACTTCGTAGTTAAAAAGATGAGGATTGATGAAGATGAGCAGAAGAACAATGTTGACCTTAAAGCCGTTGGTGGCGCACTGGCTCCAGCACGACATTGTATATTAAGTTGTTACAAAAATAAATATGTACAAAATAACATCCTACTTTGGGACAGAACTTGAGACAACGGTATTCAAATGAAATTATCATTCTCTCAACTTTCACAAATCTTACGAGTTCTCTCAAAATATACCTATACACAGACAAAGCGATTTATTGTCAGCTTTCCAATGTGCTGTGCAGACACTGGCAGATGCTCACGGAGAATCAGATGACTTTGTAGGACAGGTAGTCACGGAGTGGTATGGGAAGGGCCAACGACTCCACCTGCTTCGTGGTAATCACTCGCCGAAGAGCCATCCTGCACAAGTGCTGCAAGCTGGCAGTGCTACGAGGACACTCCCAAAAGTGCACACTGCCGTCACGGGTTCTACAAATTACAGGTTATCGTTAGAATACATCTTGTAGCATGTAAAAGCAGTCAGCCACTACTGTTTCTATAAACATAGTATGTCAATATCTTACCCAGCAGCAAGGACACTTCCTTCAGGAGAGAAGGCACAGCAAAGGCCATTAGAAAGAGAGGCGATAGCCTGAGGAGCTCTTTCTTCAATACTCCAGAAACGGACCAGTCTATGTCAAGAAGGAACAAACCACATTGAAATGTATTGTAGTAGCAATTTCCAAATTGCAAAGGCAGCAATTTGAAAAATAAACAAACTGCTTCAATTTGGTCGGTCGGCTTTAAATGATATATTTGATGATGCCTCGTCAATTGGCTATAAAAATTGTACTGGTGTTGAATCAGAATTTTCAGATTTCAGTCAGAACGGGTCCAGTGACAATTGCTCAGAGATTACAAGGTAAACTCAAGCTCTTTTCTACAGAGACGAGGTATGGTGTTTCCCCAGCTCAACCAATCACGTCACCCATCTCGGGAATGGCAGCTTTGGGTGGGTGCGCGAGGACGTCAGGCACCCCAAAGTGAGAGCAACGAGCCATTGATTCAGGGGGCCAAATAAATGAGAGTGAGGGGTCTCCCTCCCTCCCTCCCCCCCCTCCCTCTCTCTCTCCCCCCCTCTCTCTCTCTCCCCCCCTCTCTCTCTCTCCCCCTCTCTCTCTCTCCTCCCTCCCTCCCTCTACCTCTCTTTCTCTCCCTCTCTCTCTCTCCCTCTCTCTCTCTCCCCCTCCCTCTCCCTCTCCCCCTCTCCCTCAATTTGTTCTCGAAGGCTGTTCAGAAGTGAATCGTTCGAATTCAGAATCATATTTTCCCATTACAAATAATGGAAAAAAAATTAATCTGTTCCATGAAAAAAAAAAACGCCCTTTTGAAGCATTTTTTCATTTGCGCATTTCTGTTCGATCGCGCAACTGCAGCCCATTGCCGAACGCGCAACCGTAGCGCTGGTCGCATTATTGTGACAGAGCGGTCGCTGAAAGTTAGACAATATTTTTAAAGTCCTGATGTACTTTCCAAAATTTAAATGGACCTCAGTGCGCAGGAAGTTTAATTTTGTCCGATCGCGCAACTGCAGCGCACCACCGAATGCGCAACCGTAGCACGTCACCGACCGCGCAACTGCACCGCGCTGGTCCCATTATTGTGACAGAGTCGTCGCTGAGATTTAGAAAATATTTTTAAAGTCCTGATCTACTTTCCAACATTTAAGTTGACCTCAGTGTGCAGGGAGCATAATTTTGTCTGACCGTGCAACTGCAGCGCACCGCCAAACGTGCAACCATAGCGCGCAGACGACCGCGCAACTGCACCACGCTGGTCGCTTTATTGTGACAGAGCGGTCGCTAAAATTAAGAAAATATTCCTAAAGTCCTAATGGACTTTCCAAAATTTAAGTAGACTTCAGTGCACAGGGAGCTTCATTTGGTCCGATCGCGCAACCGCAGCGCTCCAGCCAGCCGCTCACTGTCGCATTGCTTTAGGAGCGTCTTTGTGTTTTAGACCGGCTTTACTGCTCCCACTTGCTTCATTAGGAGGCATGATTAGAGTTGATGCAATCCTCAGAGTAACGAGAATGTAATAAGGAACGGAGTCAGTTGGCATGCGGGTCCTCTCAGCTCATCTCGCGAGGTTCGACCACCGAATTTCGTCCGACATCCGAAGGAAAAAAATCTTGAATGTTTTGTTTGAATACCGAATTGTTTGAGAACCGGGACATTCTCATATATATATATATATATATATATATATATATATATATATATATATATATATATATATATATATATATATATATATATATATATATCATTGAAGATTTTTTTCTTTAATGATATCTTGACAATATCATGACAATAGCGTAACATTAGCTTACATCATGTTACTTTCTAAACCCTCATGCTTGTTTTTTTGTTTTAATGTGCTCCTTAATGTTCCTTGCGCCACGACCTCCATAGCTGATCATATCTTGACAGAAAATACACAAAACCTTCCCTGGGACATCTACTTTACGGATATGTTCCGTCATGCACGTGGTTACGGACTGTGTTCCGAGTTGTACAGACTACTCTTGAGCCATGCCCATCTGAAGCAGTTTCCCTGGCACGATCCTCATGCTGGCGAAAACCTTTGCTGAGTAGGCCCTAGATCTATCTAAATAACTCATCTACACGTGATGAAAACCCAATCACAAATTCATATTGTGGCGGTGTAAAAAAACTTAGTTCTCTGCGTAAGTTAACAAGTGGAAATGATGTGACAAAAGTAGTGCCAAAATGCTGCCAAAAATAAGATGGATGTTGTCACATCACTACTGCCAGTTAATTAGGTTTACAGAGGCAAGCAGATTTCCGTCAGATGCCATCGGAGCGGGCCGGGCTAATGCTCGCGAGTTGCCGAAGTTAACCTTGCCCGGCCGCCCCCCCAATATATAAACATTTTCTCAACGGATTTACATGATTCACAAAAATTATACTTTCGATGGAAAAAAAACACGGAAATCCGTGGATCTGTGGAAAATGTCCTATTTTTACCTGGGACCCCCCTCGAAAACGAGGTGATACACCTCAAGTTAAAGTTAAAGTCCCAATGCTCGTCACACACACATCTGGGTGTGGTGAAATTTGTCCTCTGCATTTAACCCATCCCCATGTGATTTTGATCCATCCCCTGGGGGAGAGGGGAGCAGTGAGCAGCAGCGGTGCCGCGCTCGGGAATCATTTGGTGATCTAACCCCCCAATTCCAACCCTTAATGCTGAGTGCCAAGCAGGGAGGCAATGGGTCCCATTTTTATAGTCTTTGGTATGACCCGGCCGGGGTTTGAACCCACAACCTTCCAGTCTCAGGGTGGACACTCTACTACTAGGCCACTGAGCTTAACCTCAAGGGGTTAAACCTAATAAGGTTTTTAATATATGTTTGTTTTCACTTGTGCATTTTATGGCTGGTGCAACTTATACTCCAGAGTGACTTTTGGTCCAAAAATTACGGTAATTTACTTCAATTATAGACACAAATTCAGACTGTGGCAAATGTTGAACTGCAACATTGTATTTTGTCAATTGTCCATAATTCTACTTTCTAGATTACTTGAAACTCATGTGCTCATTCCATGCATCTTTTTTTCCCCCTTCAACGTTTCCTTCCATAACAAAAGTTCAGTTCTTGGTCAGCCAGCAGTAAGCTTGATAAATAGCCCTATGTTGACAGCCATGTGACTCATTGGAATAAAGCAAAATACAAAAAGTCATGACTCCACATTTTAAGAAACAAACAGTGGAACATTTCTGTAACACATTGCTGATTCTTTGAACGCAGGAAGTCCATTAGTACAGGAAATAATGCAGACAAAAGGTTTGTTGATTAAATGGAGACTCAGAATGTGCGCTCACTAATGGTATGCTGTTTTAGTATGCAGACTAGTGCTGGGCGATTGACCGTTTTATCAAAATCAAGATATGAACAATCAAGATATTAACATCGCTACGTAGATAACATTCTAGAAAAAACAAAAACAGGACATACACAACACCTTACAGACCACCTCAACACCATAGACACCACTGGGAACATAAAATTCACTCATGAAGAAGAAACAGATCGATCCATAGTCTTTCTAGACATCAACATACACCACATAGACAACTGAGACATTTTGGAGAGGTGAATGGACAGCAGAGGGCGTGATTCATCTGTCAAATCTGACAGGTGAGTCACGCCTTCATCCATCAACTGATAAAGCCACGTCACAACCACACCAGTGACACTCTGATGTCAGGTAATGCAGCCTAAAATAGTTTGTGATAAAAGAACCAAAAGAGTGATTGACTATAGACCTGTCGCTCTGACATCTGTGGTCATGAAATCTTTCGAGAGGTAAGTGCTGAACCACCTGAAGGATGTCACGGGCCCCCTGCTTGACCCCCTCCAGTTTGCCTACCGTGCAATAACATCCTGCTCTCCACACCTTTTATGAATTATCTACCGTTTGTACTATGTGTCCTCTCTGCATCCATTGCAGCCTGTTCATCCTGGAAGAGGGACCCTCCCATCTGCGGTTTCTTCTCAAGGTTTCTCATTTCCCCTAGTTGGAGTTTTGAGTTTTTCCTTGCCCTCCTGGGCGTTTAAGATCAGGGGATGTTTGAGAATATTTGTCATTTTTCACATGAGTGTTAGTCACCTAAATGTTGAACAGAGGCTGTGATATACCGAAGTCAAATTCCTTGTTTGGCACCCTCAAACATGGTGAATAAAAACTCTTGAATCTTGAAAGGAGGGATCCAAGGCTTCCCTGGTTGCATGGAGCATGCAAACGTGATATGGCATCAGATCCAAACTGCCAAAAAGGAGCAAAAAGATCTCCATGATGTGTTCTTGGACCAGGCCAACACTTTTGCGTTTTGTTCCTCACAGTCTCTTGTGGACTGTGTTGACTATATCAGCATCCCGCGCACTATTACTACTCTGGTCAAATCCTACTTCCAAGACATCCAGCTATGCATCACCACAGAAATGTACACCACAGCAGGGCAGCGACTGGAACGAGGGATCATGCCAGGTTGCACCATTTCTCCTCGTGGTGGGTGGTCAGCAGCTCAACACTGGTCTTCGCCTCCCTCGCATCAGCGCTTACATGGATGATATGACCATACTTACAACAACATGCACTAGGTGACTGTTGAAAAAGCTCCAGGACAACATTGAGTGTGCTCGAATGAAGATAAAGCCAAACAAATCCAGAAGTATATCGGTGGTCAAGGGCAAGCTTTCAGAGCAGTGCTTTTACATCGGAGAAGAAGCTATACAACAGTATCAGAGAAGACAGTGAAGATGCTGGTACAATGCAAACGTAAGAGACAGGGACCAAGTGAACTAGATTAGGCAGGACACAATCAACGGCCTTGAGAGCATTGATAAATCCCTGCTCCCGGGCAGGCTAAAGCTCTGGTGCCTTCAACTTGGCTCCTACCTCGGCTAATGTGGCCTCTTACCATCTATGAGGTTCCTACCTCAAAGGTTGAAAAACTGGAGCGACTACTCAGCTCTTTAGTGAAGAAGTTGCTGGGTGTTCCCAGGTGTTTCAACAGCTTAGGGGTGTACAGAAAAGGCATTAAAGTGCTCCAAAGTGAGGCTGTAGAAGACACTAACTGAATCCCGGGACTCGTGTAGCCCAAACAGCCCCTACTCTGATAACTGGAAGGAAGTGGTCTGCAAGTGTAGGAAGCACCGTGACATTGTGGGGCTTGTGCAGAAGGGGAGGGCTTGACCTTGGCGAGAGCATCCGTTTTTCAGTCCATCCGTTCATCAGTCCATCCATCCATCCGTCCGTCCGTCCAATCTATCTATATCATGACAATGCACCGTCCTATGCTGCAATGAATACCTCTGTGTCATTGGCTAAGGGCATAAAAGGAGGTAGGGAACCTTTGGCGTATCATCAAGCAAAAGATCTATGACAGTTCTCATCAAAACAACAGCTCTGGGAGGCTATTCTGACATCATGGAAAGCAATTCAAGCAGAACTCTCCAGAAACTCACAAGTTCAATGGATACAAGAATTGTGACGGTAATGTCAAAACAGGGTTCCTATGATAACATGTAACTTTGTCTGTTAGGATGGTTTTGATTGAACTAACTTGATTCAGTGAATGTGACCACCTAATGCTGCAAATTCAACAAATGACTATTTTCAATTCTTTACAATCTATAAAACGGGTAAAACTCTGCCGTGCATCATAATTTAGAACAGTGTATTTCGAGTTTTCTTTATTTTTTTAACAATATACTGTTTTCATTGGGAGGTTTGTTCAATAAAACTTGACTTATACTAATACGGTTGATGACTTATCATACCGCCACTTGCATTGACCATTTAGGAAAATCTGAGAAAAAAGCAATTTTTTTTTTTTAAACAAATGAATAATCGTTTAAATATTTCGTCATTTCGAACACAATCAAAATTAATCGTTGTTCGATTAATTGTCCAGCCCTATTATGTACAGTTTGAATACTGCGTCTAAATGTAGGAAAATTGTATTAAAAAGGTAAATACAACTGAACAGTAGTTGGGCAATAGTTCTTTTCAAGTACAACTACAGTGAGCCCAATAAACATGAATGTCTAGTAAAATCACTGATACAGAACACTTATTTATCTGAATCATATTTGTACAGATTATGATATAATCCTTCAACATCATCACATAGCACAACAATGTAAAACAAAATCATCCATCCATCCATCCATCCATCCATCCATCCATCCATCCATCCGTCATCTTCTTCTTCTGCTTATCCGGGGTCGGGTCGCGGGGGCAGCAGCTTTAGGAGGGACTCCCAGACCTCCCTCTCCCCAGCCACTTCATCCAGCTCATCCCGGGGGATCCCAAGGCGTTCCCAGGCCAGCCAAGAAACATAGTCTCTCCAGCGCGTCCTGGGTCGTCCCCGGGGTCTCCTACCGGTGGGACATGCCCGGAACACCTCCCCAGGGTGGCGTCCAGGAGGCATCCTGATGAGATGCCTGAGCCACCTCATCTGGCTCCTCTCAACGTGGAGGAGCAGCGGCTCTACTCCATGTCTCTGTCGGATGACCAAGCTTCTCATCCTATCTCTAAAGGAGAGCCCGGACACCCTGCGGAGGAAACTCATTTCGGCCGCTTGTATCCTGGATCTCGTTCTTTCGGTCACGACCCATAACTCGTGGCCAAAGGTGAGGGTAGGAGCGTAGATCGACCGGTAAATCGAGAGCTTTGCCATCCGGCTCAGCTCTCTCTTCACCACGACAGAGCGGTACAGAGTCCGCATTACTGCCGACGCTGGACCGATCCGCCTATCGATCTCGCGCTCCATCCTGCCCTCACTCCTGAACAAGACCCCAAGATACTTGAACTCCTCCACTTGGGGCAGGATCTCATCCCCGATCCGGAGAGGGCATTCCACCCTTTTCCGACCGAGGACCATGGACTCGGATTTGGAGGTGCTGACCCTCATCCCGACCGCTTCACACTCGGGTGCGAACCGCTCCAGTGAGAGCTGGAGATCACGGCCTGAAGAAGCCAACAGCACCAGGTCATCTGCAAAAAGCAGTGACGCGATGCTGAGGTCCCCAAACCGGACCCCCTCAACGCCTAGGCTGCGCCTAGAAATTCTGTCCATCGGTGACAAAGGGCAGCCTTGGCGGAGTTCAACCCTCACTGGGAATGAATGCAACTTACTACCGGAAATGCGGACCAAACTCTGGCATCGGTGATACAAGGACCGAGCCGCCCTTATCAGTTGGCTCGGCACCCCGTACTCCCGAAGCACCCTCCACAGAAGCTCCCGAAGGACACGGTCGAACGCCTTCTCCAAGTCCACAAAACACATGTGGACTGGTTGGCCGAACTCCCATGCACCCTCGAGGATCCTGCCGAGGATGTAGAGCTGGTCCACTGTTCCACGGCCAGGACGAAAGCCACACTGCTCCTCCTGAATCCGCGGCTCGACCTCCCGACGGATCCTCCTCTCCAGCACCCCTGAATAGACCTTACCAGGGAGGCTGAGGAGTGTGATTCCCATGTAATTGGAACACACCCTCCTGTCCCTCTTCTTAAAGAGGGGAACCACCACCCCAGTCTGCCAATCCAGACGCACCGTCCCCAATGTCCACGCAATGCTGTAGAGGCGTGTCAGCCATGACAGCCCCACAATATCTAGAGCCTTTAAAAACTCCGGGCGGATCTCATCCACCCCCGGGGCCCTGCCACCGAGGAGTTTTTTAACTAACTCAGTGACTTCAATCTCCGAGATTGGAGAGTCCGCCTCAGAATCTTCATGCCCTGCTTCCACAATGGAAGGCGTGTCGGTGGAATTGAGGAGGTCTTCGAAGTATTCCCCCCACCGACTCACGACATCCCGAGTCGAGGTCAGCAGCACACCATCTCCACTGTAAACAGTGTTGACCGTGCACTGCTTTCCCCTCCTGAGACGCCGGATGGTGGATCAGAATTTCCTCGAAGCCGTCTGGAAGTCATTCTCCATGGCCTCGCCGAACTCCTCCCACGCCCGGTTTTTGCCTCAGCAACCGCCGAAGCCGCGTTCCGCTTGGCCATCCGGTACCTGTCAGCTGCCTCCGGAGTCCCGCAGGCCAAAACGGCCCGATAGGACTCCTTCTTCAGCTTGACGGAATCCCTTACCGCCGGTGTCCAACAGCGGGTTCGGGGATTGCCGCCACGACAGGCACCAACAACCTTACGGCCACAGCTCCGGTCGGCTGCCTCAACAATGGAGGCACGGAACATGGTCCACTCTGACTCAATGTCCCCCGCCTCCCCCGGGACGTGGGAAAACCTCTGCCAGAGGTGGGTGTTGAAGCTCTTCCTGACAGGGGATTCTGCCAGACGTTCCCAGCAGACCCTCACAGAGTGTTTGGGTCTGCCAGGTCGGACTGGCATCTTCCCCTACCATCGGAGCCAACCCACCACCAGGTGGTGATCAGTTGACAGCTCCGCCCCTCTCTTCACCCGAGTGTCCAAAACATGCGGCCGCAAATCCGATGACACGACTACAAAGTCGATCAACGAACTGCGGCCTAGGGTGTCCTGGTGCCAAGTGCACACATGGACACCCGTACGCTTGAACATGGTGTTCATTATAAAAAATCTGTGTTGAGCACAGAAGTCCAATAATAGAATACTCGGGTTCAGATCGGTGGGGCCGTTCCTCCCAATCACGCCCTTCCAGGTCTCACTGTCATTGCCCACGTGAGCATTGAAGTCACCCAGTAGAACAATGGAGTCCCCAGAAGGAGCGCTCTCCAGCACTTCCTCCAGAAACTCCAAGAAGGGTGGGTACTCTGAGCTGCCGTTCAGTGCATAGACACAAACAACAGTCAGGACCCGTCCCCCCACCCGAAGGCGGAGGGAGGCTACCCCTAAACAAAATCATATTATGAACAATTTGCATTTAAACTGACAATAGAGGGCTCAAAATTGTACCTACTCTATTAATTTTTTTAAACCTGTGTAGTAAAACAACAGTTCTGAAACTGCTGCCAAGAGAGAAAAGCTGCGGGTTAAACATTAAACCGAATCATGGTACATTCATGCGCCACTAACTACAGAGGACAATGTGAACAAAGAAGCAGAGACTTTAAAAGTCACATCCAGTAACTGTGGATTTTCTTCAATAAGATAGAGATACGAATAGAACAAAATGACTTGCCTGTCATCAGTAATGCTGGCGATGTGACGGCCGTCAGGGCAGAAGCTCACAGAGCGCACCCAGCGGTCATTTGACCCTCCAGCAAAAATGAGTGATGGCGGAGGAAAGAGGTGACTGTGAAAACATCAACGCTACTTGAGTTCAAAGTGTAGTGTAGTACACGTTAATTTCACTAATCTCTATCAATGTCTGGTAGTTTCTATTTATACAAAAACATTCATTTCAACTTCAAGGTCTTCCGGCTTGTGAGTGCTGTTTGTCTCCCTTGCTGGTTATGTCTAAGAGCTTAGTGCATCCATTTTGCACACCCATGGAAAATGTTTGAACTTCTTGAATCTTCTTGAAGTGGAAACAGACTCTGCAATTCCAGTGCGGGAGTCACGGGCCAACAATTAACTGCTAAATCACACCACGCTACATTCCTTAGATGGGCAGCGTTGCTACAGGTCCAAACCCTCTCCCTTTAGTGTAGCAACGCCTCTGTAACCAGGATAACCAAAACATTAAAAAGAGGAGTACGCTGAGTAAGGACTCAGATTGATGGAGATTGTATCCGAGTTTCCTTTCTCTATTGTTCTCCTCGCGAGTAAACCTATCCTGGTTGTCTTCTCCTCTTTGTTCCAGTGTGTGATTTAATGTCTGATCATACTTAGACCTGACAGTATAACACTCTTAAATGTGTTTTTAGAACTCTTATTATAAAATTTTTTTTTATAAAAAGGTACAAATGTACGCACTGCAATTGTGTGGGCACTCCCTGCCTTCTGTTGACGTGTGGGCAACTTTCGTGCCATAATTCCTCAATTTAAAGGTTTTGTTTAGAATTTTATTCTTTTTTTAATTTGGGGAAAAAAATCCACGATGTAGGGAAACCACGATAAACGAACCGAGATATAGCAAGGGATTACTGTAATTTGACTGCAACTGACAACGTCAGTGGTGCGGCGCGAACGCGCCGTTGTTTACATAAAGGACGAAGAATTCGATCGATGGATTTAATGATTTAGAGTACCACAGATGGTTTGATAAAATTGTTTATATTATAGCTATTTGATATATAGTTTATATATCATTATATATGCCTGTGGAGTAATTTGAACTGCAACTGACAATGAGTCAGACGTCAGCGGCGCGGCGCACACGCGGCGTTGTTTACGTAAAGGACGAAGAATTTGATTGATGGATTCAATGATTTGGAGTGACAGATGATTTGATAAAGGTGTTATTTATGTTATACCGTAATTTTCGGACTATAAGTCGCGGTTTTTGTCATAGTTTGGGTGGTGGGGCAACTTATAGTCAGGAGCGACTTATGTGATTTTTTTCACAAATTTTCAAAATTCAAAAATCCGCGATGTATGTAATGAAACCGCAATAAACGAACCGCGATGTAGCAAGGGATTACTCTCATTTGAACTGCAAGTGACGTCACCCGTGCCACGCCGCGGTTTATTACATAAAGGGCAAAGGATTCGATCACGGGATGACGAAGGGCCCCACGTACTACCGGCATCATTAGCGGCTTTGTTTGTAAGTGACACGGAGGACTAAGAGTTTGAAGGATTTAATGATTTGGAGTGACACAGAAGGTTTGAAAAACGATTATGGCTTTTACGCACGCCCGATCCTTCTCGACGCGAGCTCTCTTTCACCTTCGTGGATGGAAGTCGGGGGCCGGCGCTCGGCCAGGTGGCTGTCCCGGGACGGTGGATAGGGCTCGGACATGGCTTTTACACACGCACGCTCCTATTCTATGGAGCTCTCTTCCGACTCCGTGGATGGAAGTCGGGGGCCGGCGCTCGGCCGGGTGGCTGTCCGGGGATAGTGGATGGGGCTCGGACATGGCTTTTACGCATGCCCGCTCCTATTCTATGGAGCTCTCTTCCACCTCCGTGGCTGCAAGTTCAGTAGTTGTTGTCTCGTTGAACTCTTGTGTTGTGCGGCAGGGAAAGAGAGGCAGTTTTGGATTTTGGTGATGTGGCGGAGGTGAAAGTAGGTCTAGACAACTGAGCTAACATGAGGGTGGAAGGACAGTGTAGGGTCGAAGATAACGTCGAGGTTGTGTGCCAGAGGGGAGGGACTGATGGTTGACGAGTCAATGGTGAGTGAGATGGGTCCAGTTTTATTGAGGGAGGACTTGGTGCCTATGAGGAGGAGCTCTGTTTTGTCACTGTTGAGTTTGAGGAAGTCAGCCATCTTTTTATTGTAGAGATGCAAGTTTCAAGGTGGGTGAAGGTTTCGGGTAGATCTGGGTGTCATCAGCGAAACAGTGGAAGTCCAGAATGAGTTTGCGGATGACATAACCAAGGGGGAAGAAGTAGCAGATGAATAGGAGGGGGCCAAGAACTGAGCCTTGGGGGACCCCCTGCGTGACTGAGGAGAGGATGGATGTGTGGCCGGAGAGAGAGAGACAAACTGGTTTCTGTTGGTGAAATAAGAGGTGGGCCAGTCGGGTGCAGTTCCCTCAACACCTAGTTAGCGCAGCCTTTGAAGAAGGATGGAGTGGTTCACAGTGTCAAAGGCTGCGCTAAGGTCGAGTAGTAACAGGGTGTTGAGGGCACTGGAGTCTGCAGAAATTAGGCCATTTGTGACTTTTACAAGAGCGGTTTCAGTGCTGTGAAGTGGACGGAATCCGGACTGGAAGGGTTCATAGAGGTTGTTGGACTGGAGATGGGTGTGGAGTTGGGCGGAGGCAATGCGTTCAAGGGTTTTGGAAAGGAATGAAAGATTGGAGATGGGACGGTAGTTGGAGAGGTTGACTGGGTCCAGGGTGGGCTTTTTGAGGATGGGGTGATGGCGGCAAGCTTATAGACAGTGAGAAAGTGGCCAAGGGATGGAGACTGATTAAAAAGGGTGGTGAGGTGAGGGAGGAGGACAGGGAGGCAGGCCTTAGTTAGGGTCGTTAGAAGGGGGTCGAGAGAGCAGGTGGGGGACAGGTAATGATTTGGAGTGACAGTAAGGGTTGTTGAAAGTGGGTCAGGATGGTGGCGAAGCCGACAAGGGAGAAGGCAGTGAGAGAGGGGAAAGGCGGGAGGTCAGGAAACAGGGGCAGGAGAGTAGGTGAGGTGGGGGGAAAAGGAGTTATTGATGGTGGCGGTCAGAGAACAGTTGATTTGGGCAATTTCGTTGTTAAAGTTAACAAGGAAAGAGTTACAGAGGGCAGGTGAGGAGGGTGGTTTGGTGGCCGGAGCAATTTGTTGACGGTGGAAAATAGGATGAGGGGTTCCGGTTGGTGTTGTTAATGAGGGATGAGAAGTACCGTATTTTCCGGACTATAAGGCACACCGGACTGACTATAAGGCGCACCTTCAATGAACGGCCGATTTTAAAACTTTGTCCTTACATAAGGCACACCGGACTATAAGGCACACCATTAATGCATCATGTCAGATTTTAAATCCAAATGAAATCATTTTCCATTTTATCTTTATTTTAACTTCAGACGCAACAAATTACTTTATAATCACAACATAATGATCTATAGTCTTTTTGATCAATGATTCATAGTCTTCAGCGGGCCACTTATGATTGATTTCATGACACAATGCTTTGGACCAGTTTAAATTTAGGAATTTGGTCCATATATAAAGAGCACCGGACTATAAAATTTTAGGTTTTTAGGTGCGCCTTATAGTCCGGAAAATGCGGTAAGGTGATTTGGCAGCAAGAAGAGCATCCTGGTAGGAGGAGATGTGTTGTTTGAAGGCTTCAACGTGGAAAGTGAGGCGAGTTCTTTTGTAGAGGCGTTCAAGTTGACGGCCAGTTTGTTTCATGGAACAAAGTTCCAGGGTGTACCAGAGGGCAGAGTTGGTGAATGAGACAGAGGAAGTTTTTCAGGGGGCTAGGGAGTCAACGGAGTCAGAAAGGATGTTGTTGAGCAAGATGGCGAGGTCATCAGGGGAGGAGGGGGTGTGGTCAGAGGGAAGGGCAGAGGATATGAACTGGCAGAGTGTGAATGGGTTAACTGTCTTAATGTTGCTGTAGATGGTGCGTTTTGTGGGATTATGAGGCGAGGGTAGAGGGGCGGAGAAGAGGATGCAGAGATGATCTGACAGTGGGAAGGCGAGAGGGCAGGGGTTGGATACGAGTGGAAAGGAAGAACAAACTATATCCAGGGTGTGGCCTTTGGTGTGGGTGGGGAAGTTGATATACTGGGTAAGATGGAAGCAGTCCAGAAGAGAGATGAAGTCGGACGTCAGTGGGGCAGTTGGCTGGTCGATGCGGATGTTGAAGTCATCGGTGAGTAGGAGGCGGGAGGAGACTGAGGACACGATGGTGAGAAGTTCAGAGTTCAGAAAGAAAAGACGGATGTGACTTTGGGGGACGGTAGATGAGAACAGCAGTAGTGGAATTGGAAAGGGAAAAAGCGAGATATTCAAAGGATGAAATAGATGGGAGGTTGAGGTTCAGTTCAGTAATGGGTAGGGACTGCTTGTGGAGGACAGCAATGCCACCCCCTCGCCCAGAGAGGCGGGGTTTGGCAATGTAGCTGTAGTTGGATGATGGAATGGGTTGGTGGAGATCAAAGGAATCCAAGGGCTGTTGCCATGTTTCACAGAGAAGGAGCAGATCCAAATTATTGTCCAGTAGTAATTTAAAAAATGACAGGTGATTTGTTGGAGAGGGAGCAACAGTTCAGCAGTGCAAAGGAGATGCATGGAGGAGCGGGGGTGGGGGGGATTGTTGAGGTTGGCAGTACGGGAGGTGGACGAGTGGTGACGGGTGGACGAAAGGTAGTCCAGAAAGAGGAAATGTCTGTTCAAAGATAGTCCAGAGCTATGGTGGATGTAGCGGCAACGGTGATGTGACAGCAGCTGAGAATAATCCAGATAAAATGCTAGCAGTGGCTAGTAGCTGGTTAGCTAAAAGTTGGTGGGCAGTGAAATGCGTGGAAGCAGCAGTGGACCGGGTGGTGATGGTGTTGGTCGAGCCAGACTGTACCCGCACAAACGGCAAGCCTCAGTGTGGTATGGCGGCCCACACCCGAGCCACGGCCGGCGAGCTCGTAGCGAGCGGGAGCTCCCTCCGAGGACGCTGGCCGGGTGGCCAGAGAGCTGGGTCAAAGATGGTGCTAACGTAGCTCGGAGTCCGAGGGAGCGGGAACAGAAAGGTGCGAGCGGAGCTGTGGAGATGCACGGTGGACGGGAGATAAAACGAGGAAAATAAGAGATGGGCACACTTGAAACGGGAAACGCAAAACAAATAGCGGACAAACAAGTCGCGGACACGGTCCGGGACAGAAGTGGCAGTCGACAATTCAGACGCCAGCGTTGCTCCAACCTGGAAGACAACGGACGGATACATGCGGAACTCCCCCACACTTGCAGCATATTGTCAAATACAGTGACTATAGCCTGACTTGCGTGAGAGCTGTGTAGTTGTCACATGTAGAACGACTCTTTGTGGGGCGGAACTATCGTCAATCCACTGTGACCTCAAACTGATCAGAGACACAGGTCATGAGTACGAGTACAAACCTGTGGTATTGACCAGATACCAGTATCGGTGCATCCCTACATGTTTATTCATTCAATTATTGTCTGGTGACATTTTAATAATTTGAAGTTTGTTTGTACAAACACACACACAATCTCAGAAGATCCCAGGTCTTACCCCAACTCTAGGAGTATAGTGGCCTTGTGGTGATCCCAGACAATGACCCGGGTGTCATAGGAGGCAGTGACCAACAGCGCCCCATCTGGTGAAAACTCACAAGACACCACGTCATTGTGGTGGCCCTCCAACTTCCGGATTAATGTGTATTTATCCATGTTCCATAAGAACACCTGCAAAGTGAAGAAAGGTCTATTAAAATCCATGGATTGATGAGAAGGGCTGAGTTGTACTATCATAGGTCTACCATTACCATTACTGTCTGCATGTAAAGGGTTTAACAATTAAATTATGAAGACTTAAAGAAAATTAAGTGACATTCTGAGTAAAGGGACATATTTCTAACTATTAAAAAAACTCCAAAGCAAATAAAAGTGTACATGCTACACAAAAATCAACGCTACATGTCAAAATGCGACATTCCTATTAAACATTAAGTCACATTTTTGCTGACTACATGACTAACATTCTCAGTTATATCAAATTACCAGATCCTTTAACTATACACAATGCTTAAATCAGTATTAAATAAGATAGAAATTACTACAAAAATACTTGTAATCTTTTAACAAAAAAGAGAAAATAAAACAAGTAGTAACTTAAGGTAACATAATGTTACTCCACTGGTTTCCCCCTTTCAGAGTTTTAGTTCTCTCTGTTTACAATAGGCTCACACCTCCGGCAGAAGCCTACGAAGAGAGACAGATACTGCAAGAGAAAAGAATATTTTATGGCCAAAGGGTTGACACCTCTGGCAAAGTACACATCAGCACCCAGACACTCAGGCGCACACGCACACACACACGCACGAACACGCGCGCACGAACACACACACACACACACACACACACACACACACACACACACACACACACACACACACACACACACACACACACACACACACACAAATAAAAATGATATATTCTTGAACGCTATGACCTATCAGTATTGGCGGGCTTTGAAGAAATGCCTGATGAAATTTTTAACATGCAATTTCAGCCTTCAGTTTACATCATCTTCTGTTCAAATTTCTTTAATTCAACATGTTTTTTTTATGGAAGACGTGGGATGAGCTTTTCTGATGTTTTTAGGCAATACATATTTTTAAGATTAAGTATGTGTTTCTTTTAAATGAGTAACAATACTATTTCTATTTTTCTCCAATACTTTCACTGCAACATCTGTAACATCTTGGAAGCAGATAATAGAGGGCAGGCCACATAAGGTGACATTAAAGTCCACCAGAAAAACACCTGACCAAATGACAAAACAATCTAGTATGCGTAGATAGATGATGAATGTACTATATTGGGATAAGGGAGGAGTGGGGGAATTTCGGGAAAAAGGTAGTGGTGTAAAGAGGGGGGGGGGGGGGGGGGGGGGTTGGTGGGAAAGAGGGAATAATTGATGACCAATTTAATGATAGTTTTTAGGTGAAATTAATAAAATAGGAACTGCGACAGCATAAGTAGACAGACACGGAGCAGCACCTACGTACAGATTGACCTTGCGGGTCAGGTGCCAGGTTGCCCCTGGCAGGCCTTTGGGCAATGCGCATCCGTGGTTCACACCGGCTGCTCAAATGTCAGCGCGGCGCTCCCCTCAAAACCAATCACAAACTGAGCTCTGCCACCACCTGTGACAGGGAGAGCAAGACACACACACTGTAGGGACACACACAGCCGGTCAAACCTACTACCAACTACATGTCTACCTACTACCACTGTTTGGTAAGATTTATTGAGAATTGAAAAGCTCTGTTCATGGAGGGCACTCGCAATCTTTCAATTCTGACGTTTTAAAAATGGAAGGTTATTATATTACAAACAGAAAACAGATTTTGCCTGCAGGCCAATCAGTCATGAATGACAAGAATGTGTTAAAATACTTTTGTTTTTGCTTAAAATAACATACAGTGTTAATAAGTTAATAAGTTAATGAGTGTTTTTATTGGTTTTTCCTCACTCCAGTGAACACTGGCTTACAGTATATGTAGCTAGATGTGTGTACAGTTAGTTGTGAGTTTTGCAAAATTCAGTACACCAAAAGCATTTTCCCCAGTCAACAAAACTCGAGATGCAGGTCACTTCACTTATGACACAGCAAAGTCGCTTTTAGTTTGAACATAGGTGAGCAGTGTTGGGATGGGTTGTAATTCATTCCATTTCTAGGTTCATTGAGCATGGCTAGTCACAAGCAATGGCACAACAGTAAGCTAGCAAATCAATAAAAAGTGAACTGGGAGGAACATGTTTACGTACTGCTTTGCCTGATCCGACAGAGCATAGGATGGACGAGTCAGGGGAAAAGGCGCTGCAGTAGACCCAATTCTGGTGACCCCGTAAAACTTTCACCATGTTACCTAAAGAAGCAAGTCATATGATCAACAAAAAGCCATTTACTCTCAACAGCTGAAGTCAACAGATTTGCTGAATGTCTGACAAATTTCCCCTTTGCGATCAATGAAATAAATCTCTTATGGTTCCATAAACTGCTTAGAATATAGATCTCCCATCAAACAGTGTTCAGTAGCATATCTTAAGTGATTCCAGCATTATTTTATTTTGAGATTCTCAAAAACAAGGCTCTTGTGAAAAATAAAAAATAAACAAATACAGTAATCACTCGCTCTTCACAGTTCACCTTTCACGGCCTCACTGCTTCACGGATTTTTTTTCACAGTGCATTGTGTTATGGCTTCATTAGAAAAAGACAATACAGATTGGAGTCAGGCCACAGCAGCACAGTCAGAGTAATGCAGTGAAATACGCCCGAGTCACAATTTGTCCTACTATATTCACGTACTTTGTATTGATAATTAAATTTACTATTTTACTGTAGTTGTTTGTAAGAGAGCATTTATTTATCTTTGTTAAAAACATGTTTGGACCTGAAAACAGGTTTTGTTCTTTCGTTTCAATGTTATACATGTATAATAGTGGTAAGAAAATAAAGGGTTCTACTTCAAGGATTTTGCCCATCACGGGTTCTTTTTGGAACGTAATCCCAGTGGAAAACGAGGGATTACTGTATACTGATTAAAAATATCCCTTACAGTAACTCAAAGTTCAGAAACGGTAAAAAAGAAATTAAAGAACAGAAATCATACAATTTGCCCCAAAATTTAACTACCGTAATTTTTGGACTATAAATTGCGTTTTTTTCCCCATAGTTTGGGTGGCGGGGCGACTTATTACTCAGGAGCGATTTATATATGATTTTTTTTTACAAATTTTCAAAATTCAAAAATCCGCGATGTAGTGAAACCGCGATAAACGAACCGTGATGTAGCAAGGGATTACTGTCATTTAAACAGCAAGTGACATCACCCGTGCCACGCCACGGTTGTTTACATAAAGGGCAAAGGATTCGATCATGGGATGACGAAGGGCCCCACGTACTACCGGCATCATTAGCAGCTTTGTTTGTAAGTGACACGGAGGACTAAGAGTTTGAAGGATTTAATGATTTGGAGTGACACAGGTTTGAAAAACTATTATGGCTTTTATGCCCACCCGATCCTTCTCGACGCGAGCTCTCTCGACGGTGTTGAAAGAGTCTTGCAGCCCTCTCCTAGAAACACTCTTCATAAACTGCCGACTGTTCTATTCACCACGGGAGTTCTCCTCGATCGTCATGGCGGCTGTTTACATTCCACCACACGCGCGTGCGAGTGAAGCCACGCAGATAATCGCCGACCAGGTGACAGACATGGAGAAACTTCTACCAAATTCACTAATCATTGTTTTGGGTGATATCAACAGGGCAAACCTCGCACACGAACTCCCCAGATACAGACAGCACATTACGTGTCCCAACAGAGGGGCACAGACACTGGACCACTGCTACACCGTAATTAAGGATGCATACCACTCTGTGGCTCGTGCAGCTTTAGGACTCTCGGACCACTGTCAAGTTCATCTGGTCCCGGCCTACAGGCAGATACTAAAAACTTCTAAGCCTGTAGTGAGGACTGTGAGGAAGTGGACAGTGGAGTCAAGGCAGGACCTCCAGGCCTGCTTTGACTGCACAGATTGGGGAGTTTTCGAAGCTGCAACTTCAGACCTGCATGAACTCTGTCACTGTCACATCATACATCTGTTTTTGTGCGAATCTGTGTGTGCAGACTAAGACCTTCTGCGCGTACAACAACGACAAACCTTGGTTTACACCGAACCTCAGGAGGCTGCGCAAAGCCAAGGAGGAGGCCTACAGGAGCGGCGACCGGGACCTGTTCAAGCAGACCAGAAACACACTGAACCGAGAGGTCAGGAGAGCCAGGAGGTGTTACGGAGAGAGCCTGGAGAGACACCTCTCTGCCAATCCTGATCCCTCAACAATGTGGAAAGGTCTGCAGAGCATCACGGGCTTCAAGAAACGAACCCCCCGTCCTGTTTAGAGCCCAAGGCTTGCTAATCAGCTGAAAAGGTTCTACTGCAGGTTTGATCGGTCCTCCCACACAGCAGGACCTCCTGCAGCACAATCAACATACTCCCCTAACAACCGCTCTGTCCACACCTCCATCACCACTGTCACCTAATCTCTCTCTTGCAGAGGCCGTGCCCGCACTCCAGATCCGTGAGGAGGAAGTGCGCCAGGTGTTCCCGAGACAAAAGATCAGGAAGGCACCGGGCCCAGACGGCGTGTCACCCTCCTGGTTGAAAGTCTGTGCTGAGCAGCTGGCGCCCACCTTTGCACGGATCTTCAACCGCTCCCTGGAGCTGTGTGAGGTGCCCTCATGCTTCAAAAGCTCCACCATCATTCCAGTGGCCAAGAAGCCCACCATCACAGGATTGAATGACTACAGACCTGTCACTCTGACATCTGTGGTTATGAAATCTTTCGAGAGGTTGGTGCTGAACCACCTGAAGCATGTCACAGGCCCCCCTGCTTGACCCCCTCCAGTTTGCCTACCGGGCAAACAGGTCGGTGGATGATGCGGTCAACATGGGACTGCACTACATCCTGCACCACCTGGACACCCCAGGAACGTACGCCAGGATCCTGTTTGTGGATCTCAGCTCGGCGTTTAACATCATCACTCCTGACATCCTCCAACAGAAGCTCATCCAGCTCGCGGTGCCTGCCTCCACCTGTCAGTGGATTGATTACCAGCTTCCTGACCAACAGGAGACATTGTGTGAGGCTGGGGAGCATCACGTCTGACATCCGGACAACCAATACTGGCACCCCTCAGGGGTGCGTCCTCGCCCCACTACTCTTCTCTCTCTACACCAACGACTTCTCCTCAGGTGACTCTCCTGTGAAGCTCCTGAAGTATGCAGACGACACCACTCTTATCGGACTAATCCGGGATGGTGATGAGACTGCGTACGGGCAGGAGGTGGAGCGGCTGGTCCACTGGTGCAGCCTAAACCACCTGGAGCTGAACCCGCTCAAGACCGTGGAGATGACAGTGGACTTCAGGCGAGACCCTTCACCACTTTCACCCCTCACTATCCGCAGTAATGATATTCTCTCCACAGACACCTTCAAGTTCTTGGGAACCACAATCTCTCGGGACCTGAAATGGACCGGCCACATAGACCCTGTCCAGAAGAAGGCCCAGCAGAGGCTGTACTTCCTGAGACTGCTCAAGAAGTTCAACCTGCCGTGGGAGCTGCTGAAGACCTTCTACACTGCCATCATCCAGTCTGTCCTCTGCACCTCCATCACTGTCTGGTTTGGATCGGCCTCCAAAAAAGACAAGCACAGACTGCAACGGACAATCAGGACTGCAGAAAAGATCATTGGAATCAACCTCGCAGAACCAGGAAACGCGCAAGCAAAATCTCTACAGACCCTTCTCACCCAAATTACAGTCTGTTTGAACTACTCCCCTCTGGACGGCGTTATAGAGCTCTGTACGCCAAAACCAGCAGCCACAGAGACAGCTTCTTCCCCCAGGCTGTTGCTCTGATGAACTCACACCACTCTTAGAGTCTCAGAGTTATTGCTGTGCAATAACATCCTGCTCTCCACACCTTTTTGGATTGTCTACACTGTTTGCACTATGTGTCTTCTCTGCATCCATTGCAGCCTGGTCATCCTGGAAGTGGGACCCTCCCATCTGTGGTCTCTTCTCAAAGTTTCTCACTTCCCCTAGTCAGAGATTTGAATTTTTCCTTGCCCTCATGGGAGTTTAAGATCAGGGGATGGCTGAGAATATTGTCATTTGTCATTTTCACATGTCCTGAGTGTTGTTAGTCACCTAAATGTTGAACAAAGACTGTGATGTAACGAAGTCAAATTCCTTGTTTGGCACGCTCAAACATGGCGAATAAATTCTTCTTGAATCTTTAATATGTCACGTTAGCATACCGTATTGTTTAGCCTGTGGTTGCTGGTTCATGTCTCTTCTTGGTGTTGGGTTTTGTCAAATAAATTGGCCCCAAAAGTGCGATTTATACTCCGGTGCGACTTATATATTTTTTTTTCACTTTATTGTGCATTTTATGGCTGGTGCGACTTGTACTTTGGAGCGATTTATAGTCCGAAAATTACGGTAATTTTTGGGGATGAGAATCTTAAATGAGAATTGTTAGAAACCAAGATCAACTCAGATATTCTGAACCACAATAATCCAAATACAAATGACTTTTTTTCTTTTACTTTAGACTGTAAACACATTTTAAGGAAGTACAAACATGAAGTATAAACACACCATCATCTTTGAGGTCCCACACTCGGAGGGTCTTATCTCTGGAAGCAGAGACCAGCATGAGGCTTCCATCAGGAGCAAAGGTCAAGTCTCGAACTACATCAGAGTGATCCATGAGATTCAGCAATAGTTTACCTGAGAAATGGCAAGGAATTAATGCAAATGTCTACCACCACGTGTACATGTACAGCTGCTCGTCTGATACACACGTTTATCTACAAACAGCCAAGGGATAAAGTCAAACATTATTTGTTACACCTTTAACCTTAAAAAAGGCTGGGCAAATGGGAATTTTTGCAATGCATGTTTATTTTCAGGTATCCTCACCAGTGTAAACATCCCAGATTTTGATCCGGCCATTGTTGAGGCCAGTTGCCAGTAGCAATTGGTCCTGTCCGAATTTAAACCGGTGCCATTCAATGTTGACACAGCGGCTCTGCTTCTCAGGCACAGATGAGCCAAAAGCCAAACCCCAGACGATGTCGCCGCAGTCAATTGTGTGCTCTCTGGGATCACCAGTTGTCTGTATGTACTGGCCTCCATCACTATTTTGACGTGAAAAGCGTCTGGGACTTAGGGCATTAGTGCCTTCTCCATCCTGGCCCGCTGAACTGAAAAATAAATATTATTTCACATAAATATACTATGATACTAAAAGGCATTAACTACAGTTAAATTATTCATTTGATTTTATGTCTCTAAAATGTAAAAACATTGTGCTTTCAGCTGCCTCTTCGTTTGTCTTGTGTCGGTCATTTCCGCCAACTTGAAGTAGCATTCTGCTTTGTCAGCATTTCCCTCAACATTCAAGATGACAAATATACACGAGGTGATGATAGCAGCATTGCACTTTAGGTTTGCTTATATTCAGCAGAAACTGGGGCTTGTGGTCATAGTGGTTTACAAATGTATCCACGTTTTTACAAACTGATAAATTCCAAAAATCTATTTTACAAATATCACAAAACACAATCACTGCACCGTATCTGGGTGATGAACCCCTTTCTAATTGCAACAAGTCAAGAAACTTCAATACATTTTCTATTAAAAGATGACCAACAAAACAAATGCATGTTTAAAGTGGTACTTACAAATTTGTCAGACATTTGGACCACGGAATGAGCCTGACAATGCGATGCCCCTGAGACCAAGCGAAGTAAGAACCATTGGGTGCAAACGCTACTGTCCAAGCTTCTCGCCCAGACTTCAGGTCAAAGGGAGCAACAGGCACCAGGAGTTCACCAATGAACTTTGCCTTACCTAGAAAGGAAAGTTCAGATTAATTTTCTCGGCTCAAACCTAGGTCGCCATTGTAAATGAGAAAATGTTCTCAATTGGCTTACCTGGTAAAACATTGAATTAAATTAAAAACCTAAGAAATTCATATTATCAAGATGACACAGTTTTTTTTTCTGTACAGCAAACGTGTAGACATGTTAAACACTGCATAAGACAAATGTCAAATCAAGTTCATCTTTCAAGTTGAATGTGTAAAATTATTCTGACATGGATAAAGGGCAGTGTAGGTGTGTTGAAAAGGGACAACTAATGTGGTACTGCAATGAAAAAAAGATTTATGTTCTCTGTAACTAAACTATCTCTGTGACATTTTCTTTGGTGCCCCACCCTGAAATATTTACTGTTTTTTTATACAAAAAGACTCTTACATTGTAGTCAACTTTGATATTCAACGCTGAAACAGCTCCATGGCTTTGTCAGTGAAGGAACTCAAACATCCTTTTTTTAACAATGATCACACAAACAATTTGTGTATAACGTTCTAAAACCTGCTTCACCATATATGGCTGTTCGAACATAAAAAAATTGAGCCCCTTCACACAGGCCATCCAAGCAAACATTCTCCCATGTTGGAGTCAACCCAGGAATTTGTTGGCTTCCTTTCAGTAACAGAGGTTCTGCCTCATAAGCCACGATTTTAATTTAATGCGCTAAACAAATTTTTCATGAAAGCAATTGTCATGCATTGCATCAAATTGTTAGGGGAGGGGAAAAAAAGGAGAATTTAAACTTTCTCATGAGACAATAAATGTATTATTTGTCAAATACATTCAACGATTGAATAGGGCTGCTCAATTAATCGAATTTTAATCAAGATTACGATTTTGGCTCCTGACGATCTTAAAAGTCATATAATCGAGGAAAAACAATTACAGGAACCCCTTGCTTGTCGCGGATAATTGGTTCCAAAACCACCCCGCGATAAGTGAAATCCGCGAAGTAGGGTCACCCCACTCATTTGTACATTTTTTGTGTCAATAAATGTATATGAAACCATTTAAGTGCATATGTTATTATTAGAACAATAAATAATACTTTCAAACATGTAAATAATAACATACAAAAATATTGTATAAATATTGAAAATATAAATATACGTGCGTGCGTAGATGTGTGTGTAACATGTGTAGATGTGACGTTCTGTTGTTAACCTTATTTTATGTCATATGTTATGACACAAATTACATATGCCTGTAAGCAATTGCATTTATTGTCCCGAATAACAAACATATATATACAATAACAAAATCATACAAAGTAAAAAAAAAAGACAAAAGAAATACAGCCATCGGTGCAGAATTTGAAGGGGAAAAAAAAGGGCTCCTCTTCAGTCCTCTTGCGGGGTGCGTTGGCACCTTTATTTCCCACAGACACATATGAAAGAGCCTGCCTTGCATGTCAAGCACTCAGTTTCAAAAGGATCACAATCCTGGCGAAAGCACGGGAATTTCTTTATTCAACTCCTCCGTGAACGTGCATTTTCGTTTCGGCATTGTTTGTAAACACTCGGTGTAGACTGGCCAGCCCACCCTACTTCGTAGCAAAATGACTAGATTTGAGGAGAAGGGCGTGACTTATTTGCGAACGATACAGAAAAACCTGGAATTGAGAGAAATGGAACGGAATGGCAATTATTTTGAACTGTACATGTATTATGTTTAAGGTTGTCCAACAAAATCCCGGACGATTTTGGAATTGCCACCGTACATTTTTTGGGGGCTCAAAAGTAGGACATGTCCGGGGAAAAGAGGACATCTGGTCACCCTACGATAAGGTGTGTGAATGAGCATTTATGGAATTTGGCGTTCGAACGCCATTAGTCCCAACACTGCCTTTAAGTATTATTATTTGTGCTCTATTCTAAAAGGTGAGCTTGTTATAAGTAATATTACTGCCAAACTAACCACCGCGGTTGATCGTTGCAGTAGGCGTCAGTTTGTGTGACGTTTTTGTTTTCTGACTCAACAACAGTGCGATAAGCAAGCACGTACAGCATGAGGCGAGCTTATGACTTTGGACACTAGTGTGGGGGAGGGAGAGGAACCAATGCAAAGTTTGACCGTGTACTTGGATATTTTTTTGTATTGTTTAATGATGAATGAAAAGGGGAAGGAGAAATCATACCATTAACTTGATGAATCAAGTAAATTAAACAATTACAAATTGTGTGACACATTCTTGACACGAATGTGGACGTAACGCACTCTGCAAGGCAGACTCAAAACTCATAAACTCACGAGGCCAATAATTCAACCCAGCAATCGACATACCATTTTAAAACCAATCCCAACGTAACGAGTCATGCATTGTAAATTGTTACGATTTTTAACAACAAATGAGTCGGAGGGAAGGTCTTAAAAGATATTTGTCGATCCCTGCCTAAGCCCACAGAGAAGAAAAGAGTACACGTTATCAATTGTACTTACCTATATCATTTTCGTTTATAGAGTCTGGGAAGCTTGCCATCTAACTGAGGGCAGAGACCAAGAAAAGCCAAGCTCCGACGGTAAAACCAAGATTAAAGTGGAAATTCGACGGCTGCGGATGAAGATAGCTTTTCTTCCACCTTCGGCTTCTGCTATCGTCAGTAAATCCCTCCGCCTCAAAACCGCACTCCTGGGTAGAAAACGTAGTCGTCGTTAAACCCTTGATTACTTCAACTTCTACTTACTTAAATTTGATAATAAAACTGGTACAACTACGTCCAACAAAGCGTTGCCGTTCTAATCACAGTGCGAATTATACTAGCTTCTAAACGTAGACTGCAGTACAATGAATGTATCAAGCTATTTTCGTCCGGTGAGGCCGGGGGGTACTTTAAGAGTAGGCGGTGCTTCAGTATTTCATTTACGTCAGCAGTTTCCATAGAAATACTATTAACGCCCTCTTTTGGCGTTTTCGTTATGGTGTTATTTATTTTTATTGGAAAGCATATATCAAATTATTTTAGGCAGTTTCAAAATCGTAAATATTCCGTTGCGACAGTGAAAAGGAGTTTTGATGCATTTAGTTTATTGTTATAGTGTGAGAATATACATTTGTTACTTTGTAAATTCTAGGACTAATTCCCCCCACGGCTTGACAACAGGACAATGTAGAAAAAGACAAAATGTCAACGTCGGTACTATTGTAATATGATAATGTGGTGAACAGTTTTCTTTTCTCTGGACTAATCAGGACCTACAAAGAGCGTACAGCATTAATGCAAATTGTATCAATGGGGTCATGAGCAGATGTATCATGATGACAGTGGACTTCAGGCGAGACCCTTCACCACTTTCACCACTCACTATCCACAGTATTCTCTCCACAGACACCTTCAAGTTCCTGGGAACCACAATCTCTCGCAACCTGAAATGGACCAGCCACTGTCCGGAAGAAGGCCCAGCAGAGGCTGTACTTCCTGAGACAGCTCAAGAAGTTCAGCGGCTCCCGTGGCAGGTTGAAGACCTTCTACACTGCCCTCATCCAGTCTGTCCTCTGCACCTCCATCACTGTCTGGTTTGGATCAGCCTCCAAACAAGACAAGCAGAGACTGCAACGGACAATCAGGACTGCAGAAAAGATCATTGGAATCAACCTCCCATCTATCCAAGACTTGTACCTGTCCAGGACCAGGAAACGTGCAAGAATCTTGAATCAAATGTATTCACATTGACTACTCAAGTATAGATAATGGGATTTAAAAATGATTGAAAAAAAGTTGAAGTAGCTAGCTTTTTACTCAACTGTAAAAGTATTGGTAACTATTTGAAGTGTAAAAGTAATCCAAGGAGAAAAAACACAATGACCTGGAAGCCGTCAAACATTATTTTCATTCATGCTAATTTTATCATTGGGGTCATGAGCAGATGTATCAAAAGTATTCACAGTGACTACTCAAGTATAGATAATGGGATTTAAAAATGATTTAAAAGAAGTTGAAGTAGCTAGCTTTTTACTCAACTGTAAAAGTATTGGTAACTATTTGAAGTGTAAAAGTAATGCAAGGAGAAAAAATACAATGACCTGGAAGCTGTAAAACATTAGTTTTAATATGTAATTATATTATTATGAATTACAATTATTTCAAGGGCAGCACAGTGGGCCACTGGTCAGCAGAGTTCAGAGATCCAGGGTTCGATTCTGGCCCCTGCTCCTGTGCGGATTTTGCATGTTCTCCCTGTGTCTATGTGGCTTTCCTGGGGGTGATCCCACATTCCAAGGACATACATGGTAGCCCGACTAAACAGTCCAAATCGCCGAGAAGTTGAAATTGTCTGTAGGTTTAAGTTTGAGTGCAAATGGTCGTTCGTATATGTGTGCCCTGCAATTGGCTGGCAACCAGTTCAGGACGTCCCCCGCCCACTGCCCAGTTAGCCTCGATTGGCTTCAGGAGCCTAAGGGTGGCGAGGTGGGAATTGCCACACTCTGGCAAAGCCCTGGCTACTGCGGTGCCACCCAGTTGAAGATGGCCACGTTTACACAAACAACATTCCACTGCCGGTGTAGGAAACACATTTCCTGGGGTGTTCAGATCTGTTCGGGATCCTCACACTTCCTGACATCCTCGATGACGTCACGGAATACGACGAGCTGGAAGGACAGTTCGGTAACGTTTAAGATTGTGGTCGGCCTATTTTGCGGAAATGGGATAGTAGTTCCGATTTTCGGAAAGAAAACTTCTAAAAACAATGTAGAGTCCGTGATTAATTGTTTTATAGATGCTTCTGACGTTTTAAAGGTCAAATCTTAGATTTGCAGCCACAACTGGTAGTGTCAATTTGTAATAGCGGCGTGGGTTGTATGTTAGAGGTTTTGAGTGGATAGTAGACCTGATTAAAAATAATGTAACAATAACGATGTACTTCTTTCAAACATAAACAATAAACTAACTCGGTCCAATAAATAAACAAGCCCATACCGTACACCATAAATGAAATTTTCTAGAATTACCTTTAGAAGTTTTCTATGCCAAAAGTGTGACGTCAGAAAAATTCTGAACACCCGAGTAGATGTGAATTGCGTCCAAATTCACGGACTGCGTTCTCAGAAGGCCGGTTTTTAGGCTACATGACGTTATTTAAGGAGCAACTGTTGCGTGTTGTGCGGGATGTCCGTTGTTGAGCCAGGAAAGCAAAAGTGTGGAGTTTAGAGTTGGTTCTTTATTGGCAAGATCTTGGGTTGTTTAATGGCGGTCAATACACACAAGGCACGGCAGCAGATGAAACAACAGCTTCTGTCTCCAGGTCAGCTTCTTTTATACTGCCCGGAAAGGCGGGAACTTGTCACATGACCATTTCGTACCTGAGTGTGGGGGGCGTCACCCCCCTGTGTGTGCGTTTGCCTATGTGTGTGTGTTCATACAGTTGTGTGTTGTATTCGTGTTCTGATTGAGCAGTTATGTTTGCATAAAATAATAAAATAATTGTACATATATGAGCATTATATTGTACAGAGATTGTCCACCCTAATAGAACATGTACACATTGCTGTTGCTCCCTCTTCACGACACGACGGCACGTCATGTGACAGACAAATGCAGCCTTGAAACTGGCCTTGGTATCGATAGCGACGGGCTTGTTTCTTTAATGCTTTTTAGAATATGTGGGAACTCAGAACATGTAAACGTAAGTAGGTGTCAAATATAGAGCTGAACAAATAAAAAACTCAAATACAAGGTTTTGTGTGCTTTGAAATTTGTGGGTTGACCAATAGTTAGACAAATAAATTAGGTGTCTGGTTACAATTTTTATTGTTTTAACGCAGCCGTCAACTCAAATTCATATTTTAAAAACAGTTAACGCAGAGGGCTAAACACATGCCACAGTTTAAAGTCATTTAAAATATGAAACAAAAGCAAACACCTTTGACACAAGTGAACACCTCCAATCAATCATTGTCCAATGGGCAACAAAATACAGCACTCGTGTGAATCAGTGCACCATTGTTTGTCATCGCAGCCGCTGACTGTACTTAGCTTACAGGCCAGTGCAGTTTGTAGTCAAATTTGCCCTCTTGCAAAAAATGCAAAAAGAATCAGCTGCTTTTTTTTTTTTTTTTCCCCAGACTGTGGCTGACAAATGAAATATTCACAGAGAATACATGGAAAAAATCCATTAGTGTGCGAAATTAGGAAAAAAAAATATTTTACAACAAAAATCTATAGTAGGCCTATACTGAGTATAAGAGATAACCACAAGTGATATTCGTCTCTTCTTCTGAGCCTTTCCAGCTATAACTCCACCTCGCAAACAGACTCCTCTTCCTCTGACTTCTCTACCTCTGTCACTCTACCGCTCATCTGCCTTAGACCTCCTCGATCCATGCTTGCAAAAAACAACACAGGCCTGAAGACTGATTGCAAATTGAAACATTTTGTGAAGTGTCAGACAGGTGCTTTTAATTATTGCAGGGAGTTTCTAAGAGCTCGGAGCATATGGTTTCTGTTTCGTAAGCACAGCTAAAACAATGGAGTTTGGACTTCTTGAATGACACCTGTGTTAACTGTTTTGCAAAAGGGTGGGAAAACTGTCAATTCAATGAGAATGGGTTAACATATTTGCATGAGGCATCTTCTGCTCTGCTGAGATGGTGATGATGAAGACTGAGAGGTTCCCAGTTTCTTCAAACAGGTTAAAGCAATCAATAAAAAATGTAACACTGCTTGACACGCCCACTCGCCCAATCTGTCGGAAGCGAAGATGAAAAAGGTCTTGTACGCATGTGTTCAGTGTTTCCGGTGAAGCATTTACCTTGAAGTTTCAGACACAAGTGGCGTGTCGTCGCTTAACCAATCTTCGGGCAACTCAATGTATTAAGCATTGAGAAGAGGGTAGGAAAGCGTAGAAGAGAGGCAAAATTAACGTTGCTTCCATCAGGCTGCAAAAACAGTGGCAACATCACCACTAAGCCTTTTGATGCTCCTTGTATGTATGTCTTAAGTTGGTAAATTAAAATGAACTGAGGCAATGTAACATACAAATAAAGAAGGCGCTGCACTGTTTAGCTTAGTTTTTTATGTGGCTGTCCATGAAGACCTGACAAGTGCTACAATCGTGAAAAACCTTGTTTAAAGCATACAGACACAGTAGAGTTACCGCAAAATAAGTTCTGATAAGTCTGTTTATATTGTAAAATACAAAAAAGTGTTTAAAAGTATAATTGTTTAAAACTACAATAAAAGTTAATAAAAGTCTTGTGTGGATATTGTAACAATATATTTTCTCTACATCGCGGATTTTCTGGGTGGTCTTGGAACAAATTATCTACGATAAACGAGGGATTACTGTACCACCCTTGAGGCGGAGCCACGACTGTCGGGCTGGGTGCTTACCAAGTTAGGCACACCATACAAGTCAGACAATTTTTTTTTTTTTTTTTTTTTTTTTTTTAAGTTTTTTTTAGGCTGTGTCATAAGAAGTGTCCTGTCAGCATGGGTTTGTGTGCCAGTGAATATTTTCCCAATACATTTTCCCAAGCTACATTGAAGGGGCTCTCAACATAATCATCCTCTCAGTCAATTTGCCCATCACTAAAATAGTATGTATTTAAGGAGCACTGAATGAAGACGAATATTTAGGTTAATTTGGCAGACTGGGTTAAGAAAAAAGAACCCCAACAACAATAAAAGATAGGTTGTTTTTTTTTGCTTCATGTGTGTCTGTGAGTTGTGGTGTTCTGTAAACAGACTAAAAATGTCAACCAGAACACTCATATGCAGCTATCAACAGAGATCACAATGTTGTCAAAAAAAAAAAAGATAACAGAAGTATACAGGGGTGACCATATGTCACGAGACACAAACAAACAAACAAACAAACAAACAAACAAACAAACAAACAAACAAACAAACAAACAAACAAACACCCCCCCAAAAAAAAGCCTCAAGTACTTTATATGATTCTTCCTCAGACTTTTTTGCAGTATGAATTAAAAATAATGGAAAATCATAAGCACCATATGTGTCCTTGGTCCTTATGATGTTAAATTGATGAACTTGTTGCAATGGTTCACTGTGGACCTTTGGGCAATTGCAGCTTTAATGACCACAATATCTGGATGCATAAAAATATATATTTCTGTAACCCCCAGTTGTTGGAGGAGAAACTCCAACATGGTAAATACTCATGATACAGTTGTGTATATAAAGGGGCATTTTCCATGTCTTGGATTTGAAATGCCCATCCTGAGGATGCCTAATCACAAACAGGATATGCTACTGTAAAGAGAAAAGTAACACAGGTAGAAACAATCTCTTGCTATAGTTAGTAAACCTCTAAGGAGAGGTTTTGAGGACAGGGTTAAAAAAATAAGGTTGGAGACTAATACATTTCATATTGCAATTAAAATGGTATAGCATCAAATTATCATTATACAGAACACATTTATTTACTGACAGTTAGTACCAATCTGTTTTGTGAGTCCTGGCCTTTTCTTTAGAAAGAAGGGTTGGAGGTCTTGGCTGGTACCAGGGTGCAGCTGTGTGGAGTGGGTTATATACCCAGACCAATGGGCCGTTCCACTGTCACCATGGTAACGATATATGGTGGAGTATGGAAGGATCTGAAATATGAACATCATTTAAATCTTCCCCGATGCCACACCAACACGAATACTGTGAATGAATAAGTCAATTAGCATTCAATTGGGCGTGGCATATCAATTATGGATTTATAATTTGCAGACTCAGATGAGATGTGACATTTTGTTTATAAGGCAACAGTTCGCAGTGTTCGTCATCAGTCAACTTGTGAGGAAAATGGCAGTTGAGGCAAAATCCTGCTTCCTACGAATGTAGCAAAGAGGGGAGGCATTTCACGCAGTAATGCCGTCCACAAAGGGAAATTAAATCACTTGATGAGCGCCGCCTGAGCGACCCCAACAGTTAGCTTCGCTCTAACTAGCAAATAGAACACATGCGGGTGGATTTTAAATTGGACCAAAACAATAATCAGTTAAAGAAATGGATTGAGGTGAGGTACCATGGAAATTAAAGTAAATAGGTTTTACATTGAAACTAACACCATGGAGGCAGGCGGCGGCCAGCTGCCGGAATAGACATCAATGCATAGTGCTTATGCTCTGATGGTCTCTGTTAAATCCACCATCCATCCATCCATCCATCCATCCATCCATCCATCCATCCATCCATCCATCCATCCATCCATCCATCCATCCATCCATCCATCCATCCATCTTCTGTCCCGCTTGTCCCCATGGGGGTCGCGAGCGTGCTGGAGCCTATCCCAGCAGTCATCGGCAGTAGGCGGAGGACACCCTGAACCGGTTACCAGCCAATCGCAGGGCATATAGAGACGAACCGTCATCCGCACTTGTACTCACATGTAGGGGCAATTTGAAGTGCTCAATCGGCCTACCAAGCATGTTTTTGGGATATGGGAGGAAACCGGAGTGCCCGGAGAAAACCCACGTGGGCACGGGGAGAACACGCAAACTCCACACAGGGAGGGCCGGAGGTGGAATCAAACCTGCATGGCTTGTATGAGAGCTACAAGAAAAAATACAAAAACAGTTGGCAAATGTCTGGCGAACGTTTGCCAACATTTGCGACAATGAAGAAACCCTGACGAACTTTGGGATATGGGAGGAAACCGGAGTGCCCGGAGAAAACCCACGTGGGCACGGGGAGAACACGCAAACTCCACACAGGGAGGGCCGGAGGTGGAATCGAACCTGCATGGCTTGTATGAGAGCTACAAGAAAAATTACAAAAACAGTTGGCAAATGTCTGGCGAACGTTTGCCAACATTTGCGACAATGAAGAAACCCTGACGAACTTTGATGTGAATGCAACATTCATTGCCTTCGAAAACACTTGGACTTGTTCACCACTCAGTGGAATAGAGGCAGTGCAGTGATGCAACATGCTAGGTTTAGGCTTTACGCAGAGACGATGACGATGCAACAAGCTCATTTGCAGGACAGGTTGAATGAGTGGGGAGAAGCTTACCATGACTCTGGCTCACTGCGTTGCCCGTTTTCTTCCTGAGTGGTTGCTGTTCTTGATTGACATTCTTCCTCTATGGACAGATAAACACACAGTGTCTAACTTAAATGTCATCCGTTGTCCGTGTGATAGAGCGTATAGATTTACAACTATAGAGAATCATTTGAAGTACAAAAAATTCTTTTTTATTGACCAGCTTCCCGCCACGCATGATGTAATGTGATACATGTTGGCTCCAATCATACCAGGATGAGGCAATTAGAGCTCACAAAAAAAACATAGCTAGGACTTATGATGTTGCCAGAAAGATGAGTCGGCATCAGGTAATTCTCTCTGGCTCCTTGCCTACGAGGTAATGATGAGAGGTTTAGCAGATGACTTTCGCTTAAATGGTGGCTGGCTAGCAGGGACTGCAGTTTGTAAACAATAGGCCCACTTTCAGCCCATTATGAAAACAAAGATTACTGTTTGAGCCTTCCATGAGAGTTCATATTAGAGCAGGACACGTTAGAGGTGATCAGCCCTGAGACTGGAAGGTTGTGGGTTCAAACCATACCAGTCACACCAAAGACTATAAAAATGGGACCCATTGCCTCCCTGCTTGGCACTCAGCATTAAGGGTTGGAACTGGGGGGTTAGATCACCAAAATGATTCCCATGTGCAACACCGCTGCTGCTCACTGCTCCCCTCTCCCCCAGGGGATGGATCAAAATCACACGGGGATGGGTTAAATGCAGAGGCCAAATTTCACCACACCCAGATGTGTGTGTGTGACAATCATTGGGACTTTAACTTACAGTTTGTGAACCTCAAACTAAGCTTTTTTTGTTGTTTTTTTGGTTTTTTAGTATTTTTAATTTTTATATATTTTCTTTTCTATTTTCAGTTTTTTTAATCTATTTTACATAATGTTAACTTAAAAATAACGAGCCTGGTAATCCTCAAAGGTGGAGCCCCCATCTGCAGCCCCTTGTTAAACTTTCTAATTTTTTTGCTGTCTTGGGGGTTAAGATTAGGGGATGTCATTATTATTTGTCACCTGTATGTGAAGCCCTTTGAGACGATAAGAGCAATATAAATAAATTTGACTTGACATGCACTCTCACTTTGTTGACTCTCACTTGACGTGCTTTGGGTACGTATTTCTATTTTCTGAGCTAAGTTACATGGTTTACCCATTACATACTGCTTTGGAAAATAGTGAGAAGGGGCCCAACTCAATGATAAAACTGCTCCCCCAAATTAGGCTAATTTCAGAAATGCTTGAATTAAGAAGTGGATAGTGAGCACTGACGCATACTTTTAATTTAAGGAATTTATTGAAGGATTCAGCATAACATCCCATATGCTTTCAGTGGCAATAGCTCTGATTGCACCAAAAGCAAACAAATCCTTTCCTGTGATTTGACCTAGAAAGAAAGGAAGGAGAACAGGAAAATAATTTGAATGATTTTTCAGCCTTTCATCTCTATCAGCATAATTTAAATCTGTGAATTGTCAGTTGAAAAAATGTGCAGATTACTGGCCATTATTTACATTTAGTAGAGTAAAAAATAAATGTGGAAATACTGACATTAACATGATCATTAAGGAACTTGCTAATTGACTTTTCTGTTACTCGGATTTATGGTAACTGATTGATGCTGTAAATCAGGGGTGTCTAACAATTTTTTTTCACGGGCCGCATTGTGGTCATATCTTCTTTTGGAGGGCCATTATGACTCAACCCAAATAAATGTATGAGCACCTCATATTATATACAGTAAAAGCTACAAAACAAACTGACAAATAACTCTTTCTCAAATCAGACGAGTAAAAACTGGTCAGACGAGTAAAAACTGGTCAAATATATATATATATATATAAAGATATTAAAAGTGAAGACAATTTGCAATGCTAGTAATGACACAAATTTGATGCACAATTAGTCTTCGCAGGCCACATAAAATGATGTGGCGGGCCGTATCTGGCCCCCGGGCCTTGAGTTTGACACCTGTGCTATAAATGCACTGTAAAACTGACATGAGTCAATATGTTTCATTCAATTTTTTTGTGTGTGTGAACAATCATCACCAGGTGGGACATTATTGTGAAGTGGAACCAAATATCACTTTCTCTTACCACAGGAGTTTTCTTCCACATCATCAAGGAGATTGGCTGTGGAATGAGCGGTACCCAACCTGGTAAAATTTGGTAAGAAAACTAGATCGATTGTTCATTCTTATGCACTAGAATCTAGTGACTAGAGTACAACATGCTACAATATACATGGCAATTTGAGAAGTGTTGACTGACATGGAATTGTAATGGATGCCAAAGAGTGAATAAACGAATTCACCTATAGTACTGTTTTTTTGATGGAACACACACTTGACTGGATGCAATAAAATTGTTGGTTCCCTGTATCTTGTGGGGGACCAATAATCATCTCTAAATGTATCTTAAATAGACAAAAGCAATAATAAAACGAAGTCCAGAAAACGTATCAAAGGAAATTCTAATTATACTTTGAGTGCAAAAAAAAAAGAAGGAATTACTGGCAGGACAAACAAGTGATCTTGACAAAACCTTTCCAATCCTTAATATTTTGTTGCCTTATTTTGAGTCAATTACTGAAATCTCCGCCCTCCCCAAGAGACAACCAAAGTAAATACAAAATTGTAGAAAAGTTGTAAAATGATTAAACTTGTTTGGCCCAAAGTTGCTGATGGTGTAGTTAGGGCAACACTCGCCTGACTTGTGTGCGGGTGGCGTAGGGTCCATCTTCACTCAGTGATGTGCACATGTGGGTGTGATTGTATGTTCGTCTCTATCGGTGCCCTGCGACTGATTGACGTTCACATCTATAATTAATTTTATGTTGTGATACATACCGTTATGGCGAAGGGATGTAATTGATATCGTGATATGAATTTTGGGCCAAATATACAAACAGACAAATAGGTTTTATGGGTGGTCAAGTCAAAGTTCATACTTAAAGTCAGTTGAGTGCTGTGGTATATGGCATTAGGCGATGCAAAAGACACAATCACCAGTTATCGCTATATGAATGAACCAAAGGTTTTTGTATGCTTAAGTTTTGATCTGCTGCCCTCTGGGAAGAGGTACAGAAGCCTGCGCTCCCGCACCACCAGACTCACCAACAGCTTCATACTCCAGGCTGTTAGGATCCTGAACTCTCTCCCCCCTCTGCATAATGTCCTGACCTTTTGGACCGCGTTGGCTGCCTTGCACTACTCTCGCGCTATATTCTGACTGTCTGCTGTATGCACACTTAATCCATTTTTGCTCCTCTTATTGTTTATTTATTTATATTTATTCGTCGCTGGTTTATTCATTTTATGTGCCATCTTGTTTTTAATTTTTGTGTTGTTTTTTTTGGATGCTTTGTTATGTCTTGTCACCGTGGGATAGTGGGTAACGCAATTTCGATCTCTTTGTGTGTCTTGGCATGTGAAGAAATTGACAATAAAGCTGACTTGGACTTTGTATAGATGTGCCTTGCCAAAATGTCAAGCTCCAGTTTAGTCCCTCCCAGCAGCTTTGTCTTGTCAAATTACTTTTTACCAAATTCACATCTCTTTTTCAAGTTGTTCTTTTTTACCAGAAGGGTACCAACAACTTTCTGTCTATGTATACAAACACATAAGCCAATTTGTAATACTAAATCTCAGGATACGAATGATGCTTCAGAAGTGTTCTCCTTTTTGACTTTCTTCTCTTTGTCCTTTCTGAGAAAGTTTTGGCAATTTCAAAAAGCTTCTTTTTTGTAGCTGGAAAAAAAGACAATTCATTTGGTCAGATGTTAATTTGATAAGAATGACATTTGGAAGAGGAGACTTACATTTGCCCATATGTTTAAGTTTGTCTCTAAACAGGGCATCTTCTGACACAGGCTCTGGTGAAGGTGCAGAGAATGACTCTATGAAACAATGTCAACAGCAACATTTACTGTAGTACTCATAACACTGTAAATTGATGTATGATCACATGACATGAGGGCAGTTAGTAACAAATCAATCAACATAATAGTGAACACAGTCCACTAGCCTTCTGTTGTTAAAGTAAAATAGTTTGTGTGCGTTATGAATTATATCTACCTGGGCAATTGTCCAAGCCAGATGAATCACTGCACTTTGATTTCTTTGATTCATACTTCAAGCGATCTAAAAAAAACAAGGAAAAGATATTATGAACCAAAACGTGATGAGTCTTAGCGCAAAACACAAGTTGTGAGCGGTGGGGAACAAATGCTAGAGCGAATGTCTCCCGACCCGAAGGTTGTTGCTTTAACCCTAGAGTGATTATGTTGAAGTGTCCTTGTACAACATACATACGGAGTTAATGGCGGCATCATCAGGAGACAGTTACAAAGAGCTTATAGTACACTGAAGGTAGAAAGCTACTATATTATAGCATATTCACAATTGTACTGTTAATTAATTACCGTAATTTTCGGATTATAAGTCGCTCCGGAGTATAAATCGCACCAGCCATAAAATGCACAATAAAGTGGGGAAAAAAAAATACATAAGCCGCACCGGAGTATAAATCGCACTTTGGGGGCAAATTTATTTGTCAAAATCCAACATCAAGAACAGACATGAACCAGCAACAACAGGCTAAACGATACGGTATGCTAATGTGACATAAACACAAACAAAGAGCTGAGAATGGGCCTGACGTAACATTCAGAGTTATTCAAGTAAGTATTACATAAATAACACGTTTATCAAACCATCTGTGTCACTCCAACTCATTAAATCCATTGATCTTGCTTTTTGTAAACAATGCCGCGTATGCACCGCATATGCTGACGTTGGACCCGTTGTAAGTTGCATTTCTAATTATTCCAGAGACCCATATAACGATATATAAAGTATATTTCAAATAACTACCATATAACAATATTATCAAACCATCTGTGTCACTCCTAATCATTAAACCCATCGATCAAATTCCTCGTCCTTAATGTCAACAACGCTGCGCGTGCGCTGCACAGATCTAGTATATAACTATGTATATTGTAGAGTTAAAGTACCAGGGAAGACGTGGGTTTGGTAAACGGCTCTTTATTTAACAAAACACGAGTTCAACAAGCCAACAACTACTGAACTGTAACGATAAAAACATATACAAGTTGCTACACGAAGTAAAATATATCAAATAACTAACATAAATACGTTTTTCAAGCATTGTGTCACTCCAAATCATTAAATCCTTCAAACGTGGGGCACTTCGTCATCCCGTGATCGAATCCTTTGTCCTTCATGTAAACAACCGCCGAGTGGCATCGGTGATGTCACTTGCAGTTTAAATGACAGTAGTCCCTTGCTACATCGCGGATTTTGGAATTTTGAAAATTTGTGACAAAAATCACATATAAGTCGCTCTTGTGTATAAGTTGCCCCCCCCCACCCAAACTATGAAAAAAACGCGACTTATACGTGTCAGAAGCGTAAGGAAAACATGAAGATATTCACGAGCTCATCAAAGCATTAAACATTGATAAATGCTTTGATAAGATGTTCAAAACACTCAGTTTATTTCTTTTATTTAACTTCACAACCATCATTGGTTCTTCTTGCCAGTATGTATTCTCAAGGCGATATATATGCAAAAGAAAAACAGTTCCTTGAAATCCATGTCTCATATGAAGATAATAATTTTGAATACCTCAGAGTCAATGTTTACATTTGAACTTAATGCACAGATCCATTTTTCCTCATTTAACATCATTCATTCATACAAGGTTTAGTTACTAATTGTGTTTTTACTTTTGCTTCGTGAAAAAGAAATTGTGTTGTACCAATACTATACAGACAGTACAGTAAAGTAATATCATACATTAACAGTCTTCAAAAATTATTTTTAGGTTTAGATTCAATTCAATTGCGTTCTCTCGGTTACTTGTTCATATCCTTGACGAGAGAACTACGTATTTACTTGTTTTACTTTTAGGTGTTGGAAAAGTACCCCAAAGTAAGCTAGTCTTTTGCCTCACAATTCAGCAACCATTTCAATATAGCTTCCCTTCAAAAATACAGAAATCTAATTTGTATTGACAACTAAACTCAATGGTTTAGAGCAGTCTTTACACAGCCTGTATAGCAGTCATTCAGTGAAAATTCAACAATTCGAGCAAAAAATATATTCTCAAAACCTCATTAAATTCGATGCAATGTTGAACATGTAAGATAAAATATAAAAATCTTTAAGGTCAAGGCGGAAACCCAATTAAATAGGTCAGGTATGTAGAAGCCCATAATGTATGAACCAGAGGTGGCCAGAATGGTCCATCTGTCCGTCACTCCTAGACACCCGTTTTGTGGAAGAAGGGCAGAAGATGAGAAAGTTATTTTTAAAAAAATAAAAATTAATTGACATATTTTTTGGACTAAAAGTCGCTCCGGAGTTTAAGTCGCATAAGCCATAAAATGCACAATAAAGTGAAAAAAAACCATAAGTCGCACCGGAGTTTAAGTCGCATTTTGGGGGTAATTTGTTTGACAAAATCCAACACCAAGAACAGACAGGAACCAGCAACAGGCTAAACGATACGGTATGCTAACGTGACATAAACACAAACGAGGAGCTGAGAACGGGCCTGACATAACATTAACAATAATTCAAATAACTATAATATAAATAACACCTTTATCAAACCATCTGTGTCACTCCAAATCATGAAATCCATCAATCGAATTTGTCGTCCTTTCTGTAAACAACGCCGCATGTGAGGCGCGCCGTTGACGCCGGATTCGTCGTCAGTTGCAGTTCAAATTATTCCACAGGCCTATATAGCAATATACAGCGGAGCCTCGGATTTTGACCACAATCCGATCCAGAAGGCTGTTCGAGAAGTGAATCGTGCGAATTCCGAAACGTGTTTTCATTACGAATAATGGAACATTTTTTAATCCGTTCCAAGCAAAAAACCCACCTTTTATAAGCATTTTTTCATTTGTACATTTTGGTCCGATCGTGCAACCGTAGCGCGTTGTCGACCGCGCAACTGCACCACTCTGGTCGCATCATTGTGACAGAGCGGTCGCGAAAATTTAGAAAATATTTTTATAGTCCTGATGTACTTTCCAAAATTTAAGTGGACCTCAGTGCACAGGGAGCTTAATCTTGTCCGATCGCGCAACTGCAGCGCCCTGCCGACCGCGCAACTGCCCCACGCTGGTTGCATTATTGTGACAGAGGGGTCGCTAAAATTTAGAAAATATTTTTAAAGTCCTGATGTACTTTTCAAATTGTAAGTGGACTTCAGTGCGCAGGGAGCTTTATTTGGTCCGATCGCATAACCGCAGCGCGCCGGGCGCTCACTGTAGCATTGCTTTAGGAGTGCCTTTGTGTTTTTGGATGGCTTTACTGCTCCCGCTCGCTTCCTTTGGAGGCATGATTATAGTTGATGCAATCCCCAGAGTAACGAGAATGTAATAACGGAGTCAGTTGCCATGCGGGTCCTCTCGGGTCATCTTGCGAGGTTCGACAACCGAATTCCGTCTGACATCCAAAGCAAAAAAATCTCAAATTTTTTGTTCGAATACCGATTTGTTCGAGAACCGGGACGTTCGAAAACCGAGGCTCCACTGTATAAACTATATATCAAATAACAATAATATAAACAACAATTTTATGAAACCATCCGTGTCAATCCAAATCATTAAATCTATCGGAACGTGTCACTTGTGTCACTTAAAAAAAAAAAGAAAGAAAAAAACAGCTGTTGACTCCGGAACCAGGTGCGCCGCTGACGTCAGACTAGATATATCAAATAAATCTAATATAAACAACAATTTTATCGAACCATCCGTGTCACTCCAGATCATTAAATCCATCAGAATCTTAGTCTTGTGTTACTTTATAAAATATAAATAAAACCACAGCTGTGTCAATAAAAAAAAACAAGAGCAACAAATGAAAACCCAACAGCTGTTGAGTCTGGACCTACGTGCGCCGCTGACGTCAGCCTCGTCGTCAGTTGCGGCTCCAATTATTCCACAGATCTACGTATTGTAACTATATTGTAGCGTGACCAAAGTACAAGGCAAGACGTGGGTTTGGTAACCGGCTCTTTATTTCACAAAACAAGAGCTCAACATATGTGTGTGTGTGTGTGTGTGTGTGTGCTCCAAGCAAGCGCCCAGGACTGCTCTTCCCTGTATTATTCTTCATAATAAAGCTCAAGCCACTTTGGTGCTTTCATGTGCCGAGAGAGAGATTCTGCCGCTACGGATCAGATTGCCAAGGTCCTTGCCTTCTTCCACTGCCCAGCTGAAAGGGAAAGATGGACAATTCTACATAATATTTATAATCCATCCATCCATTCATCCATCCAACCATCTTCTTCCGATTATCCGGGGTCGGGTCACGGGGGCAGCAGCTTTAGGAGGGATTCCCAGACTTCCCTCTCCTCAGTCACTTCATTCAGCTCATCCCAGAGAATCCCAAGGCGTTCCCAGGCCAGTTTAGAGACATAGTCTCTCCAGTGCGTCCTGGGTCATCCCCGGGGTCTCCTACCGGTAGACATGCCCGGATCAGGAGGCATCCTGATAAGATGCCCGAGCCAGCTCATCTGGCTCCTCTCAACGTGGAGGAGCAGCGGCTCTACTTCGAGTTTCACCCGGATGACCGAGCTTCTCACCTTATCTTTAAGGGAGAGCCCGGACACCCTGCGGAGGAAACTCATTTCGTTCTTTCGGTCACGACCCATAGCTCGTGACCACAGGTGAGGGTAGGAGCATAGATCAACTGGTAAATCGAGAGCTTTGCCTTTTGGCTCAGCTCTCTCTTCACCACGACGGACCGGTACAAAGTCCGCATTACTGCCGACGCTGCACCGATCCGCCTATCGATCTCGCGGTCCATCCTGCCCTCACTCCTGAACAAGACCACAAAATACTTGAACTCCTCCACTTGGGGCAGGATCTCATCTCCGATCCGGAGAGGGCATTCCACCCTTTTCCGACCAAGGACTATGGACTCGGATTTGGAGGTGCTGACCCTCATTCCGACCGCTTCAGACTTGGCTGCGAACCGCTCCAGTGAGAGCAGGAGATCACGGCCTGAAAAAGCCAAAATCACCACGTCATCTGCAAAAAGCAGAGACGCGATGCTGAGGTCCCCAAAGGCAGCCTCCTCTCACTGGGAACGAATCCGACTTACTGCCGGATATACGGACCAAACTCAGGTATCAGTGATACAGGGACCGAACCGCCCCTATCAGTTGGCTCGACACCCTGTACTCCCGAAGCAACCCCCACATTACCTCCAGAGGGACACAGTCGAACGCCTTCTCCAAGTCCACAAAACACATGTGGACTGGTTGGGCGAACTCCCACGCACCCTCGAGGATCCTGCTGAGGGTGTAGAGCTGGTCCACTGTTCCACGGCCAGGACCGTAGTTACACTGATCCTCCTGAATCCGAGGTTCGACCTCCCGACGGACCCTCCTCTCCAGCACCCCTGAACAGACCTTACCAGGGAGGCTGAGGAGTGTGATTCCCCTGTAATTGGAACACACCCTCCGGTCCCCCTTCTTAAAGAGTGGAACCACCACCCCAGTCTGCCAATCCAGATGTACTGTCCCCGATGTCCACGCAATGCTGTAGAGGCGTGTCAGCCTTGACAGCCCCACAACAGCCACAGCCTTTAAGAACTTCGGGCGGATCTCATCCAACCCCGGGGCCTTGCCACCGAGGAGTTTTTTAACTACCTCAGTGATTTCGACCCCGGAGATTGGAGAGTCCGCCTCAGAGTCTCCAGGCCCTGCTTCCACAATGGAAGGTGTATCAGTGGAATTGAGGAGGTCTTCAAAGTATTCTCCCACCGACTCACGACGTCTCGTGTCGAGGTCAGCAGCACGCCATCTCCACTGTAAACAGTATTGACTGTGCGCTGCTTCCCCTTCCTGAGACGCCGGATGGTGGACCAGAATTTCCTCGAAGCCGCCCGGAGGTCACTCTCCATGGCCTCGCCAAACTCCTCCCATGCCCTGGTTTTTGCCTCAGCAAGCGCCGAACCCGCGTTCCGCTTGGCCATCCGGTACCTGTCAGCTGCCTCCGGAGTCCCGCAGGCCAAAACGGCCCTATAGGACTCCTTCTTCAGCTTGACGGCATCCCTTACTGCCGGTGTCCACCAGCGGATTCGGGGATTTCCGCCACGACAGGCACCAACGACCTTACGGCCACAGCTCCGGTTGCCTGCCTCAACAATAAAGGCGCGGAACATGGTCCACTCGGACCCGATGTCCCCCACCTCCCCCAGGACGTGTGAAAAGCTCTGCCGGAGGTGGGAATTGAAGCTCTTCCTGACAGGGGATTCTACCAGACGTTCCCAGCAGACACTCACAGAGCGTTTGGGTCTGCCAGGTCGGACCGGCATCTTCCCTCACCATCGGAGCCAACCCACCACCAGGTGGTGATCAGTTGACAGCTCCGCCCCTCTCTTCACCCGAGTGTCCAAAAACATGCGGCCGCAAATCCGATGACACGACTACAAAGTCAATCATCGAACTGCGACCTAGGGTGTCCTGGTGCCAAGTGCACACACAGACACTCTTATGCTTGAACATGGTGTTCATTATAGAAAATCCGTGTTGAGCACAGAAGTCCAATAATGGAACACCGCTCGGGTTCAGATCGGGGGGGCCGTTCCTCCCAATCACGTCCTTACAGGTCTCACTGTCATTGCCCACGTGAGCATTGAAGTCACCCAGTAGAACGATGGAGTCCCCAGAAGGAGTGCTCTCCAGCCCTTCCTGCAGGGACTCTAAGAAGGGTGGGTACTCTGAGCTGCCGTTTGGTGCATAGACACAAACAACAGTCAGGACCCGTCCCCTCCACCCGAAGGCGGAGGGAGGCTACCCTCTCGTTCACGGGGGTGAACCCCAGTGTGCAGGCGCCCAGCCGGGGGTGCAATAAGTATGCCCACACCTGCTCGACGCCTCTCACCGTGGGCAACTCCAGAGTGGAAGAGAGTCCAGCGCCTCTGAAGAGGGCTTGTACCAGAGCCCAAACTATGTGTGGAGGCAAGTCTGACTATGTCTAGTCGGAACCTTTCTGCCTCACACACCAGCTAGGGCTCCTTTCCAGCCAGAGAGGTGACATTCCATGTCCCTAGAGCCAGCCTCTGCAGCCGGGGATCGACCGCCAAGGTCTCCTCCGCCTTTTGCCGCCGCCCAGCTCACTTTGCATATTTCTAATCACTCCATTAAATAAGAAAATGGGATAGAGAAAGACTGACACTGACGATGTGTGTCTAGTTTTGTTGTCTCTAACTGCAGCATTCAATACGGTGTACCACAGTATTTCGCTGGCTTGTTTGCAGCACCAGGTTGGCATCACTGGTAGCGCTCTAGAGTGGTTTAAATCCTATTTGGCTGGCAGTACTTTTGTGTTAGCCTGGGTAGCTTTAAGTTTTGCTCGACCCCTCTGTCGTATGCTGCTCCACAGGGTTCTATCCCGAAGCCATTGCTGTTTTCATGGTATTCTGCTTCATGAAAACATGGCATTTCCTTTCACTGTGATGCAGATGACATTGCCGCTGAGCGAAAAGTTCAATTAAAAAAAAGAAAAAAAATGGCTTACTGTCCCAGTGGCCTGAGTAAATCCTATCCTGTTGTCCTAGGCCCCCTGGAGTAAGCCAATACTCTCAAACTTGTGTTTGAAATTGTACAGTGATTTTAAGTTGAATCAGTGCTGTTGTTACATCCAGCCTCTTTCATTTTAAGGTAAGGTAAAGCCCTTTCTTTCTCAACAGCACTTAGAAACAGGAATACATGACTTCATTACATCTCGGCTAGACTACAACCTCTTCCATAATTATGGAATTAGATTGATGTTTCTTCAGTTGTTTAATTTTGTAGAAATAAAAGCAAGATCAACGACATGACACAAAACTAGTCATTTCAAATAGCAACTGTCTAGCTTTAAGAAACACAACGAAATCAAGAAAAAAAATTATGGCAATCTGTGTTGGTTACTTTTTTAGACCAAGAAGAGGGAAAAAAACATTATTAATTTATGGGGTAGGCTAAAAAAAAAAAGCCTGCATAGTAGTTTAGACCAAGGATGTCCGAACACAAATTTTCTCCACTATGTAACAAGGCAGAAGTACACGTGCACACGCGCATGCACGCACACACACAGACACACAAACACACACACACGGATCTTCTTTGTTGGTATTCGGCAAAAAAGACTTCGAAACCAGGAATTGAAATTTTGAAATGTGAACGATTCCAGAAGAATCAGAAGTTAGGCCCAGTCTGTTCTCCAGACTTAATGCTCAACCCCACACGGTAACGTGTATTAAGTTACAGTGGAGCCTCGGTTTTCCAACGTCCCGGTTCTCGAACAAATCGGTATTTGAACAAGAAATTCGAGATTTTTTGCTTCGGATGTCGGCCGAAATTCGGTTGTTGAACCTCGCAAGATGACCCGAGAGGACCCGCATGCCAACTGACTCCGTTATTGAATTCTCGTTACTCTAAAGATTGCATCAACTCTAATCATGCCTCCAAAGGAAGCGAGTGGGAGCAGTTAAGCCATCCAAAAACACAAAGACGCTCCTAAAGCAATACTACAGTGAGCGCCCGGCGTGCTACGGTTGCGCGATCGGACCAAATTAAGCTCCCTGCGCACTGAGGTCCACTTAAATTTTGGAAAGTACATCAGGACTTTAAAAATATTTTCTAAATTTTAGCGACCGCTCTGTCACAATAATGCAACCAGCGCGGTGCAGTTGCGCGGTCGGCAGCGCGCTACGGTTGCGCGTTTGGCGGTGCGCTGCAGTTGTGCGATCGGACAAACTCAAGCTCCCTGCGCACTGAGGTCCACTTAAATTTTGGAAAGTACATCAGGACTTTAAAAATATTTTCTAAATTTCAGCGACAGCTCTGTCACAATAATGCGACCAGTGAGGTTTAGTTGCACGGTCGGCGACGCGCTACGGTTGCACGTTCGGCGGTGCGCTGCAGTTGCACGATCGGACAAAAATGTGCAAATGAAAAAATGCTTAAAAAGGCGTTTTTATTTATTTTTTGCTTGGAATGGATTAAATGTTTTTCTATTAATTGTAATGGGAAAACATGATTCGGAATTCGAACGATTCACTTCTCGAACAGCCTTCTGGAATGGATTGTGGTCGAAAAATGAGGCTCCACTGTATAGACAAATTTAATTTCTATAGTATTGTCACTTTGAAAGAATACAAAAAATACTTGCTGAAATGTGAGTAGTGTGGTGATGCTGTCAATAAAAAGACTACCTCTCTCTAAGGCAACAAGAAACTCCCGGTTTCGCTGCAGTTCTCTCATGAACTCCTCGTTCTGTAGAAAAAGCGCAATGCGCTCATCTTCCAGATACTGCTTCAATTTCTTGTCTTGCTCTGTAGCTATTGCCGTCACACCTGGACCACGAGTTGTGCCTTCAATTCTAGACTGAGAACTTGACTGGCGTGTCCTTTTACTCAAAGAGACTGAAGATGAGGATGGTGATGTTCCAAGCTGGGAAAGCTCAGCCTGAGTACTCTGTGAAAAAGACACGGTATACGTTATAAAGGATGTTCAAATTGTTGAGAAACCACATATACACATGCACGAGGAGAACTGTTTAGGTGTGACACGACAGCAACAGCAAATCGGGGTCGAGGACCTACTTACTACATCACCCGGATGAACGTGAACCAAATATATTTTTGTAATAACACGCACACACACAATGCATGTGGTGAAATAAAAAAAGTGCTGGACAACAATATGATTCCGGTCGTTGGAACCAAGAGCCATATGCCGGCCGGGAGTGACAGAAATCCACCTGTGAGTGGAATGAAATGTTCACAACTGTTTAACTGTCTACTAAGATATCATTTAGCAGCCAACACAACCACCATGTTGTTACAGTTGTTACCACTGCCCTCATTACTCAGCACAAGACGATTTGATGAGAATTTCCAAAACTAATGAGGCTAACTTAGATGACAGGCTGTGCATGTCCTATGAGCAAATTTTATCATATGTTCCAAGCTTTGTTTTACTTACCTTTATACTTTCTAATTGCTGAGGCAGGATCCTAAGGAAATCATCTGGGAGATTTCCAAGAAATGGAGGGTTCCAATTACTGAAGTTTTTTACCTGCTTGGGACCTGAAAGTTGCTGTTGGGCTTCAAATCTAAAGGGAGATGATGTAGCAAGACAAGAGAGGCGCTCAAGAACAACATGTTATATTATGGTAAAATAAACATTATTTCCTATTAGTTACTCATAAATAGTGGTATCTTGATGTATGAGTTTTAGTCGCTCCATGACCTCATCTCTAAAATTAACTTTCTCCACTGAAATTAATAGAAATGTCATTAATCTGCCCCCCCAACCCCAAATTTATTAAAATTAATAGCACTCTTCTACATTGTACATTATACAATCAGATCTTATATTTTCTTTTGCCAGTATTCAACCGGTACCAGATTTATTTTACTGTTTGAACAGCTCAATTCAGATTTTTTCCAAATCTGACCAGCATCACCCCTCCGTCAGTCGTCACCTTATCGTGGTGGAGGGGTTTGCGTGCCCCTATGATCCTAGGAGCCATGTTGTCTGGGGCTTCATGCCCCTGGTAGGGTCACCCATGGCAGAAGGGTCCTTGGTGAGGGGCCAGACAAAGCACGGCTCAGAAGACCCCTTATGACGAATAAAATATATGGACCTAGTTTTCCCTCGCCCGGACGCGGGTCACCGGGACCCCTCTCTGGAGCCAGGCCTGGAGGTGGGGCTCAAAGGCGAGCGCCTGGTGGCCGGGCCTTCGCCCATGGGGTCCGGCTGGGCATAACTCAAAAAGAAAACGTGGGTCCCCCTTCCCATGGGCTCACCACCTGTAGGAGGGGCCAACGGGGTCGGGTGCAAAGTGAGCTGGACGGCGGCCAAAGGGGGGGCCCTTGGCGGTCCGATCCCCGACTGCAGAGGCTGGCTCTGGGGACATGGAATGTCACCTCTCTGGCTGGAAAGGAGCCCGAGCTGGTTTGTGAGGCAGAAAGGTTCCGACTAGACATAGTCTGACTTGCCTCCACAGATAATTTGGGCTTTGGTACAAGCCCTCTCGAAAGGGGCTAGACTCTCTTCCACTCTGGAGTTGCCCATGGTGAGAGGCGTCGAGCAGGTGTTGGCATACTTATTGCCCCCCGACTGGGCGCCTGCACACTGGGGTTCACCCCGGTGAGCGAGAGGGTAGCCTCCCTCCGCTTTCGGGTGGGGGGACGGGTCCCGACTGCTGTTTGTGTCTATGCACCGAACTGCAGCTCAGAGTACCCACCCTTCTTAGGGTCCCTGGAGGAAGTGCTGGAGAGCGCTCCTTCTGGGGACTCCATCGTTCTACTGGGTGACTTCAATGCTCACGTGGGCAATGACAGTGAGACCTGGAAGGGCGTGATTGGGAGGAACGGCCGCCCCGATCTGAACCCGAGCGGTGTTCTATTATTGGACTTCTGTGCTCGACACAGATTTTCTATAATGAACACCATGTTCAAGCATAAGGGTGTCCATGTGTGCACTTGGCACCAGGACACCCTAGGCCGCAGTTTGTTGATCGACTTTGTAGTCGTGTCATCGGATTTGCGGCCGCATGTTTTGGACACTCGGGTGAAGAGAGAGGCAGAGCTGTCAACTGATCACCACCTGGTGGTTGGTTGGCTCCGATAGTGGGGGAAGATACCGGTCCGACCTGGCAGACCCAAACGCTATGTGAGGGTCTGCTGGGAACGTCTGGCAGAATCCCCTGTCAGGAAGAGCTTCAACTCCCACCTCCGGCAGAACTTTTCCCACGTCCCGGGGGAGGCAGGGGACATTGAGTCCGAGTGGACCATGTTTCGCGCCTCCATTGTTGAGGCAGCCGACCGGAGCTGTGGCCGTAAGGTTGTTGGTGCCTGTCGTGGCGGCAACCCCCGAACCCGCTGGTGGACACCGGCGGTAAGGGATGCTGTCAAGCTGAAGAAGGAGTCCTATAGGGCCGCAGCTGACAGGTCGGATGGCCAAGCGGAACGCGGCTTCGGCGGATGCTGAGGCAAAAACCCGGGCGTGAGAGGAGTTTGGCGAGGCCATGGAGAATGACTTCCGGACGGCTTCGAGGAAATTCTGGTCCACCATCCGGCGTCTCAGGAGGGGGAAGTAGTGCACGGTCAACACTGTTTACAGTGGAGATGGTGTGCTGCTGACCTTGACTCGGGATGTCGTGAGTCGGTGGGGGGAATACTTCGAAGACCTCAATTCCACCGACACGCCTTCCATTGTGGAAGCAGGGCCTGAAGACTGAGGCGGACTCTCCGATCTCGGAGGTCGAAGTCACTGAGGTAGTTAAAAAACTCCTCGGTGCCAAGGCCCCGGGGGTGGATGAGATCTGCCCGGAGTTCTTAAAGGCTCTGGATGTTGTGGGGCTGTCATGGCTGACACGCCTCTACAGCATTGCGTGGACATCGGGGACGGTGCCTCTGGATTGGCAGGCTGGGGTGGTGGTTCCCCTCTTTAAGAAGGGGGACCGGAGGGTGTGTTCCAATTACAGGGGAATCACATTCCTCAGCCTCCCTGGTAAGGTCTATTCAGGGGTGCTGGAGAGGAGGATCCGTCGGGAGGTCGAGCCTCGGATTCAGGAGGAGCAGTGTGGCTTTCGTCCTGGCCGTGGAACAGTGGACCAGCTCTACACCCTCGGCAGGATCCTTGAGGGTGCATGGGAGTTCGCCCAACCAGTCCACATGTGTTTTGTGGACTTGGAGAAGGCGTTCGACCGTGTCCCTCGGGAGGTTCTGTGGAGGGTGCTTCGGGAGTACGGGGTGCCGAGCCAACTGATAAGGGCGGTTCGGTCCCTGTATCACCGATGCCAGAGTTTGGTCCGCATTTCCGGCAGTGAGTTGGATTCGTTCCCAGTGAGGGTTGGACTTCGCCAAGGCTGCCCTTTGTCACCGATTCTGTTCATAATTTTTATGGACAGAATTTCTAGGCGCAGCCGAGGCGTTGAGGGGGTCCGGTTTGGGGACCTCAGCATCGCGTCTGCTTTTTACAGATGATGTGGTGCTGTTGGCTTCTTCAGGCCGTGATCTCCAGCTCTCACTGGAGCGGTTCGCAGCCGAGTGTGAAGCGGTCGGGATGAGGGTCAGCACCTCCAAATCCAAGTCCATGGTCCTCGGTCGGAAAAGGGTGTGTTGCAACAGGATGACATAGAAAACATGCAGGACACCGGCCCTCGAGGACCGGAATTGCCCACCCCTGCTCTATAGAGTCCTCAGGCTCACCAACAATAGCGGTAGCAGTTTGCATTATTTTAGTGCAATGTTTTTCCTTCTTCAGATTTGTTTCAAGACTACAGTTAGACTTCACGTTGATGGTTAATGCAGTTATTGCAATTTTGTTGTTTTATCACATTAGATTGGTTTATTTACATTTAAAAAACCAGAACCCATTCATTTACAAATGTGATTACACTTTAGTTTACATATTAAAATGTTCAGATACTAAGATGTGATAGACAGTTTTGCATGATTTGAATGAGGCAAAATAACATGCTTTTTCTTTCGAATATATTGTTATAATCATTTGTTTCAGATGTAATCATTTTCTGGATAAAAAATAAATTTGGTGTTAAAAAAGTCTTTTTTCAAACTTGAGTCTTGAAAAAGAGGGGGTCGTCTTATAATCGGGGCCGTCTTATATTCGGGCCAATACGGTACATGCCGTTGTTACTATACGCTCTGTCTGCATTCGTTGCTGCACCATTTATAGCTTCGTGTGAGTTAACCGTACAACATAACCCTGTATCAGTGGTCTCAAAACCACAAAGTACTGGTCCGCGGGGCCACAATGGACCAGGCCACACAAATCAAAGAAAAAAAAATCCAGTTTATGTATTAGCCAAGGCTAAAAGATATTTTAAAAAGCTACTAGATTCACTCAATTACATCCCTCTAGCTCCACATGTTTCCTGAAGCTGAGCCGTGATTGGTTGTTATCTCAGACCATGCAACTGTGATGTCATCATTAGTTGAGTGCAAGTTGCAAAATGGCTAACTTGGAAAAACAGGTCGACTTTACCTGTTTAATTCATATTCCTGTACATAACATTATTACAAAGAACATTTTGGGGTTGACTTATCCTTTAAATGTTGGATTTTTAATTATATGACCTTATATGACTTCTGGCCTTGTGTATGATATGCACAATATAAATACAGCCATCTTGAATGCCTGACGCTCACACGTGTAGATCGTTTGCTTGCTAAACCAATAAACCTGGTGATGGCTCAAACTGCAAATGTTGTACAGTTGGGGTACTTAAACTGAGCTACATTGCGATTCTTTAGGTAGAAATCAACAAATACAATCCATCAATTTCAAAATCAATGCTGCGTAACACCTTGATCATTTTAAAATGCAAATAAATGGCAACAACACTTGGCCAATAACAGTGTTTTCTAACTTTTATTTAGGTAATGTGCATATTTTAGATTACGAAGTCTCGCACGTCACATGACCAAACAAAAATGGCACAAAAATTTTTATACATTAATTATGTGCCTTCTGTCCTCGAGTGGAAGAGCACTGAACTGTTCTTCCAGTCACGATGCATCACAGTATCGGATTACATCTCTTCACTGTAACAGTACATATCACAATATAAAATAAGAGTAAAAATATTTTTAACAATATTAAATGAATATTTTCTGAATATGTGGTTAATTTTATACTACCATAATTTTCGGACTATAAATTGCATTATTTTTCTTAGTTTGGGTGGGGGGGGCGACTTAAAAAAAAAAAGGGAAAACCGCGATAAACGAACCGCGATGTAGCAAGGAATTGCTGTAATTTGAATTTCAAGTGACGTCAGGGCCGTGCCGGTTGTTTACATAAAGGACAAAGATTCGATCACGGGATGACGAAGATGACGAAGGGCCCCACGTACTACCGGCATCATTAGCGCCTTTGTTTGTAAGTGACACGGAGAACGAAGAGTTTGAAGGATTTAATGATTTGGAGTGACACAGAAGGTTTGAAAAACTATTATGGCTTTTACGCACGCCCGGTCCTTCTCGACGGGAGCTTTCTTTCATTTCCATGGATGGAAGTCGGGGGCCGGCGCTCAGCCGGGTGGCTGTCCAGGGACGGTAGATGGGGCTCGGACATGGCTTTTACGCACGCCCAGTCCTATTCTACGGAGCTCTCTTCCACCTCCGTGGCTGAAAATGCCACCTCCGGAGATGGAAGACCATGCCGCCGCACGCCTGGAAGTCGACGCCAGTGCTTGGGGCAGTGCGGCGGTGAACTATTTATGTTATAGTTATTTGATATATTTTATTTTGTGTAGCAACTTGTATGTTTCTCTCGTTTCAGTTGAGTAGTTGTTGCCTCATTGAACTCTCGTTTTGTTAAATAAAGAGCCGTTTATCAAACCCACGTCTTTGCTTGTACTTTAACGCTACAATATAGTTATATACTAGATCTGTGCGGCGCACGCGCAGCGTTGTTGACAAAGGACGAAGAATTTGATCTATGGATTTAATGATTTGGAGTCACACAGATGGTTTAATAATATTGTTGTAATATGATAGTTATTTGAAATATACTTTATATGTCGTTATATGGGTCTGTGGAATAATTAGAAATCCAACTTACGAGTCCGACGTCAGCGGCGCATAGGCGGCATTGTTTACATAAAGGACGATCGATGGATTTAATGAATTGGAGTGACACAGATGGTTTGATAAACGTGTTATTTAAGTAATAGTGATTAGAATAACTGAATGTTACGTCAGGCCCGTTCTCAGCTCTTCGTTTGTGTTTATGTGACGTTGGCATACCTATCATTTAGCCTGTTGTTGCTCGTTCATGTCTGTTCTTGGTGTTGGATTTTGTCAAATAAATTTCCCCCAAAATGCGACCTATACTCCGGCGCGACTTATATATGGGGTTTTTTCACGTTATTGTGCATTTTATGGCTAATGCGACCTATATTTCGACTTTTAGTCCGAAAAATACGGTACATTAAATAATCTAAATTGATAAACTACATAGCAATAAAACAAATGTGAATTATTAGAACATTTATTCTGCAAATTTCAAATCAGAATTAAAAGTTACCACTTCATAGTGTAAAATAGTGCAAATGAAAATAATACTGATGATATTTGATATGAAAACATTGTGAAACTAGCTTTCAGTTTAATTTTCTATAATACGTACATTCAAATTCCTGTAGCCATAGATTATTTGGCCTTTACCAATGTTGTTTTCAATGATAGTTGAGAAAGCAAATTCATTAAATGGGATTAATAAATCTTAAATGTGAAAATTAACACTCAAAGTAACATAATTTGCAGATGTATGTATGGTAAATCTTCTCTGGCGTGCTATTTTTCTATTTTCCATAACCACTACTGCTGCTAAAGCAATGCAGATTTCGCCATTGTGGGAATAAAAGTTGTTTTGTTAAATATTTATGATATCACTAATATACTTTTAATATTATTGGCCCCTCTCTCAGATGACTTGTGCAGCGACGTCCTCCGTCATTTCTAGTCTTAAGTGGCTGGCGACGTTATTCTGTATTATTTTCTCCCAATTTATCTGTAATGCACTTCCGGCCAACCCTATACAACGTGTCCTCTAATACAGAAGCACTTATTTGAGTCTTTAGCGATTTCGATATATAAGGAACTCAAGAGCCGACGTCCAAGAGGAAAAGAAAGGTGCATTTCACAGACAATACCAGAAGACTCACTTGAAATATGGATTTAGGCTAAGGCTAAAAGGTCTTAATATTGATGAGGAAAAAAACAAACAGCTGATTCCGTTGATTGAGATTGAATGGTCGGTCACCAGATGGAGCTGCAAAGGTTTTCAAGGCAAATACATTTTTGAACCAAACTTACCTTGGTGGCGGTTTTGGTGGGGCTTCTGGGTAGTATTTACTATCAAAAATGTGCATATCATATGTTGGTGGTGAGTAGATTGGCGGTGGTTCCTCATCTGAACTGTCTGGTTCAAGTGTTCTCTCCAGAATCTGAGGGGAAATACAATTGTCACAATGCATGGTTCAAGTAAAGCCTGTCCTATTTTGTTTCCATTTAATCTTTCCAGGTGTCAAGTTACATGGTGGATAGGATGGTATCAGATGGTGCGCGAAGGTGTGTTGGATTTGGCCCAGACGAATTGGCTCGAATGAAATTCCAAATTCCACCAGAAGACGGTGATAAAGCTTGACGGGAGACCTGAAGGAGGGGGTCTGAGTAAGGGTTACTTAAAAGTTAGTTCTTCAAAATTAACTATCGTTAAACTGGTAAAGGGGGGTTTGTTGATTGAACTAGTCAACCTCCATTCCCGTTCCAAATTTTACCAGAAGATGGTGCCAAAGTCAGATTAACCTAACATAGTAAATCAATAGTTTAAAAAATCATCGACTAGATGAAGACTTGTTCTGAAACACAGCAACACACAATTTTAGATTATGTTATATAATAAAATATTATATTAAATATTGAATAATATTTTATATTATTTTGTTTTGCTATGATATACTTTGAAACTGTTTGAGTATTTTAATTTGCTAACTAGAGAAGCCCAGGCTCATGGTTAGGTGATGAGTATTAGACATGTTAATCGCAGTTAGAGTAAGCTGCAATATACTTTATTTTATTCTGCTTTGCCATATTATATAGTTAGTAGCAACTTGAGCAGCAACATAGCACTGATGTTTCATTTACACATGAATGTATTAAGAGTTGAGTAACGACAAGGGGTTGACGGATTCTGTTGGTGGAAGACTGCGATCCCAGGCTTGGGCTTGACCTAGAGGTCACCAGCTTGTCAAAATACGTTTTGAAGCTGCTTGAGTGTTTTAATCTGCTAAACTGGGAGAACCCACGATCATAGTTATGATTATGTGTTAAGTTGACTATTGTGAAAGAAAGTATGTGTTATTATTGTCACGATGTGTAATCAATATCCAACATGTATGTAATATTGATGTACCATTTACACATGAATGTATAAATGTGAGCGAAGATAAGGAGGTGGCAGGGGGAATGGTGATGCTGTGTGGTGGAAAGGCTTGGGTCCCACGCATGAGCGTGACCTGAGATCACGTTCATCTGGTCGAAGCCCGGGCAAATGTAACGTTAACTGTGATGCCACTTGGTATACTACTGCGGATGACTCATGCAGACCTGACCCTTTGGTCACCTCATCTGGTTGAATCCGGTTGAGATCGGCCGAGATGCAGGTGCAGTCTATTGTAGAAGCATTTGGGTCATCTGAGAACAATATATGACGTCATGGAAAAAACTGATACGTGACCAAGCTGGCATTGGACCGACGTACTGAACTGGTATAAAAGGTTCGTTCTGACAAAGAACAGCGCTCTCTCTCGCCTGGTGGGCTCTCCCCGTCAGGAGTTGGCTGCTGCCCGTGGGCTGAGGACGCCGATTAGACGAAGATAGATTTTTCATTCGTTTTGAGATTAGACCAAAATCTACTAAAATGAATTTCTAGAGTCTTCGAATTGGATTTAGTCAGATTTTAAGATTAAAGACAGACTAGGAGATGTGGACCTCGGTGCAGCAGAGAGGAGCCATTTTTAGAGCGTCGTCCTCTTCTTTCTTTAGGCCAGACTGTTCTTTTAAACAGAATTTGGATTTTTGGCACAAGGAGAACTGATCACTCGACTTTTCCACTAAACAGCATTTTAGACCTCTTGCCTCTTCCCCTTTTTTACTATTTGAGAGTTTTGCAATCGAGAGAACTTCGAGACTAAATAATTTTCGCTCTATTGAGATTGGTGAGTGGAATTATTGTTGGTTGTTTGAACAATTGAGACTTGTCATTCTTTTTCTTGCTTATTCATTAAATTTCTACTTTATAATCATTTAATTTTGATTAATGATTCTTTTTATCTTTTATGCTTTAAATCTCTTTAGTTTCTCTATCATAGTCATACTGTAAACCGTTCAGTTCTTTTTAAATTGAAGACAGCTTTAATCCTTAACATCAGGAAGTTTCAGATCTGGTTCCAAATAGTTATCTTAAACTCACCTAGCGTAGGTGCACGCTAGTGGAAATGAACGAATCCCTGCGGTCTTACCAAAGACAGCTAAAACTATTCCGAGCGGTTACAAGAGCCCCAAATCTTATAGGAAAGAGAGCCGATAAAACGGCCGCGATCAATTTGATCCCGTGTCTCTACCAGGTAGTTACTCAACACAGGGGTCTGTTGATTTTAACGGTACTGGCGTCCGAAAAAGACGGAATTAATCTAACTATAGGTTGGTTGCGTAAACAGCGGTTAGACTCAGAACGAATCTTCTTTCCGTACCGGCTTACATAAACTCTCGTCTCCCCTTGAGTGCTGCGTTAGAGCAGCGAGGCTATAGGACAGAATTTTACCCTTTAAATGGAGAGCCGGTCGCTTACATTAGATAAGTGCAGGATTTGACACAGGTCATCTTGATTTGCACATCCACTGCACAAGACATGACAATTTAGTAAAATAAGATTTATTATACATTGACAGCTTTGGACACTTTCCACTGACCTCTGGTGGGATGCTGTCATCAGAGTCTGAGCTATCATCTGTAGTCTGTCCATCAATGCTCATCTGTAGAAGCTGGTCAATGGTGGAATCCACAGCACCATTATTGGAACGTAAAACACATTCGATTACTCCATAATCCATTGTGGGAAACATGATCTTGAAGTCCTCCATTGCCTGGTTGAACTCCAGTCGGCGGACTTGGCGGTTGGGTCTGCTGTTGTTAAGATTGCCCTGTCCATCACTTCCTCCAGTGCTTCTAGATCCTCCATTACTACTGCTTCGCCTGAACAGGCTGGTCATTGTCAAGTTCTCACCAACCTCGTAAACAGTAAAGTATGTGCGTGATCTGTCAACGTTCCTCAAGTAGCACAGATGGATTCAATTGGCTCTAGCATGGCACACAGAATCCTGGAGTGTGAGGAGTACATGTAAAGCCTGTTTTAGGTTTTAAGACCTATAACAGAAAAAAAAATGTGTTAGCTCAATCTGGTATGAGATAATCAGACACTTTTATAATATTGTATTTTATAACCTATGATGAGCATAGGTTAGCCTGATAGTCGAGAAGTCCCAGGCACAAATTTCACAGCTTCCTTGTTTCTGATTGCTTGCAGACAGTCGAGAGTTATAAGCCGTTATTGAAGAACTGTGCAGCCCAACTAGTCGAAAATCAGTGTTCTGATTGTTTCATTTGTGGAACATGAATTTGTTTTTATCCATCTTCGGGGGGGGGGGGTACATTTTGCCACTTGCTGTTGACTGAAAATTACACCACAGTCGCCAGGTTTCAAATTACAGCCAACTGTGATGTCATTTTCAGTCTACAGCAAGTGGCAAAATGGCTGGCCCCTCTAACAGATGGGAACAGGTGAATTTCCTGCTTAACTCAATACTGCGTTTGGACTAGTGGGGGCGGACACACATGGTGTGTGTCTGTGCGCGTGTGTGCTCCAGACGATCTTAAAATTCATATATCGTATTGGTCCGAAATTAAGACAACCCCCTCTTTTTCAATGTCTGTGCGCGTGTGTGCTCCAGACGATCTTAAAATTCATATACCGTATTGGCCCGAAAATAAGACGACCCCCTCTTTTTCAAGACAAGTTTGAAAAAATATTTTTTGAACACCAAATATAATTTTTATACAGAAAATAATTAAAGTACATCTGAAACAAATGATTATAACAATATATTCGAGAGAAAAAACATGTTATTTTGCCTCATTCAAATTTAAATCATGCAAAAACTGTCTATCACATATTAATATCTGAACATTTAAATATGTAAACTAAAGTGCAATCTTCTGTTTTTTTTAATGTAGATAAACCAATCTACTGTGATACAACAACAAAATTGCAATAACTGCAATAACCATAAAAAAAGTCTAACTGTAACTGTAGTTTTGAAACAAATCTGAGGAAGGAAAAAGATTGCTATAAAATAATCCAAACTGCTACCGCTATTTTTATTTTTATTCTTCGTGACAAGGGTTCGCTTTGGCCTGGGGTGTTGAGTTCAGCATTAGCTTTGAAGATATCTGGCGCCATCTAACGTTGAGAATGGGTATAATGTCTAGAGCCCGAATGTAAGACGACATCCACTTTTTCAGTCTTATTTCAATACAAAAAAACCACCGTCTTATATCCGGGCCAATACAGGAATTAACAAAAAACAATTATTTGGTGTTTCTGTTCTGAGACGTGCATGCGCAACTCAACCGCGACGCCCCCGCGTGTGTATAGAGTGGAGATCCAGGCCATATTTAACAGGCAATGTACACGTTCAATGAATGCAAGTTCATAAACTTGTTCATATTTAGGACAAACGCATTCTTGCTCTGTGGGCGTTTTTGTGAACGCGCTCATTTTGGGGCCAATGAATGGTTTTGAACAGGAGTTTGCTTTTGTTGAAGAATGCCAGGTTTTCTTTTCTTAGACTTAAAAATACCCCCCACCCCCCAAACACACTGAAAATGAAGTGTATTGGACACACGCAGTCGCACAGCATAAGCGTCATCAAAATGCGAAAAAAGCGCGATGACAGACGATCCATTCGATGAAAACTCATGTCGTGCGACTAGCACCCCCCCCACTCCCACTCACTTTGTCAACTAGCAGCGATAAGTTATTATCCTGAGAGCATTCCGAAATTTGGCGTTGAAGCACAAATTACTCTTAAAGAGATTGTTTCTGTTGTTTTAGTAATTTATTTGGGCTTTGCACCTTTACCTTTGCACTAATGATGGGTCCGGCAACAACGATGCGTCGGCGCATGTGTCGAGCTCATAGAGCGAAGCCACCGAAACGCGTATCGCTTTAAAAAAGCCACGTGACCGAACAAGCAGCAGTATAGTCAGTCTGTCAAGGAAGCGCGCCAAAGTTCTGTTAAAGGAAGCGCATTGTAAACGGGATGGATTTGCTACAACAATATCTGATCTTTTGCGGTTCATCCTCGAAGTTATCAAAAATTATGGAACAACCCGAAGTCAGACACTGGGACAATCAAAAGACCCACTACACTGCACTCCAGCCTCATCTGTGCTGTGTGAGTGGGTGTTTTCAACGGCAGGAGAAATTGTGTCCAAAAAGCGCAACAGGCTCAATTTAAAAAAATTGGAAAAACTTGTTTTAAATAAAAATTGATAAAAAACAAATCCCAGTGAACACGTTCACTTAGATTTTCATGTTATGATACATGTTAACATTATTGATTGTCTGTAACTAAAAAATCAAATATATTTTCACTTTTAAATGAATATCTGAAAGAATACAATATAAAATATCCATCCGTTTATCCAGGGTCGAGTCACGGGGTCAGCAGCTTTAAGAGGCACTCCCAGACTTCCGTCTGCCCTGCCACTTCATCCAGCTCATCCCGGGGGATCCCAAGGTGCTCCCTGGCCAGCTGAGAGACAGTCAATCCAGCGCATCCTGGGTCGTCCCCGGGGTCTCCTACCGGTGGGACATGCCCGGAACACCTCCCCAGGGTGGCGTCCAGGAGGCATCCTGATGAGATGCCCGAGCCGCCTCATCTGGCTTCTCTCCACGTGGAGGAGCAGCGGCTCTACTCCGAGTCTCTCCCGGATGACCACGCTCCTGATCCTATCTCTAAGGAAGAGCCCGGACACCCTGCGGAGGAAACTCATTTCGGCTGCTTGTATCCTGGATCTCGTTCTTTCGATCATGACCTATACCTCGTGACCATAGGTGAGGGTAGGAGCAGAGATCGACCGGTAAATCGAGACTTTTGCCTTTTGGCTCAGCTTTCTCTTCACCACAACGGACCGGTACAGAGCCCGCATTACTGCCGACGCTGCACCGATCCGCCTGTCGATCTCACGCTCCATCCTGCCCTCACTCATGAACAAGACCCTAAAATACTTGAACTCCTCCACTTGGGGCAGGATCTCATCCCCGATCCGTTGGTCTTAATTAAAATACGTGCATTTAATTGTATTTAGCTCATCGTTTTTTTTTTTAAGTGGTATGGCTCTCACGGGAAATTATTTTAAAAATATGGGCATTTATGGTTCTGTCCGCCAAAAAGGTTCCCGACCCCTGGCCTAGGGTGTCCTGGTGCCAAATGCACACATGGACACCCTTGTGTTTGAATATGGTGTTCATTATTGACAATCCGTGTCTAGCACAGAAGTCCAACAATAAAACACCACTCTGGTTCAGATCGGGGGGGGCCATTCCACCCAATCACGCCCTTCCAGGTCTCACTGTCATTGCCCACGTGAGCATTGAAGTCACCCAGTAGAATGAAAGAATCCCCAGAAGGAGCACTCTCCAGCACTTCTTCTAAGGACCCCAGAATGGGTGGGTACTCTGAGCTGCCATTTGGTGCATAGACACAAACAACAGTCAGGACCCCTCCCCCCACCCAAAGGAGGAAGGAGGCTACTCTCTCGTTCACCGGGGTGCCTTTGCACTTTTATGTCCCAACTTTGAAAGGTTTTCTGGTTCTTTGGGCAAACAAGAAATAATACATTCACTAAAAACAAAAAGTTAATAAAGCAAATATAGTCTTGTTTTGCAAATTGAATACCGTAATTTTCGGACTATGATTCGCGTTTTTTTTCAAAGTTTGGGTGGGGGGCGACTTATACTCAGGAGCGACTTATATGTGATTTTTTTCACAAATTTTCAAAATTCAAAAATCTGCGATAAACGAACCGCGATGTAGCAAGGGATTACTGTCATTTAAACTACAAGTGACGTCACCGGCACCGCGCGGCGGTTGTTTACACAAAGGACAAAGGATTCGATCACGGGATGACGAAGATGACCAAGGGACCCACGTTAGAAGGATTTAATGATTTGGAGTAACACAAGGTTTGAAAAACTTATTTATGTTATAGTTATTTGATATATTTTATTTCGTGTAGCACCTTGTATGTTTTTATCGTTACAGTTCAGTAGTTGTTGGCTCGTTGAACTCTTGTTTTGTTGAATAAAGAGTCGTTTACCAAACTCACGTCTTTCCTGGTACTTTTTTTAACGCTACAATATAGTTATATACTAGATCTGTGCGGCGCACACGCGCATTGTTGACATAAAGGACGAGGAATTTGATCGATGGATTTAATGATTAGGAGTGACACAGATGGTTTGATAATATTGTTGTTGTATGATAGTTATTTAAAATATTCTTTATATATCGTTATATGGGTCTGTGGAATAATTAGAAATGCAACTTACAACGAGTCAGATGTCAGCGGCGCGGCGCATATGCGGCATTGTTTACATAAAGGATCGATCGATGGATTTAATGAATTGGAGTAACACAGATGGTTTGATAAACATGTTATTTATGTAATACTTATTTGAATAGGTGAATGTTACGTCAGGCCCGTTCTCAGCTCCTCGTTTGTGTATATGTCACGTTAGCATACTGTATCGTTTAGCCTGTTGTTGCTGGTTCATGTCTGTTCTTGGTGTTGGATTTTGACAAATTAATTTGCCCCAAAAGTGCAACTTGTACTCCGGTGCGATTTATATATTTTTTTTTTTTACTTTATTGAGCATTTTATGGCTGGTGCAACTTGTACTCCGGAGCGACTTTTAGTCAGAAAATTACGGTACATCATTTGTACATATTTCGTTTCCAACCTTGGTCTGGCACCTACAGCAGATTGTGTTTGCACATTCTGGACCACAGTCAATGTTTTTGTTTGAATTCATTAAAGAAAAAGACAATTCAAGCAATTTTCTCATATTTAAGATTGTATGGTGATAGCACCTGGAGACTAGTGTGAGAGGAATGGGTGAAAACCATGAGAAAATGCCAAAATGCCTTTTGGTAACAGCTCGAAGCAACTTTTTTTTCGATTGGGGGAAGAACTATAAACTTCATTTTTGGAATAATAAAATGAGATTATAAAATTTCAGTTATGAACTATGAACTGAACAAGTTCATTTTTAAATTTGAGAACTGAACTTTGAAGTAGTTTGTGTAGAAAATTAACTTTTCCAACTTTCCTTGTTCAATAAATGGTGTTCTAATTTCAAAAACATAATTATGTAAATAAACGTGATTTCAATATAGAACAAAATAATCGTGCTTATGATTTTTACCCATGATCGAGCAGGCCGAATACATATACGCACGCAGGCGAAAAGCCACTTCTGTCCCTGCCACAATTCGCCAATTCACGGGAGGCCCAATTTTTTTATATATTTTTTTTTGCTCTGGCGATTGACCAATCATAGTCATTCACTGCAAAAGAAACTGGTCACATCACAAGACAACGATAATCAAAATGTACACTGAACACACTAAATCCACAACATAATCCGACATCAGTACAAAACGGGGCTTCTACAAAGCTTTATGAAATACTTATTAATAAGATGAGCAAAATTTTACACCCGACTGAGTGAACAAAGAGATAGTCACAAGATGATTCTGGTGTGACATCTTCACGATAGCTACGTTTTCCTCCTGTGATTGTTTCTCATCAAAACACTGCTAACTGGCTAACGGTAACGTCTCTTTCCGCAAACACGGTACCCTTAAGTATCGATACAAATGCCAGAAGTGGTCATGTCGACATCTTAAAGTTAAATTTATCTGATTTCGATTTTACCTATCACAGCATCGCCGAATTCGGTAGTTCAAAGCATTCACTTTAAAAGGTCCTCCGGATAATCCATCCTAAAGGCCTGACTCACTCCTGTTAGCACCCAATCCGAATTGGCTCAATTTAAATTTGTCATAATGCAGGACATCAATAATACGATTTTGGGGCGGCAGGGTGCAACTAAGACCCAGCAACTCCGATTTTTAGCCCTTTTCCTTATCAGAGTATTTGATATTTGGCACTATAGGACACATTTGATGTAATGCACGAAATACTAAGCTAAAGCCAAACAAATCTTTCATGTTGGACATGTTGCGTTTAGGCTACTCACAGGCTGGTTGGATCCCGAGCAAAATTAAAAGTATCCACAGTGTCGCAGAGTCTTGACAAAAAGGCCAGCTGTGTAGCGGGACGGTGGGCCGGTCATAGGAAACAGAAGTGCACTGCCTCCACAATCTTAGCGGTAAGCTACCTCGGCTAGCAACCGGATGTGTCCATTTTACCCGGATCACAGTGATAACATGCAGGAGAAAGTTCATTGAATGGAAACGCATTCTGTGTGCAGAACATTTAATGTTAAATGATTTGTAACTATCTAAATGATACTAAGATTCGTATTTTTCTTCCAAAGGTTTCTCGTTGCTTTCTCAAAGTAAAGAAGTCGGAATTCTGACTTTATTCTCAGAATTCTGAGTTTGAAGTCGGAATTCTGACTTTATTCTCAGAATTTTGACTTTGTCAGAATTCCCAATTTCTGACTTTAAACTCAGAATTCTGACTTTATTCTCAGAATTCTGAGTTTAAAGTCGGAATTCTGACTTTATTCTCAGAATTCTAACTTTAAAGTCGGAATTCTGACTTTAAAGTCAGAATTCTGTCACCCCTCGTTTTTTCTTCTTCACTGGCCCTAATCCTCTACCGTATTTTTCCTTGCCCCCTTCTCCCAATTAAAAACAACAATCCGAGCTCGGCCAGTGCATGAGGCTACCTCGAATGAATAAACGCAACCTGCCACTTACCTGGAAAATTTGCTCCAATTAACTGTCCAATTAGAACTTTACATACTAAAAATCCCTCAAGAGGTTCAGAAAACACTGCATCTATTTCTCTTCTTCGTTTTTAAATATCGTTATTCCTCTGTTTTTACAAGCTTTTAAATGTACTTTTAATCACCTAAAGCACAGTCGAGGGGACAGTTCCCACACTTTTACCATGTTCGTCAGTGGTACGTAAAATCCAAATCCTACCTACTTCATGTATAGAAATTTTGATGTGCACATGACTGCACAAACCGATATACAGTAATCCCTCGTTTATCGCGGTCAATTGGTTCCACGCCCACCCGCGATAGGTGGAAAATCCGCGAAGTAGTGAACATACGTTACAATATCCACGAGGATTTTATGAACTTTGATTTCATTTTTAAACACTTTTGTGTACTTTTCAAAGTTTTTTTTAGTTTTAAACACTTTAAACATTTTAAAGTCAAATTGACATTTAGAAATATTCTTATTCATTTAAATGAGAAAATAAAGAAAATATGTTACACTTTTGCAAACACTTTAAAGTCAAGATAAATTCTTGTTTACTATCCCGTAAACACATTTGTGAACATTTTAAAGACATGCTGACTTTCAGAGACAATCTTATTTACCAACTACTTAAACACTTTTGTAAACATTTTCACTAAAGTCTTAAAGTAAAAAAAAAAAAAAAAACTTCCGTGATGAAGCGCAAGTCTGATATGTTGACACAGACAGTGTGGTAGGCTGAGCTAAATTGTAGTCAGAATTGCTAAGTCAATCAGCTGCAAGCACACAGCTCAACATGTTCCCATTGGCCAAAGCCGCGCTCCAAGGTCCAAGTGACGTCCAATGTCGCTGATGGTGGAGGGGTGCACTTGCCTGTCTTGTTGCCTGCCTTTTGTGCATATGACGATGTGAATGTGAGTGAGACATAAAAAAAAAATCCGCGACGCACCAAATCTATCCGCAATATTTGTTTCAAAACAAATCCGCGATAAGAGGGAGGCCGCGATAGGTGAAGCGCAAAGTAGCGAGGGATTACTGTATAAACGCAATGCGGCGCGCAACTGCCGTATGTACGTACCCCTGTATGTCAATCAAGGAACAAATTTCACAAGGATGATGGGCAAACGTCTTTTTTTTTTAATATACCAATTTATTGCCATTGATCGGAAGCCATCCACCTTATTCCCACGCCCATCCTTTTCGTGAAATGTGGAAATGCACTTCCGGTATAGTGAAAACAGCATTTTATTTCAATGGTAACTGTTGGTGCGACTACACTTTCTATGATAATTAAAAACTTGAGCAATGTAGTAACACCACTTGTTGCAGTTTCAAAAAAAAAAAAAATCAAGTCTCGCTTCCTGGAAATCATGTTGTCTAATGTCCCTAAAATCAAATATAATTTCAGAGATTGAGGGCATAAGTACACATTAATTTTAGTGACAACTGGTCAAGTTTCTGATGTCCCGCAATGTCCAGCTTTTCTCTATGGTGAGATCTATTGAGAGGAAAAGACTTATGTCCATAAAATCTTAGAGGTTTATGTCAGCATAAATTGAGATGCCCACAAAAATGTTGGTGACGATAGATTACAGATTTGTGATATTAAGTGATGTTAAGCTTTCTTCTTTTTAATACTATGATGCGTTTTCTGGTTACCTTGTGTATGAAAATAATGACCACATGGAAACAAATTCATATATACACTTTAAACAGCCTTTATTGTTTTTTCCTCCTAATAGATCTTTACAGTACAATCAAAATGAAGATGAGCCTAGCAAAAACTTCATCTGTACATGTTAAATCTTTTGGGCACAGTACTTTCAAATATCCCAATGGAGACTTGTCTAGCTATTCAAAACACCCCCCCCCCCCCCCCCGCCCCATCTAACCCCAAACACCAGTCCCACAACTTCAAAAAACAATATGGGTGAGTGAAAGGTTGAGGCAAAACGACCCAGAACAGACCAAATAGCAATAAATACCCATCATCCCCTTTGAATACCACTCTTTCTCAGTGTTATAGAAAATAGTCGTATCTTATTTACATAGAATCAAAGTAAGTATTGAGGTGTGGCGGAAGTTAATTTGCATCACAGGAGAAGACATCAACAGTATTTACTATATAATTGAGGATACAGGTATAAGATGACAGGCTCCTAAGAGGACTTTTTTTTTTTTTTTTTTTTTTTTTAAAGCAGTTACACTCAAACACACCAAAAGCTGTCTGCATGTACACTGATTCACCACATTGACTTTGCTGATTAATTACCGAGGCACCTTCATATTCCCAATATGTGCCTCAACAAAAAAAAGATGGGACTATATTTCAGTTCTCAAAAAGTTAAAACAAACAAAAACTCTAAAATCTGTGTTTTAAGTACTCATTTGCAATGTGCACGGATCCCAGTTTCGGTTTGAATTTTCACCCAATCTCTCACAAGTGCTTCCTTACTCAGTCACGCTCAGTCACACGCACTCAGAAACGAAAGACTACACAGGCTAGAATTTCAAAGGGCAACATTAAGCAAAAACGTATACCTATATATATATAGGTACATTGAGATAGTGTTTTGTTTGATGAAAAAAAAAAAGCTGTTGAAATTTCCACAATGTCCAATAATGCTCAATTATTGGTAAATTAAGATAGTGTTTTGTTTGACAAAACCAGCTGGTGAAATTTCCACTATGTCCGCAAAGTCATTCTCAATCCCTTGTCATTACTCCTCAGGTTCATTTTGTTTACCTCAACTCATCCTTGATACAAGTTGTGTCATTTAAGTAGTGTCATTTCATTGTTAAGTTTTCTATTGGGGGAAAAAAAAAGAGAAAGAGAACTTGACATTCAAAAGTCAAAATAAGGAACCTTGTTTTAATCCAATTAACCCTGTCAGCCACAATAGATTTATAAGTCTTGCATTCAGGTACAGTAATACAGATCACAGAAAGTCAATGATGAATAGTAGTGCCGCACATTCAGAATTATATCACTAATTGACCATAACCTGTTAAGGTCTTGAATTTCAACTAAGCAGATCACTTATCAAATTTTAACTCGATTGGCAAGTAAGTCAAATTGTATGATAATCCTCATGTAGTGTTTTCCAATCTGCTATTATATGAAAGTTGTGCTTCACTCAATTCCTCTGGTGATGTTAATGAAATTATGCACAAGACCTTTGTTTCTCTTTAAGGTTAATACCACAGTTTTGCCACCTTGATAATTTATCTGTGACTAATATCAGAATGCAACTAATATCAGAATGTTGGCGCACTCTGATAACTACCGCGTGCACACACACATGGACACACAACCACATGCACAACAACTACTTTCTTAAAACAAAACAAAACATGGTTTTGGTGGTGCTGTCATAGAATTAAGAGGGCTGGGGGGATGATTAGAATAAAAAAAGCCTCCTTTATAATCTTCAGCGAGCTTGGAGCTCAAGTCTACAGAGAACAGCATTTTGTGGTCATAAACAAGTTGGCAGAATAATGTTATGGTAGGACAACCAGCTTGTGCTTTAGTCCAAGCTGGCGCCACTGTTGTTGGCCACCAGGTGCCCGTTTTCAGACTTTGACTGCTTGCTATCGACTCACCCTTAGACTTAGCAACATCATGGCATTATCCTTATAGTTGGACTAGACAAAAAATGTTTATGCAAACAATTCTGAAATTTACTGACCTATAGCTGTCAGAGTTGGTAATTACTGTTCACGTGCCTACATAGTCTGACATATGTCATGAGCCCACACAGCATGATGATTTAAATACAATGTCCAAAAGCCCAGTGCAAAAAGGTAAAGTTGGGGGAGAAAAAATATATATATTGGTTGAATCTTTATTTAAATTACAATATAGACCCTTTTTTCATGTACAAGGTTCCTCTTCCTTTCAATTGTGAATAACCTGAAACGGTTTGTCTTATTTTGAAGCCGTGTTGCTCTCAAAGACTATGCCAGAAAAATATTTTAATGTCTTTTTAAAGGAAACAAACAACAACAGGATGGAAAAAACAAAACAAAACAAACCATCCAGTGAATTGTCTTTAACAGACAATGGCTCAAAATCCATCAACCCAGACACCCAAGCCCCTCTCAGCCAACGTGCGGTTTATTGAAATAACCTGAAAGAGAGAAATTACCTTGGTTAGACTTACTTCTTAGAAAGCATGCAAACATACATCATATACTCAAGTGAATGCTAAACTGTAAAACTGAAGGTCAGTACAAACCTTCATATTTACCTTATTATTAAATTCTTTCTGGAGCTTTTTGGTCTCGAGTAATATCAGTGGTTTTTACGTATCATTGGAAGACCAAAAGTGAAACGGCCACTTTTGTTAGCATTCCTTGGCCAAATTTACTGTGTAACACAATTTAAAACCACCTTTTTTTTTTTAAAGGTCTATTTACCGTAATTTTCTGACTATGTCGCGTTTTCTTTCTTAGTTTGGGTGGGGGGGCGACTTATACTGAGGAGTGACTTATATGTGAATTTAAGACATTTCAAAATAAAAAAAAAATAAAAAAGGGGAACCCGCGAGAAACGAACCGTGATATAGCAAGGAATTGCTGTAATTTGAATTTCAAGTGACGTCAGCGGCGCGACAGTTGTTAACATAAAGGACAAAGTTTCGATCACGGGATGACGAAGATGACGAAGGGCCCCACGTATTACCGGCATTATTAGCGGCTTTGTTTGTAAGTGACACAGAGGACGAAGAGTTTGAAGGATTTAATGATTTGGAGTGACAGAAGGTTTGAAAAACTATTGTGGCTTTTACGCATGCCCGGTCATACTCTACGGAGCTTTCTTTCATCCCCGTGGATGGAAGTCGGCGGCCAGCGCTTGGCCGGGTGGCTGTCCGGGGACGGTGGATGGGGCTCGGACACGGCTTTTACGCACGCCCGGTCCTATTCTATGAAGCTCTCTTCCACCTCCCTGGCTGGAAGTTCAGTAGTCATTGAACTCTTGTTTTGTTAAATAAGGAGCCGTTTATCAAACCCACGTCTTTGCTTGTACTTTGGTAACGCTACAATATAGTTATATACTAGATCTGTGGAATAACGACGAGGCTGACGTCAGGGCGCACGCGCGGCTTTGTTGATAAAGGATGAGGAATTTAATTGATGGATTTAATGATTTGGAGTGACACAAATGGTTTGATAATATTGTTGTAATATGATAGTTGTTTGAAATATACTTAATGCTGTTAGAGGATGAACACAGACACAGAGGATGAATGTTCCGGTGGATTTCATGATTTGGAGTGAAACGGATGGTTCGTTAAAATTTTTGTTTATATTACATTTATTTGAAATATCAGTCTGATGTCAGCAGCCCCCGTAGTTCGGCCTTAACAGCTATGTATTTTTCTTTTTTTTGGCCCAGAAGATAAATATTCCGATGGATTTAATGATTTAGTGTCACGGATGGTTTGTTAAAATTGTTCTTTAAACAGTGGAGCCTCAGTTTTCGACCACAATCCGTTCCAGAAGGCTGTTCAAGAAGTGAGCAAAAAAAAAAACCACCTATTTAAAACATTTTTTTTATTTGCGTATTTTTGTCCAATCGCACATCTGCAGCTTTAGGAGAGTCTTCGTGTTTTAGGATGGCTTTACTGCTGCCACTTGCTTTCTTTGGAGACATGATTAGAGTTGATAAAATCCTCAGAGTAACGAGAATGTAATAACGAACGGAGTCAGTTGGCATGCGGGTCCTCTCGGCTCATCTCGTGAGTTTCGACAACCGAATTTCGTCCGACATTCGAAGCAAAAAAATCTCGAATTTTCTGTTCGAATACCGATTTGTTCGAGAACTGGGACGCTCGAAAACCGAGGCTCCACTGTATTACATTTATTTGATATATTTAGTCTGACGTCAGCGGCGCACGTAGTCTTTCTGGTGTCAACAGCTGTGTGTGTGTGTTTTTTTTTTTAAGTAACAAATGAGATTCCGATGGATTCGAAGATTTGGAGTGACACGGACGGTTCGATAAAATTGTTGTTTATATTATTGTTATTTCATACATAGTTTATATTTTGTTATATGGGCCTGTGTAATAATTTATTATTTATTAATTTGAACTCTATCTATGGCTTTGATTTGGAGTGACACAGATGGTTTGATAAACGTGTTATGTTATAGTTATTTGAATAACTGTGAATGTTATATCAGGCCCGTTCTCAGCTTCTTGTTTGTGTTTATGTCACGTGAGCATACCATATCGTTAGCCTGTTGTAGCTGGTTCATGTCTGTTTTTGGTGTTGGATTTTGTCAAATAAATTTCCCCCAAAATGCGACTTAAATCCGGAGCGACTTATATATGTTTTTTTCCTCTATATTGTGCATTTTATGGCTGGTACGACTTGTACTCCGGAGTGACTTTTAGTCTGAAAAATACGGTACTCTTTTAGACCTAGCGGTTATCTTAAAATTGTCCAAATCATTTGATTTTAGGGATTTTTTTTTCAATTTGTCTCTCATAATTGAAGTGTACCTATGATGAAAATTACAGGCATCTCTCATCTTGTAAGTGGGAGAACTTGCACAATTGGTGGCTGACTAAATACTTTTTTGCCCCATTGTAATTGAACCTGAAGCTCAGTAGACAAGTTTTTCACATTACCAAGAACCCAAGAAAGTCACAGTTTCAAAAACTGAAAAAGGATAATATCACTTCCTTTCATGTGATATTGTTTCATGTGTTGTTTGTTTGGCTTTGTTTAAGCATTCAGTAATAGCAAAAAATAATTGAAAAAAAATGTTTTTACAATACACTTAAATGCCAAACATTTATATGATTATTTAATGGAATAAAATAGAATAATCAATTGAAAAAAAAATTGGTCATGGTTGTTGTACGATAGAAACGCATACAGTTTATTGAAGAACTCGTAATTTAGTAATTGCGGTGTCTTACGTCTTCTCCCACCATGTTCCACAGATGAACCAGTGGGAGGCCGGTACTGTTATCATAATTTGAGACCTTTAAAATACAAGACAAACATATTGCCAGTTAGTGACAGTCAACTATCAGTCTGGGGGAGATTACTGACGAAGGCCTACTTGGGCAAGCAATGCAACTCCTCTTGTCATCTCTTCTAGCGCTGATGTGGCCCCGGATGAAAACCGATCCTCTCCTGATAGTCATACAGTAAGTACACATTAGGAAAACAGATTAATGCAATCCGTTTGAAATAAGGAATAAACTATACCAGAGAATCATGCAAATGTAAACAATACTATTCCAATAAGTGCACACTCAAGTGTTATGCATAAACTTGTGTCAAAACAATGTACCTGGGAGCGGAGCGACGTTGTCAAGCAATACTTCAGCCCCTTGAAACGGTAATGTTACAAAATCAGACCTAAAAGACAAAGGCATCAATGTGTTGAACGCTGTCACATCAAACATGTTTGTAAGCATTATGGCAACAAGCAAAGATCTTGCTATAATCCTGTAGTCCCTTTATACAATGCCCGAATGAGATGAAGGTAGAACATGTACTGGTAATCTTCTTGAAGCGCTTTGGACACCATATGGTAGAAATAAAGCGCTATGTGCACACCATTTATCAATAAATAACACATGAATAAAGGGCATAAAATAAACTTCTATATATTCAGATTTTATGCCTATATTTAAATGTTTTTAAAGAGCCATATAATGTACCAAAATAAGTGTTGTGTTGAATAAATTAGATTATCATTGTGCCAAAGGTAAGAAATAAATACTGTAATTTTCGGACTAGAAGTTGCATTTTTTTTCTTTGTTTGGGTGGGGGGGTGACTTATACTGAGGAGCGACTTATGTGATTTTTTTCACACATTTTCAAAATAAAAAAAAATAAATTTAAAAAAAAAAAACCGTGATAAACGAACCGCGATGTAGCAAGGGCTTGCTGTAATTTGAATTTCAAGTGACGTCAGCGGCGCGGCGGTTGTTTACATAAAGGACAAAGATTCGATCACGGGATGACAAAGATGACGAAGGGCCCCACGTACTACCGGCATCATTAGCGGCTTTGTTTGTAAGTGACACGGAGGACGAAGAGTTTGAAGGATTTGATGATTTGGAGTGACACAGAAGGTTTGAAAAACTATTATGGCTTTTACGCACGCCCGGTCCTACTCGACGGAGCTTTCTTTCACCTCCGTGGATGGAAGTCAGGGGCCAGCGCTCGGCCGGGTGGCTGTCCGGGGACGGTGGATGGGGCTCGGACACGGCTTTTACGCACGCCCAGTCCTACTCTATGGATGGGGATGGAAGTCCACACCGCCGCACGCCTGGAAGTCGACGCCGGTGCTTGGGGCAGTGTGGCGGTGAACTATTCATGTTATAGTTATTTGATATATTTTACGTTTTTATCGTTACAGTTCAGTAGTTGTTGCCTCGTTGAACTTTTGTTTTGTTAAATAAAGAGCCGTTTACCAAACCCACATCTTTGCTTGTACTTTGTTAACGTTACAATATAGTTATATACTAGATCTATTGAATAACGACGAGGCTGACGTAAGGGCGCGCGCGGCGTTGTTGACAAAGGACGAGGAATTTGATTGATGGATTTAATTATTTGGAGTGACACAGATGGTTTGATAATATTGTTGTAATATGATCGTTATTTGAAATATACTTTATATACCGTTATATGGGTCTGTGAAATAATTAGAAATGCAACTCACAGAGTCCGACATCAGCGGCGCGGCGCATATGCAGCATTGTTTACATAAAGGACGATCGATGGATTTAATGATTTGGAGTGACAGATGGTTTTATAAACGTGTTATTTATGTAATAGTTATTAGAATAACTCTGAATGTTACGTCAGGCCCGTTCTCAGCTCTTCGTTTGTGTTTATGTCGCGTTAGCATACCTATCGTTTAACCTGTTGTTGCTCGTTCATGTCTGTTCTTGGTGTTGGATTTTGTCAAAAAAAATTCCCCCAAAATGCGACCTATACTACGGAGCGACTTGTATATTTTTTTCACGTTATTGTGCATTTTATGGCTAATGCGACCTATATTCCAGAGCGACTTTTAGTCCGAAAAATACGGTAAGCGGAGAAGCGCCTGCTATCATCTTTCTGCTTCTTGTTGAAAAGCATGACGCGTCAAATGTCATACAGAACTTTTTTTGCCGACAGCCACGACAAACCAAACATGTCCAATCTGGCCAAGCACCTCATTGACCGACATCTAACACTACATTCGCCTACAAAGGTAACCTCCAAAAAGTAACAGTGCGAATTATTTTGTTTCCAATTTGTAGAATTTGACAGGACATTTGACTAGTTGGGACCCCACTAAACACTCACGCATGCACTCAAAGCAATCTTACTGTCCTCATTGGCAATTAAATGAACATATTTGCTTGACAGTAATGGTGGAAGTGTATTAATATCAACAATAGAGGACATCAAATGCAGGCAGATAAGTCATAAAAGTGGCATCAAGTTCTTTGGTCAGTTATATTTTTGTTACTTTTGCCGATTTGTAGATTTTTGTCGAGGTACCGTTTTGAGGTACCGTTTTGAGGTACTTTATAGACACTTTATAGCAACTGCTGTTTTGCTGTTAGCACTTGTCTGACAGAGACCACCTTACTACAGTTAGAATTGATGCATTTTGAAGGGGTCGTAGCATGTCCACTGTCACTTTCTCTTATGCCCAACATTTCTGCAGCTCTGAATCACTTTCGCTGATGCAGCCTGTTGCAAATCACCTTGCGTTGAGCCAAAAACCCGAAATCCTGCTTACTAGTAATGTTGCAAGCAAGAGGATGAGCCTTTCACGCAGTAACGACACCCATCAAAGGGAATATGATCATTTGTTGGATGCCCAAAGTGTAGACCAAAACAATAACCAGTTAAGGAAATGGATCGATGGTTAAGTAGACCTCTTTGGAATCTGCCATAGGCCAGTGTATGGTGAAGGATCATGAAGGTTAAAGTACCATATTTCCCGCACCATAAGGCGCTTCGGATTAAAAGGCGCAGACTCAATTGTGGGGTCTATTTTGTATTCAATGCACACACAGGGCACCCTGCATTATAGGGTGCATGCATGCCATGACTTACAGTAAACAAATCAAGTCAAGTCAGGTTTATTTGTATAGGCCTAAATCACAAGCAGTCTCAAAGGGCTTCACATAGACAATCAATTGACAATTATTCTCAAAGCATCCCCTGATCTTGGGCTCCCAAAAGGGCAAGGAAAAACTCAAAAACCTCTACTAGGGGAAAAATGAGAAACCTTGAGAAGGGACCACAGATGGAAGGATCCCCCTTTCAGGATCACCAGGCTGCAATGGATGCAAAGAGGGCACATAATATACATAATATGGAAATCAAAAAGTGGATGTCCAGGCCAAAGCGAAGAGCTGTCGGAGGTGCCTTCGATTGTCCTGGCAGTGTCCTCTAGGAGGGTAATCCGCTGCAGTTCCCTCATGCTGAATTGGTCCACGAGAATCTAGATAGCCGCCGTCAGCTTGGGTGTCACCTAACCACCTCCCCAGCCGGGGAGGGTGGGGGGAGTGGGGTTGGGGAGAGGAAGCAAAAACAAACTCCAGCCGAATCGGCTACTACAGGCTAATTAAAGGCCATATCATAGAAATACGTCTTTAAACGTGTCTTAAATGTTTCTACTGAGGTAGCAGTTCTAAGATCCATTGGTAGGGCATTCCAGAGCTCTGGTGCCCGAATAGAAAATGCTCTAGCCCCTGCAGACATTTTCTTGGCCCTCTGTGTCACTAAAAGACTAGCATTTTGCGAACGAAGGTTACGAGACGGAACATAAGGAACAACTAAGTCGACGAGATACGAAGGCGCTAAGCCATGCAATGATTTATAGCTTAATAGAAGAACCTTGATGTCACATCTTAAATGGACTGGGAGCCAATGTAAATTGGCTAATATTGGGGTAATGTGATCAAATGTTCTTGTCCGTGAGAGCAGCCTTGCAGCAGCATTTTGTACTAACTGTAGACTTAAATAAAACAAACAAAACAAAACACAGCACGGGAGCAAGACTGAGTTTGGTTGTACTTTATTCTACTGTTTAACCATGTACTCTACTGTACTTGCATTATTGTGAATCAATATTCATACACAAATCTGTCCAAGTCCTCATCTTGTGTATACAAATTAAACAGTTGGGCAAGTTCGCCATTAAACATGCCAAGTTTCCTCTCGTAATGGTCTCGTCATTGTCATGTTGCTCTTCTGCAATGATCCTGGCTTTCAAGAAAGCTCTAATTGTGCCTCGTAAGGATGTCTTTGTCTATTCCATTTTAGAGGGTCCTAATGCTGTTTTCTTCGCACAAACGATAGTATTCATTTATCAATGGCGCCGGAGGTACGTACTCTACATGTTAGGTGAAGTCCTCTGATTGGTTTACCGCCTCGATCTATGTAAAACGTAATGTCCTCTAATTGGTTCATCAGGTCTCCATATTACGCCTGTTTATTACGTCTGCGTGGCGGAAGCCACACAAAACAACTTTACAGATTTGCACAAACGATAAGGAGGTACGTACTCCTCTACATATTACGTCTTGTCCTCTGTAAAACATAATGTCCTCTGATTGGTTCATCGGGTCTTCATTCTGTATTTTTTGGACTAAAAATCGCTCCGGAATATACGTCACATTTGCCATAAAATAATGATAATAATAATAATACATTTTATTTGTAAGGCGCCTTTCAAGGCACTCAAGGACGCCATTCAAAGATAAAATAACATACACGATCAAATATAAAAACTGTATAAAAGTAAGGAAACATCTGCAGCAGAACAGTTCAAGTATATGCTTGCTTAAAAAGGTGGGTTTTTAGGTGGGATGCAAACTGTAGAATGGAGTCGATGTTTCGAATGTCAGGGGGGAGAGAGTTCCAGAGACGAGGGGCAGAGCAGGTGAAGGCTCTAGCTCCCATAGTGGACAGACGGAATGGGGGGGACGGTGAGGGTAAGAGAAGATGCAGACCTAAGAGACCGGGTGGGAATGTTAATGTGGAGGAGGTCAGTCAGGTATGACGGTGAGAGGTTATTGATGGCCTTAAATGTGTAGAGGAGGATTTTATAGTTAATGCAGTGTTTTATAGGAAGCCAGTGAAGTTGGAGCAGAACAGGAGTGACGTGATGATGGACAGGTGTTCTGGCGATGATGCGGGCAGCAGCATTTTGAACCAATTGCAGTTTATGGAGGAGTTTGTGAGGGAGGCCAACAAGGATGGAGTTGCAATAATCCAGACGGGAGGTAACGAGGGAGTGGACCAGGATAGCAGTGCTGTCCGGAGTGAGTGATGGACGGAGGCAGTTGATGTTACGGATGTGGAAGTAGGACGAACGGATGACGTTATTGATGTGGGTGCAAAATGATAGGGTGATGTCAAGGACGACCCCCAGACTCTTAGCCTGTCTATGGTGAGCATAATACGGGGTTGTTTGTTGAGGGAAGATTTGGAACCAATGAGGACTACCTCAAATTTGTCACAGTTGAGTTTGAAGAAGTTTGAGGTGAACCAGGATTTAATTTCTTGAAGGCATGCAGTGAGGGAGGAGGGTGGGAAACTGTAAGGGGGTTTGGAGGAGACAGAGCTGGGTGTCGTCCGCGTAGCAATGGAAGTTAATATTGTGTTTTCGGAAAATCGAACCAAGCGGAAGGAGGTAAATGGTAAATAAAATTGGACCAAGGACAGAGCCCTGGGGAACACCAGAGGACAGGGGGGAGGGATGTGAAGTAAAGGATTTTAACTGGACAAATTGCGAGCGGCCGGAAAGATATGACTGGAACCACTGCAGGGGTGTGTCTGACAGTCCAATAGAAGCTAGCTGGTCAAGGAGGATAGAGTGAGAGATGGTGTCAAAGGCTGCGCTTACTTCAAGGAGAATGAGAATGGATAAAAGACCAGAGTCGGCTGCAAGAAGAAGATCGTTCGTAATTTTAATAAGGGCTGTCTCTGTACTGTGACGGGGACGGAAACCGGATTGGAATTGTTCATATAAATTATTACTAGAGAGGTGAGTGTGGATTTGTGATGCGACAACTTTTTCGAGTATTTTGGAGAGAAACGGCAGGTTAGAGATGGGGCGAAGGTTATTGAGGGTGTTGGGTCTGAGCCGCGTTTCTTAAGGGTTGGTGTAACAGCGGCAGATTTGAAAGGTAAGGGGACAGAGCCAGAGGTGAGGGAAGAATGAATGATGGCAGTGATCAGGGGCAGCAGAGAAGGGAGAGAGGCTATGACCAAGGAGGAAGGCATGGGGTCAAGAATACATGTAGATGGCTTTGAATTCCGGATGAAATTAGAAAGGTCAGAAGCAGAGGGAAGTTGGAAGCAGGAAAGAGAGGGGGGTTTGGATGGGGAAAGAAAGGAAATGGATGGCTAGACGAGTGAGGGATCAGTTGCTGGTGGATAGAGGCTATTTTAATGTCAAAAAAGGACCTCAGGGTGTTACAGTAGTCGGAAGAGTAAAAATGTGGGGGGGGGGGGGGCGAGAGTCACGGGGGTGGGTTGAATCATGGCGAACAGAGCTCTGGTGTTCCCCGCACCGGCTGTAATTTTCTCCGCAAAATATTGTGATCTGGCGGAGGAAATTGCATCCTTATATTGAAAAATGTGCGTGTGAAATAACGGTTTGTGGATAATGAGACCAGTTTTCCTAGAAAGACGCTCCAGCTGTCGTCCTTTAGCTTTCAGTTGGCGCAAACGATGAGAGAACCAGGGAGCAGAGTGGGTAAAAGAAACAGTCCGGGTTTTGAGGGGGGCAAATAAGTTCAGCAAAGTTTGGAGTCCATTGTTATAATTAAAAACCAGTTGATCCGGGGTGTATGGGAGGGTGGTGGTGGGTAGACATTCAATGGCTGTTGTGAAATCTGCTAAATTTATGTTTTTGATGTCACGGAAGGATATAACACGGGGCAGTTTGATTTTGGACAATGTGAGTTTAAGATTAAAAGAAAATAGCAAGTGATCAGAGAAGCCTGTTCCCAGATCAACAGCAGAGCAGTTAAAAGGAGTGACACCAGAGCGGCAGACCAGATCTAAAACATGGCCTTTAGTGTGGGTGGGAAAGTTGATGTGCTGCTTAAGTCCAAAACTTTCCAGGCAAAAAATAAAATCCTTAGTAGGAGTGCTGTTGGTGTTGTCCATGTTAATATTTAAATCACCCAGCAGAATGATGTTGGGTGAGAGTAAGCAGATGTGGGTGAGAAATGTGGTGAAATCATTAATAAAATCCTTATTTGGTTTGGGTGGACGGTAGATATTAACTAAAATAGTTGGTGTGGGACCATTCAGCTGTAAAGCCACAGATTTGAAGGAACTGGACTCCGGCACTAAAACAGATGAGACATTCCAGGACTCACGATGAAATATTGCAAGACCTCCACCTCGACCAGTTTGACGTGGCTTGCAGGTGTAAACAAACCCGGGCGGACTTGCTTCATTTAATTGAGAAAAGTCATCAGGGTGTTGCCAAGTTTCTGTTAAACACAAAAAGTCATACTTGTAGTCGAGGAGAAGGTCCTGTAGCAGTTGACCCTTGCTCGTGAGGGAACGGATGTTGAGTAGTCCCATTTTTGACGTCACAGTGTAGATTGGAATTTAAAAAATTAGCTGACCTAGCTAGGCTAGCTAATACGCCGTGATCGACCTTCCTTTTTGTGTTTTTCGGTGGATGGCGGCGAGTGGAGGACCAGATGGTGTTTATGGAAGTAGAGTCGTCGATGTAGTAGTTGCGTCCAGAGCCACGATGAATGTATCTGCGATGGTGAAGTCGAGCAATGTTCGGGAAACACTGCAGCACAGGCGGGGGAGCATACCGGCAGCGCCGGAGTTGGAGAAGCTCCGTCTTCGTGTACTGGAACATGAATGATGCTGGATAGATCATGGCGGACAGGATAGTCCTCCAGAGCATGAAACTCAAAGCAAGGTTGTTGGAAGCTTGATGCAGGGGCAGGAAAACGCTCATCGGGGCCGGCAAAACGGCGGCCAGGCGTTAAGCAACACACAAATGTCCGGAGAGCAGCGGCTGCAATTTGCGCCAGCGTTCACTCACAACATCCAGGTCCTATGCATTTATAATTCAGACAAATGCAGAATAAGGTGAAAGAAAAACATATATAAGTCGCTCCGGAGTATAAATCACATTTTGGGGGAAATTTATTCGACAAAATCCGACACCAAATGACTAGAGCATAAATAAGATGTTTATCAAAGCATCCGTGTCACTCCAAATCATTAAATCCATCGATCGTCCTTCATGTCAACAAAGGCCGGGTGCGAGCCGCTGACGGCGGTTGCACTTCAAAATATTCCACAGGCCCATATAATTATGAACAACAATTTTATCAAACAATCTCTGTCACTCCAAGTCATTAAATCCCGTGATTCCTTTATATAAAACACCGCCGCATATGCGCCGCAGTTGCAGTACAGATGACAGTAATCCCTTGCTACATCGCGGTTCGTTTATCGCGGTTTCACTACATCATGGATTTTTTAATTTTGAAAATTTGTGAATAATTTCACATATAGGTGGCTCCTGAGTATAAGTCGTCCCCTCAACCACCCACCCAAGCTATGATAAAAAACGTGACTTATAGTCCGAAAAATATGGTACATATTAAGCCACACAAAAGAACTTTACAGATTTTAGAATTTGGTCTACACAAAAGGCGCACCTTATTTTGAGGCGCACTTTCGTTTGTGAATATTATATGCTTTTAAGTGCGCCTTATGGTGCGGAAAATACGTTAAGTTATTTTTAACTTAAAACTTACGACGTGGGCTGGCGGCCACCGATTTCGCTTGATGGTTTCTTTGTTAAAGCCCTGATTATATATTGACATGTGGCTTGTATCATAGCTGGATGGCTGACACTAGCTTTATCTTCTTTGCATCTTTGTTTGTGTTCATCATTTTCTTTGTCTTCTTTACGGTGGGTGGCACAGGAAGACGTTTTCAATATATTAATATGTTTTAAAAGAATTGAATCTATGTCCATGGTCCTCGGTCGGAAAAGGGTGGAATGCCCTCTCCGGATCGGGGATGAGATCCTGCCCCAAGTGGACGAGTTCAAGTATCTTGGGGTCTTGTTCACGAGTGAGGGCAGGATGGAGCGCGAGATCGACAGGCGGATCGGTGCAGCGTCGGCAGTAATGCAGACTCTGTACCGGTCCGTCGTGGTGAAGAGAGAGCTGAGCCAAAGCAAAGCTCTCGATTTACCGGTCGATCTACGCTCCTACCCTCACCTATGGTCACGAGCTATGGGTCGTGACCGAAAGAACGAGATCCAGGATACAAGCGGCTGAAATTAGTTTCCTCCGCAGGGTGTCCGGGCTCTCCCTTAGAGATAGGGCGAGAAGCTCGGTCATCCGGGAGAGACTCGGAGTAGAGCCGCTGCTCCTCCACGTTGAGAGGAGCCAGATGAGGTGGCTCGGGCATCTCATCAGGATGCCTCCTGGACGCCTCCCTGGGGAGGTGTTCCGGGCATGTCCCACCGGTAGGAGACCCCGGGGTCGACCCAGGACGCGCTGGAGAGACTACGTCTCTCGGCTGGCCTGGGAACGCCTTGGGATCCCCCGGGATGAGCTGGAGGAAGTGGCTGGGGAGAGGGAGGTCTGGGAGTCCCTCCTAAAGCTGCTGCCCCCGCGACCCGACCCCGGATAAGCGGAAGAAGATGAAGATGAAGAATTGAATCTCTGAGTTTTTAAAATGTTTTGGGCAAGGTATGGTGTTGATAGCACTATCCAAATGTGGACACACTAGTACTATACAAATCAGACGATTTAAACTGCTCATTTATTGTCCTCAATGGTAAACGGAGTAATTTATTGAATATCAGCGAGACAGCAGGATGTATAATTATTGTCCTTTATGTGGTAAATATAAAGCAAAACCTGGTAAAGAAGCCAATATACTAATGAAAAAACTGAACCTCTTTCACAACGCAAGGCTAGCCATCGCTAGCTTCTGTGAAAGGACAGCACTCCTTTGCTTTAAGTATTCTTTATTCGTCGAAGAAGCTATATCTAAAAATAAAATGCTGTGTTGACAAGGGCCCTTAAACAGTACTTCTGACATATAGCCATACCTTATTTGTCGTAATGAGTCGATCGTGACTCTGTCATAGCCACCATAATCAACGTATCTTATCTCCACCTCATTTGACTCTTTATAGAAGGTGATGACCTGAGCTCTCCACCAGGCCCCTTCCACTGCTGGAGCTGCACATATCACACCAACTAGATGATGAAGACAGAGAAACCATGTGTTAATATATGTAGAAACACAAAACAGTGAGGGAGACCAAGTTAAAGGTATGTCTCCTACGTTATGAAAAAAACAAGTGTCTCAAAAAACAGTTTGTCTCTGTGTGGCACTAAACAGATACTATTTATTTATCAATGGCGGCGGAGGTACGTACTTTGCACAAACGATAGTATTTATTTACCGATGCAACGGAAGTACATACTCCTCTACGTGTTGCGTCCAGTCCTCTGATTGGTTTACCGCTCCGATCTACGTAAAACGTAGTGTCCTCTGATTGGTTCATCGGGTGCTTGCGTATTACCTTACCTTATTAAAAGGCGCACCTTCTGCTCCAAATTTTTTGGGGGAGAAAATTAAAGGCTTTTAAGCGTGCCTAATGGTGCGGAAATACGGTACATACGTACATATATATACATACACACAACGGCACGGTGGGGCACTGGTTAGCATGTCTGCCTCATAGTTCAGAGGGGGCGGATTTGATTCCACCACCAGTCCTCCCAATGTGGGATTTGCATGTTCTCCCCATGCATGCGTGGTTTTTCTCCAGGCACACCATTCCTCCTACTTTCCAAAAACAGGCATAGTAGGCTGATTGAGCACTCCAAATTGCCCGTAAGTCACTTTGTGCAAGTACCACAAATATGACCATACCCCAAATACTTTTAACCTTTACTTTTAACGACAGACAAGATGTGCAGCTTCTTATATATCTAATATGTTTTAACGGCTATCTGGATTCTCGTGGACCAATTCAGCATGAGGGAACTGCAGCGGATTACCCTCCTAGAGGACACTGCCAGGACAATCAAAGGCACCGCCGACAGCTCTTCGCTTTGGCCTGAACATCCACTTTTTTATTTCCATATTATGTATTTTATGTGCCCTCTTTGCATCCATTGCAGCCTGGTGATCCTGAAAGGGGGATCCTTCCATCTGTGGTCCCTTCTCAAGGTTTCAAATTTTTCCCCTGGTAGGGGTTTTTGAGTTTTTCCTTGCCCTTTTGGGAGCCCAAGATCAGGGGATGCTTTGAGAATAATTGCCTATTGATTGTCTATGTGAAGCCCTTTGAGACTGTGATTCAGGGCTATACAAATAAACCTGACTTGACTTGTTTACTGTAAGTCATGGCATGCATGCACCCTATAATGCAGTGTGCCCTGTGTGTGCATTGAATACAAAATAGACCCCACAATTGAGTCTGCGCCTTTTAATCCGAAGCGCCTTATGGTGCGGGAAATATGGTACTTTAACCTTCATGATCCTTCACCATACACTGGCCTATGGCAGATTCCAAAGAGGTCTACTTAACCATCGATCCATTTCCTTAACTGGTTATTGTTTTGGTCTACACTTTGGGCATCCAACAAATGATCATATTCCCTTTGATGGGTGTCGTTACGGCGTGAAAGGCTCATCCTCTTGCTTGCAACATTACTTAAAAAAAAAAAAAAAAAAAAAAAAAAAAAAAAAATGGATTTCCTAAATTTCCATTCTAGCTATTACAGCCACGTAAAAAAGGACATTGTGAAGGAATAAGACATCATTTTACTCTGCCACTAAAAATAGTACTGCATGTGATGTCTGATGTCTTAATACCATATCGGCCTGAATATAAGACGACCCTGATTATAAGACGACCCCCTCTTTTTCAAGACTTGTTTGAAAAAACTTTTTGAACACCAAATTTATTTTTATACAGAAAATGATTACATCTGAAACAAATGATTATAACAATATATTTGAGAGAAAAAGTATGTTATTTTTCCTCATTCAAATGATGCAAAAACTGTCTATCATATCTTAATATCTGAACATTTAAATATGTAAACTAAAGTGCAACCACATTTGCACAATGGCTTCTGGTTTTTGAAATGTAAATAAACCAATCTACTGTGGTAAAACAACAAAATTGCAATAGCTGCATTAACCATCAAAGTGAAATCTAAGTGTAGTCTTGAAACAAATCTGAATAAGGAAAAACATTGCAATAAAATAATGCAAACTGCTACCGCTATTGTTGGCGAGCTTGAGGACTGTATAGGGGGTTGGCTCGGATGGTTATGCTCTTTTCGCCCCCGGGTGTCGGTCAGAACACAGGAGGGAAGACGTGGTTCAGTTTTGATTGCTTTACTGAATTATTGGCAAAAAATATTAATAAAACCATAAATGAAATACTCTCTGCAATACACCAAAAATAAGTCATCGATCGAGACAAAATACGTTTGCTGGCGACCATTAGTCTCCGTGCCGCTGCGTAACGGCCACTCGTACGATGCGAGGCAAACTTAAAGGAGCGCGCTAGAGCAATCAAACGGTGCGCACACGATGCAAACCGCGATCGGACAAACGGCACAACAGTGGACAGTAGTAACAATGAAATGTATATATACTCACTTTGTGTCAAAGACGCACACGAGCACAGCAACATACTCAATAGATTATGAGCGCGCCGGAGCTGTCAATCAAATGGCGCGCACTCAAAGCAAACCACGATCGGACAAACAACACAACAGTGGACAGTAGTAACAATGACAAATACATACCGTAATTTTCGGACTATTAGTCACTCCGGAGTATCAGTCGCACCAGCCATAAAATGCAAAATAAAGTGAAAAAAAAACCCATATATAAGTCGCTCCGGAGTATAAGTGGCACTTTTAGGGCGAATGTATTAGTCAAAATCCAACACCGAAAACAGACATGAACCAGCAACAACAGGCTGAACGATACGGTATGCTAACGTAACATATACACAAACGAGGAGCTAAGAACGGGCCTGACGTAATGTTCAGAGTTATTCAAGTAAGTATTACATAAATAACACGTTTATCAAACCATCTGTGTCACTCCAATTCATTAAATCCATCGATGTGCTTTATGTAAACAATGCTGCAGTACGCGTATGCGCCGCATATGCTGACGTCGGACTATTTGTTTATTTGTTTGCATTTCTAATTATACCACAGATCCATATAACGATATATAAAGTATATTTTGAATAACTATAATATTACAACAACATTATCAAACCATCTGTGTCACTCCATATCATTAAATCCATCGATCGTCTATTAGGTAAACAATGCAGAGTACGCTCACCCTCGGATTCGTCGTGATTTGCATTTCTAATTATTTCACAGACCCATATAACGATATATGAAGTGTATTTTAAATAACTATCATATAATAACAATATTATCAAACCATATGTGTCGCTCCAATTCATTAAATCTATCGATCGTGCTTTATGTAAACAATGCTGCCTATGTGGCGCATATGCTCGTGTTGAATGTGCCAATGTGTGGGGGATTTTAAGGAACATATTTGTTAATTACGCCAAAACGGTAAATGTTATGAACAAAAAAAAAAATGGTAACAAACACGCCGTGAATTTTTGGAACGTGTGAAAGTTGGAATGGGGTGAATCGGTTAAAGCATGTGGGAGTAGTTAGGTCTCAAAAAAGTGGGAGGAATAAGTTGTTTAATAATAATAACTAGAATTGGCAATTTCTGGAGAAATTGCGTGTGAAGGCGAAGGCACTTCACACTATTGTGGGACTCGAAATAATGATTAAATGAAATAAAAATGGTAAATTAATAATGATGATTAAATAAGATAAAAATGGTAAATTAATGATGATGATGAAAATAATTATTAAAATGTGTTAAAATTGAATGAATGAAAAATTAATGAATAAAAAAATTATGGCCAAGCGGGATTCGAATGCCCTCGTGGAAGTGGCTCGTGTTCAAAGCGCCATTGTCTTCTTACTGAGCTAAACAGCGACTTAGTGTTGCTCCGGTGGAATGATGCTATTAAACGAGAAATAACAATGGTACATGCCGTTAAAACGGTAAAATGATGTTTTTAACTTAAAATTAAATGAATAATTAAATGAATGATGAAAATAATTATTAAAATGTGTTAAAATTGAATGAATGAAAAATTAATGAATAAAAAAATTATGGCCAAGCGGGATTCCTTAACCAACTTATAGTCCGAAAATTACGGTACTCACTTTAACTTACCGCTGCGCACAAGTGAAAATGGATATCGTGTCTAGACCCCGAATACAAGACGACCCCTACTTTTCCAGTCTTATTTTAATGCAAAAACCTCATCATATATTCGGGCCAATACAGTACTTACTAGCATAGTTGATCACTTCACATGGTATTTTCACTTAAAACCAAAATAAAACTCAAATCAAGGCATGGCTAAATAACAAATCCATCCATCCATTTTCTGAACCGCTTTGTCCCCACGGGGGTCGCAGGCGTGCCTATCCCAGCTGTCATCGGGCAGCAGGCGGGGGACACCCTGAACTGGTTGCCAGCCAATCGCAGGGCACACAGAGACAAACAACCATCCGCATTCGCACTCACACCTAAGGGTTGGAGTGCTCAATCGGCCTACCAAGCATGATTTTTGGGATGTGGTAGGAAACCGGAGTGCCCGCAGAAAACCCACGCGGGCTCGGGGACAACATGCAAACTCCACACAGGGAGGGCCGGAGGTGTAATCGAACCTGCACCCTCCTAACTTTGAGGCGGACGTGCTACCCAGCACGCCACCTTGAATAACATAAATAACACAGAGAATTCTTAACACATACTGTTAATATGTTTTTAGAACAGCTTTTTTTGTTATAACAATTTTAATAACAAGGTACAGGTGTACATACTATACATTTTTTAGAACTGTTTTATTATTATGATTTTTCTATAACAAGGTATAACACTTAAATGCGTTTTTAAAACTCTTATAAAATTTTTTCAATGAAAAGGTACAAGTGTATGCACTGCAATTGTGTGGGCACGCCCTGCCTTCTGCTGACGTATGGGCAACATTCGTGCCATAATTCCTCAATTTAAAAGTTTTATTTTTAATTTTTTAATTTTTTTAAATTTAGGAAAAAAAATCTGCGATGTAGTGAAACCGCGATAAATGAACTGTAATGTAGCAATGTAATTTGAACTGCAACTGACGTCAGCGGCACGGCACACATGCGGCGTTGTTGACATAAAGGATGGATTTAATGATTTGGAGTGACACAGATGGTTTGATAAAATTGTTTATCTTATAGCTATTTGAAATATCGTTTATATGTCGTTATATGGGCCTGTGGAATAATTTGAACTGCAACTGACGACGAGTCTGACATCAGCGGCGCGGTGCACGGGGCGGGGCGTTGTTTACATAAAGGACGAATAATTCAATCTAATGATTTGGAGTGACACAGATGGTTTGATTAAGGTGTTATTTATGTTATAGTTGTTTGGATAACTTTTAATGTTACGTCAAGCCCGTTCTCAGCTCCTCGTTTGAGTTTATGTCACGTTAGCATACCGTATCGTTTAGCCTGCTGTTGCTGGTTCATGTCTTCTTGGTGTTGGATTTTGTCAAATTTCCCTCAAAATGCGACTTATACTCCGGTGCGACTTTGCATTTTGTGGCTGATGTGACTTATACTGCGAGCGATTTATAGTCCGAAAAATTCAGTACTCAAAATACACCCACAAAATCAGCCGAAAGACTTTGCGCACAGACGTGGGAACACTGAAAAATGAAACTTGACCAGGCACGTCTTGAAGGTTCTGATGTTGTGCAATGATTTGTGTGGATTGATACATCCAACAACGGAACATTTTGATCTCTACACTTCGGCATCCTTGAGTTGTTTGGACTACAAAAGTCTCAGAAATAAACTAGGCAGATTCGTTCGTAAACAAAGGATTTGCGGATCTGCCATGGTTATTACTCGAATTTCTGTTTGGCAACACCCGTTGCCTTGTTTGGTTTGTCCCGTCCCAACCTATGTGATGTAATGGATAAAAAAAACGTCATAAAAAAACAGAGAAATCTGAACTGAGTAAAAAATAGCCCCCCAAAACGATCATAACAGTATTTTTGCAGCACCTGGGATATATTACACTTTTCTACACTCCTGGATACTCACAATACACAAGAAAATTATTTCAAAAGCATAAAAAGTCGATTTTCCATGATACATGTCCTTTAAAAGGATGTACACAATTTTTGTTTTAACATAATTTCAATGGCATTCAAGAAAACAATACTATCATTTACAGTGATAATTTATAGTTATAGTTTATATATAGTTATATAGGCCTGTAGAATAATTGGAACCGCATCTGACGATGACTTCAACGTCAGCGCCCCATGCACTTCTGAAGTCAGCAGCGGCGTTATTTACAAGTGACACAAAGATTTCTATGGATTTAATGATTTGGAGTGACACGGATAGTTGATAAACGTCTTATTTATGCTATAGTTATTTGAATAACTTAATATGTTACTTCAGGCACGTTCTCAGTTCCTTGTTTGTGTTTATGTAACGTTAGCGTACCGCATCATTTAGACTGTTGCCTATTCATGTCTGTTCTTGGTGTTGGATTTTGTCAAATAAAGTTCCCCCCAAAATATGACAAACTCAGGTGCGGCTTATATGTGCGCTTTTCTTCTTTATTATGCATTTTATGGATGGTGCAACTTGTACTCCGAAGCGATTTAGTCAGAAAAATACGGTAATCCAATCTGGGTCGCAATTGCCTGCTGTATGAAGCAAGTCTAAAACTGTGACAACGATCAGAGACTGTTGACAATACTTTGTAAAGGGCGGGCCTGGACAAATTTTTTTTTTACGGGTATGTTTACCTTCAGCTGGGGAAGGCAGAGTGGGTGTGCCTGGCTGGGAGTAGCACAAGAACATTTGCTGGTCAAGGCTTCTTAGGGCATGGTAAGTAGGATGGGTGTGCTGCTGGACAAAGACGTGCCCGGCTGATACAATATTCACCACAATCACTTCAACTGTAACACCACTGGGCAGGAGCAGCTAGAGGACAAATGACAAAAAGTGTTAAAAGCAAAGTAAAAACTGGAGCGTAGAACAAAATTTTACTGGCTTTGCAGTCAACCATGGTCTTTCACAGCGATTACAAAAAGGATTATTTGGATCTGCAACTTTCTATCTATCTATCTATCTATCTATCTATCTATCTATCTATCTATCCAGTAAATTTCGTACTAAAAGCCGTGACTTTTTTCTCAAATTTTTAACCCTGCGTCTTTTAGTCCGGTGCATCTTATACAGGATTTTTCCCGTGATTTTTGTGAAGTTCAAAGTTCAAAGGCCGCTTCATTGTCAATTTCTTCACGTTAAGACACAAAGAGATCGAAATTATGTTTCCCTCCGTCCCACGGTGACTAGACACAGTACACAACACTTACAATCAAATAGCACAAAGAGTAAAAACGAACAGACAAGAGCAATGAATAAGTAATAAGCAAATAACTGAAATAAAATGTTAAGGTATGTGTGGTAAACATGCATGCATATATATATATAACCCGCGTGCACACTTCTGTGTTGCTACGGTACTACTGCTGCATCACAGGCAGCGTTTAGAAAGACATGTTAAAGTATGTTATTAAACTTTAAAAAAGCTTTCTGTGTACTGTCTTTCTTTGTAAATAACAAAGTCAAAAAGTCAAAGTCCGCTTTATTGTCAATTTCTTCACATGCCAGGCACACAAAGAGCTTGAAATTACGTTTCCCACCGTCCCACGGTGACTAGACAGTACACAACACTCACATCAAATAGCACAAAGAGTAAAAACGAACAGACAAGAGCAACGAATCGATAGCACGCCAGCCGCTCCAGTTGCACAGCAGAGTCCGGAATGTTGCCAGCGACCGGACATTCGCCAGAAGAATGGAAGGCACGGCCGGGCGAGTTGGGTTCGCCGCTAGCCTGGCCCGGACGCTTCTGCGCTGTCCCCTCTTCTGCCTGCTCGCACACCGCTTCCGACGCTGCTTGTCCGGGGAAGGAGTAGCAGACGAGTCCGGCGATGATTCAGGCCGGAGTAGTCCCAGTGACTTTAATGTCCCCGTATCAAAGTCCGAAACGCCGCAAAACTCGCTTTCGCCGATGTCGAGCAGAACCTGCCTGCCGTACTTGTAGCGCAACGTGGTACGATCAGACAAACACACAAAACTGTCTGACAAACACTTATTAAACGAACAAAACACCGATCGGTTGGGACGGAGAGAGGTCGCTGCGTGTGCACGCGCCGCCATCTTGAACTCCTCCACTTGGGGCAGGATCTCATCCCCGATCCGGAGAGGGCATTCCACCCTTTTCCGACCGAGGACCATGGACTCGGATTTGGAGGTGCTGACCCTCATCCCGACCGCTTCACACTCGGCTGCGAACCGCTCCAGTGAGAGCTGGAGATCACCGTGCGGACGTGCGGCTTGTAGTCCGGTGCGGCTTATATTTTTTTAAAGAAAACAAAAAATTATATATATATATATATATATATATATATATATATATACACACACACACACACACACACACACACACACACACACACACACACACACACACACACACACATATATACACACACACACGCACACACATATATATATACACGCACATACAAACCAGATTCGGGTGAAGTTGAGAAATATGAGTTGAGAAGTAAAATGTAAATAAAAACAAAATACAATGATTTGAAAATCCTATTCAACCTATATTCAATTGAATACACTACAAAGACAACATATTTAATGCTCAAACTCAAACTTCATTTTATTTTTCAAATAATAATTAACTTAGAATTTCATGGCTGCAACACGTGCAGTAGAAGTTGGGAAAGGGCATGTTTACCACTTCGCTACATCACCTTTCTTTTGATAACACTCAAACGTTTTGAAGAGAGGAGACTAATTATCTTAGCTTCTCATGTGGAATTATTTCCCATTCTTGCTTGACGAACCGCTTTATTTGTTCAACAGTCCAAGGTCTTCCCTGTCGTATTGTACGCTTCATAATGCGCCACACATTTTCAATGGGAGACAGGTCGAGACTGCAAGCGGGCCAGGGGAGAACCTGGACTCTTTTACTTCGAAGCCACGCTGTTGTAACACGTGCAGAATGTGACTTGGCATTATCTTGCTGAAATAAGCAGCAGGGTCCATGAAAAAGACGTCGCTTGGATGGCAGCATATGTTGCTCCAAAATCTCTATGTACTTTTCAGCATTTATGTTGCCTTCACAGAAATGTAAGTCACCCATGCCATGGGAACTAATGCATTTGATCGATGGATTTAATGATTTGGAGTGATACAGATGGTTTGATAAAATTGTTATAATATGATAGTTATTTGAAATATACATTATATATTGTTATATGGGTCGGTGGAATAATTAGAAATGCAACTTACAATGGGTCCGACGTGACCATATGCGGCGCATAAGCAGCATTGTTTACATAAAGCACGATCGATGGATTTAATGAATTGGAATGACACAGATGGTTTGAAAAATGTGTTATTTATGTAATACTTGAATAACTCTGAAAGTTACGTCAGACCCATTCTCAGCTCCTTGTTTGTGTATATGTCACGTTAGCATACCGTACCGTTTAGCCTGTTGTTGCTGGTTCATATTTGTTTTTGGTGTTGGATTTTGACAAATAAATTTGCCCCGAAAGTGCGACTTATACTCCAGCGCGACTATGTTTTTTTTTCACTTTATTGTGCATTTTATGGCTGGTGCGACTTATACTCCAATATATATATATATATATATATATATATAGATAGATATATATACACTCCATATATATATATATATATATATATATACACTCCATATATATATATATATATATATATACACACATATGTATATACACATGTGTATATACATATATACACAAATATATACACACACACACACACACACACACACACACACACACACACACACACACACACACACACACACACACACACACACACACACACACACACACACACACACACACACACACACACACACACACACACACACACACACACACACACACACACACACACACACACACCTCTAATCACCGTAGGATACTAGGAAACGCAATTTCGATTTCTTTGTGTGTCATGTGAAGAAATTGACAATAAAGCAGACTTTGAATATACCGTAATTTTCGGACTATAAGTCGTGTTTTTTTTTTCTTAGTTTGGGTGGGGGGGGGCAACATACTGAGGAGCAACTTATGTGAATTTTTTCACAAATTTTCAAAATAAAAAAAAAAAGGGAGGGGGAAACCGCAATAAACCGTGATGTAGCAAGGGATTGCTGTAATTTGGATTTCAAGCGACGTCAGTGGCGCAACGGTTGTTTACATTAAGGACAAAGATTCGATCACGGGATGATGAAGACGACGAAGGGCGCCACGTACTACCGGCATCATTAGCGGCTTTGTTTGTAAGTGACACGGAGGACGAAGAGTTTGAAGGATTTAATCTTTGGAGTGACACAGTAGGTTTGAAAAACTATTATGGCTTTTACGCACGCCTGGTCCTACTCTACGGAGCTCTCTTTCACCTCCGTGGATGGAAGTCGGGGGCTGGCGCTCGGCCAGATGGCTCTCCAGGGTCGGTGGATGGGGCTCGGACATGACTTTTACACACGTCCGGTCCTATTCTATGGAGCTCTCTTCCACCTCCGTGGCTGGAAGTTCAGTAGTTGTTGGCTTGTAGAACTCATGTTTTGTTAAATAAAGAGCCGTTTACCAAACCCATGTCTTTGGTTGTACTTTGTTAACGCTACAATATAGTTATATACTAGATCTGTGGAATAACAACAAGGCTGACGTCAGGGCGCGCGTGTGGCGCTGTTGACAAAGGACGAGGAATTTGATCGATGGATTTGATGATTTGGAGTGACCCAGATGGTTTGATAATACTGTTGTCATATGATAGTTATTTGAAATATACTTTATATAGCATTATATGGGTCTGTGGAATAATTTGAAATGCAACTTACTAGTCCGACGTCAGCGGCGCGGCCCACATGCGGTGCATACGCGGCATTGTTTACATAATGCATCACGCTGAGCACGGGGGCCCCTCAAGGCTGCGTGCTCAGTCCGCTGCTCTTCACCCTGCTGACGCATGACTGCACTGTCGCAGTGCAGCAACCACGTGCTGAAATATGCCGACGACATGACTGTGGTGGGTCTCATCACCGGAGGCGACGAGACTCAATACAGGTCGGAGATAGACTTTCTGGCCACGTGGTGCAGGGACAACAACCTCCAGCTGAACGTCAGCAAGACCAAGGAGATTGTTGTTGACTTACAGAAGGGTCACACCCAACACTTGCCGCTGACCATCGACAGTGCTGTGGTGGAGAGGGTGAGACGCACCAGATTCATGGGGGTGCACATCAGCTCCGATCCTGGAGCACCAACGCTGCATCGCTGGCGACGAAAGCTCAGCGCCGCCTGTACTTACTGCGGAAACTCAGGCGAGCAAGTGCTCCTCCTGCCATCATGACCACATTCTACCGTGGCACCATTGAGAGCGTCCGCTCCAGTTGTATCGGTGTGTGGGGTGGTGGCTGCACTGAATACAACATGAAGGCCCTGCAGCGCATAGTGAACACGGCTAGTAAGATCATTGGGGCTTCACTCCCCTCCCTGAAGGACATTTACGCCTCCCGTCTCTCCCGCAAGGCGACCGCGATTGTGTGTGATGAGAGTCACCCCGCTCACTCTTTGTTTGATCTTCTGCCGTCTGGGAAGAGGTACAGATGCTTCACATGTTAAGACACACAAAGAGATCGAAATTACGTTTCCCACCGTCCCACGGTGACTAGACGCAGTACACAACACTTACAATCAAATAACACAAAGAGTAAAAACGAACAGACAAGAGCAACGAATAAGTAATAAGCAAATAACCCAAATAAATAAACAATAAATAAATAAATAGACAAATAAGAGCAGCAAAATGAATTCATTTTCTTCCGTAGGAGAAGCGTGTGGTGCATGCTGGGATATACCTATAAGTCACAGGTTTTTTTCTTAGTTTGGGTGGGGGGTTGACTTATACTTAGACTTTTTTCCCACAAATTTTCAAAAATCTATTTTATCAATTGAACTACCAGAAAAGTTAAAGATTAAAATAATAACAAATTATGAAATTTTATGAAAGTTTAATGATTTATTAGATGTATTAAGTTTGTTTTATTATTGTTATCGTTGTATGAATAAGAGGCGTGATATTAGTGTTTGTGACTGCAGTAAACAGGCCAGGTTGCACCATGTCAGATTTTTAATCCAAATCAAATCATTCTCCATTGTATCTTTTTTATTTCAACTTCAGACGCAACAAATTACTTTATAATCATAAAATAATGATCCATAGTCTTTTTGCTGTTTGCGATCACAGTGAGTGGGCGGCGCGGACGAGTAGTAGTGTCTAGTTAGTACGAAGTAGACAGCTCTCACAAGTTTGTTACTTTTTTTTGCCTTTCCCTGTGCAGCGTCACTTGCAGGGTCTCTGGTTTTAGCGTCACCTTAGTCCATGGTGTGTGGACATTTGAATGAGGAAGTGTCTGTGTGACTGAGTATCTTGCAAACGGACACTTGTGTGTGTGTGTGTACATATATATGTGTGTGTATATATACACATATGTACACACACACACACACACACACACACACACACACACACACACACACACACACACACACACACATCCATTTTCTGAACCGCTTACTCCCCACGGGGGTCGCGGGCGTGCTGGAGCCTATCCCAGCCGTCATCGGGCAGTAAGCGGGGGCACAGAGAGACGAACAACTGTTCGCACTCGCACTCACAGTGCTCAATCGGCCTATCAAGCATGTTTTTGGGATGTGGGAGGAAACTGGAGTGCCCGGAGAAAACCCACGCAGACACGGGGAGAACATGCAAACTCCACACTGGGAGGGCCGGAGGTGGAATCGAACCCGCACCCTCCTAACTGTGAGGCGGACGTGCTACCCACTGTTCCACCGAGCCGCCTTTTGTGGCTGGTGCGACTTCTATTCCGGAGCGACTTATATTCAGAAAATTACTGTATAAATATACACACACACACACACACACACACACACACACACACACACACACACACACACACACACACACACACACACACACACACACACACACACACACACACACACACACACACACACACACACACACACATTACTACTGAATTTAACTCAATTCTAAGCATTAATTGACTAGAGGTAAATTCAAATTTGGTTATGGCAGGAGCAAACAACATAAATGGTAGTTACCAGTCACGCATCAAAAGTTGAGTTGGATTTTATTCTACTATAATATAGCTCTTCACATTATTGCCACCGTGGGATAGTTTTAATTTCGAACTCTTTGTGTGTCTTGACGTGAGGAAATTAATTATATCTAATAATATCTATATATTATAGCATAATTATATCTAATTATTAATTTAATCTATTGGGACGCGGGCTACGTCATACGTCAGCAGCACGTGTGTCGCATGCCACGAGCATTTTCTAAACAAACGCAAACATGGAGCGAACGAAAGAGTCAGCTGTGTGGAGGCATTTTAAACTGAACACGCCAACTACCTCGACGGCAGTTTGTAATGTCTGCAAAGCTAATGTTGCCAGGGATGGTGGTAGTACTACTAGTTATAGTACTACCAATTTAATTAAGCATCTCCAGAAACACCACGCAACGGAGCACCAGGAGTTCCAGCAGTTGGGCAAATCAAAGCGAGCGGGAAGTGGACCTACACAGCAGTTAACGTTAGCAGATGCACTGCAAAGACTGGAGAAATTCCCAGGCAATAGCGCAAAACCTATGAGAATTACGAGAAAGTGCTGGAATTCATCGTTTTGGATGGACAACCGATGTATTGTTGAAAACGACGGCTTCCGACGTTTACTTGAGCACCTGGAGCCACGGTACAATTTGCCATCGCGCAAGTATTTTTCTGAGACCGCACTGTCAGAAATGTATGAGAAAGTATGCGAACACTTGTCACAAGAATAAAGAGATGTAGATGCCCTGAGCTTCACAACTGATATCTGGAGCTCGGAGGTGCTTTGGAGGTTATGATCTGCCCACAGCACTGACTGCTAACCAGTGGGCCTTGCTGGAGAAAATTAGCACCGTTTTGGAATCATTTGAAGAGCTGACCAGGAAAATAAGCTCATCCACCGCCTCCACTGCAGATGTCATTCCAGCCATCACTGTCCTCAACCGCATCCTGACCAAGGAAGACGAGGCAGATGCTGGCATTAAAACGATGAAAAAGACCCTGCTCCAAGCTGTCAAACAACGTTTTGACTCAGTAGAAGATGAGCCTCTGTACGCCCTGTCCACTTTGTTTGACCCAAGATATAAGGACAGGTAAGATATTTTAAGCTAACATACTCAACAGGCCGTGAGCTATTAGCTGTGATATAATCACAACTTAATTTATATAACAGATACCAAGTATGGCAATATGAAAGTTAGACACCTAAGATCAGGGGTGTCCAAACTTTTTGCAAAGAGGGCCAGATTTTGGTGAGGTGAAAATGTGTGACCATTCAGTCTGATATTCCTCACATGAAACACAAATAAATCTAAACAAATTTTACCAAGTCACTCATTTCATATTGACCTTTTTTATTTATTATTTTAAGAAGCTTAACATTTCTTAGGTTAATTTGAAACATTACGGATTATTGGCAATTAAATGCTTACTGCAAACATGACTTAGTATTGGAACTTTTAAATTCAAAACAGAGTAGTAGCTAATCTTATTCAGATGTGCAAACATTGACCACAAGTCTCAGTGCATTTATAACTGTGGTTTTGATAGTCACAAAAAAGATTTTATACAGAATTTTAGAATTTAATCGTCTCAGTTGACAGATGACTTGCCTGCACTAATGTGAAGGGTGATACTGAGATCTGGACTGCAGTACATAGGTCAGGTCAGGCTCAAAGGCAGTGGTTTTGATGCGCAAGATGTCACGCAAGTGAGAGTCAGTTAGTAGTGTTCTCACGCGGTTCTTCTTAAAGTTCATAACCGAAAAAGTCTTCTCACACAAATACGTTGATCCAAACAAGCTCAGCATTTTCTTAGCAAATGTTTGAATCTTTTGGAACTTGCCTTCATCCAGCTGGCGGTAAAAGTCTGCAATAGAGAGCGTTTGGTAACGACCGTGGCACTCGGCGTCACACTGCAGCTCAATAAGCTCCAGCTGCAGGTGGTCTGTAACATCATCAGGGTCCACAGAGAAAGGAGAGGAAAAAATTGCAATCTCTTTCTCAATAGCTGCAAAATCCCGAAAGCGGTGTTGGAACTCCTCAGCCAGAAATGAGATGTCTGCTGCATACCTCCTTGTTTGCGCGTTGATGTTGCTCTGTGGAAAGCTGGTCATGATTTCCTGCAGTGCGTGGAAATGTGTAGTATTGGGCTGCGTTTGTGACAGGTGCCTTTGGAAAAGTTGCAGCTTGATTCCAAAGGCTTTGATGTGTGAATAAAGTTGGCTTACCACTGCATTTGGCCCCTGAAGGCTAGTGTTCAGCATGTTCAGGTGCTTTGTTGTGTCAACTAAAAAACCCAAATCAGCCAGCCAAACTGGGTCACATAGTTCTGGGATTGATTGTCCTTTTTTTGCCATGAACTCTGATTTCCTGCCTAAGGGAGTAGAAGCGCTGAAGTGCAGACCCACGACTGAGCCATCTTACGTCGTTGTGATAGACAACATCTCCGTATTCAGCCTGGATGTTAGTTAGAATATGTTGAAACTGACGGTGGCACAGGGCTTTGGAGCGAATATAATTGATAGCCTTTACAACCGGTTTCATAACATGATCATATTTGAGATGTTTGGCACATAAAACCTGCTGGTGAATAATACAATGAAGTTTTACTGCTTGACCTCCTTCTTCAATGACTTTGTTACAGATATGGGTTGATAATCCAGTCCGGTCGCCAGCCATGGCAGGTGCGCCGTCCGTAATAATCCCAGAAACTTTATTCCACGGGAGTTTCATGTCATCTAAGGCCGAGCAAACAGAAACGAATAAATCTGTTCCTCTTGTTTGGTCTTTAAGGCTCTAGAGGTCAAGTAGCTCTTCAGTCACATTCATTTCACTGTCCACTCCTCTCAAAAAAATAAGTAACTGAGCAGTGTCAGATGCGTCCGTGCTTTCGTCGCAAGCTAAGGAAAAAAATTCAAACTCCTCTCCTCTGGCCACCAACTGTCTCTTAATGTCTGCTGAAACAACTTCAATTCTCCGTGCCACAGTGTTACGAGCCAGGCAAACATTGGCAAGCTCTTGCTTCTTCTCAGGGCAGATTTTCTCCACCATTGTCATCACACAGTCTTTGATAAATTCTCCATCAGTAAAAGGTTTGCAGTGCTTAGCAATCAGCGTTGCCACCTCGTAACTCACCTTTGTGGCATTTTCATTTGACTCTCTGGCTCTTGTGAAAAATTGCTGCTGTGAAATTAAACCAGCTTCCAGTTGCTTCAATTTTTCGCTGCGTTCGTTCCCCGTTAGCTTGTCGTACATGTCGGCATGTTTTGACTGGTAGTGTCTCTTGATATTGTATTCTTTAAAAACAGATACAGTCTCTTGGCAAATTAGGCAGACACAGTTGTTCCGTAATTTAGTGAAAAAAATAGTCCAATTTCCACTTGTCCTGGAAGCGCCGGCTCTCCCTGTCAACTTTGCGTTTTTTATTTTCAGTCGCCATTTTAAAAATTGGCCGGAAAGGGTCACACAGGGTTCACGCAGCCGGTTCGCGCGTACCCTTTTTACAACGGGTTTATTTCCGCATTTGACTTGCGCATGCTCCGCATACCAGGACAGCTGGAGTCATGTTCTCGCTGTGAAATCACGCCGGGTCGCGCGAGATTACATTTCTGCGGCATAAATATAAAATAGCTTTGGTACGTGTGTATTAAAGCGCTGGTCAACAATGGCGGCGGGCCACATACTAAAGATTTTATCACAGAGGCTGCGGGCCTGATGAAATTTGACCATGGGCCGCAATTGGCCCGCGGGCCGGACTTTGGACATGCCTGCCTAAGCTGTTCTATGTCTGTTTCAGATACTTAATATAGCTCTACAAATTATGAGTCAAAAATGCTACTTAAAACATTGCTTGCGTAGTTCGTTGGTAATTATTTGATTGTGGAGATAAATATTTTGATTCGTTTTTTTTTTTTTTTTACTGTCAAAATGTAAAAAAAAACGGATTGAAACCCACCATAAAGATCATGTCCAAAGAGGCTCGCTATGTTGTACGTATATAATGCAATAAAATGTAATAAGTGTAGAAGACAAAGAGTTACCCTTACCCATGAAGTCATGGGGAGTGATGGTAATGTGAGGTGTGGTGGTGGAGGAGCATAAAGGTTGGTCAAATCCAAATCTTTAAACTTCTTCCCAATCAAAGACAGGGCTTTGTCAACTTGTTGTTGCATACCTGCATGGATGGCAAAAATGAGGTTAAACTGGTTTAAAAATCAATTGTGAATTGTTTTTTTTTTTTTTTTTTAAACAGAAAAACACGTGAGCCAAATTTTTTATAGAGTCAGTTCTCTTTTCACAAGATTCTATGAAAATTGAGAGTTCCCGCAACTCACCCTCTATGTGACAGATTTGGAACTCCTGTGTGTAAGGCAGGGTTGAGATGTATATCTTTGCACCAGAGGTCTGCTTAAGAAAACCCACATATCTTCCTTGCTTCCCAATTAAGCGCCCAACCAGAAGCTGAAACCGAAAGACAGCCAAAGAATGCACAGACTTTAATATCAATATTGTGGCTGAATTGAATTACCGTACTTTTCGGACTATAAATCGCATTTTCTTTTCATAGTTTGGAGGCTGGGGGGGGCGGGGCGACTTACACTCAGAAGCGACTTTTATGTGAAATTATTCACAAATTAATTATCATTAACACATCACTTACTAGCATAGTTGCTCACTTCACATGTTATTTTAACTTTAAACCGCATGAGGGCGCAATATGGCTGTGGAATAATAGGAGCCTCACTGATAATGAGGTCCATTCACTGACTTCCGGAGTCAGGAGATTTAATGATTTGGAACGACAGATGGTTAGATAAACTTGTTATTCATGTTATAGTTATTTGACGTACCATATTTTTCGGACTAAAAGTCTCTCTGGAATATAGGTCACATTAGCCATAAAATGCACAATAACGTGAAAAAAAACATATATAAGTCACTCTGGAGTATAGGTCAAATTTTGGGGGAAATATATTCGACAAAATCCAACACCAAGAACAGACGTGAATGAGCAACTACAGGCTAAACGATAGGTATGCTAACGTGACAAACACAAACAAAGAGCTGAGAACAGGCCTGACGTAACATTCAGAGTTATTCTAATAACTATTACATAAATAACAGGTTTATCAAACATCTGTGTCACTCCAATTCATTAAATCCATTGATCGTCTTTAATGTAAACAATGCCGCTGATGTCAGACTCGTAAGTTGCATTTCTAATTATTCCACAGACCCATATAACGATATATAAAGTATATTTCAAATAACTATCATATTACAACAATATCATCAAACCATCTGTGTCACTCCAAATCATTGAATCCATCGATCAAATTCCTTGTCCTTTGACAACAACGCCGCGCGTGCGCCCCGACGTCAGCCTCGTCATTATTCCACAGATCTAGTATATAACTATATTGTAGCGTTAACAAAGTACAAGAAAAGACGTGGGTTTGGGAAACGGCTCTTTATTTAACAAAAGAGTTCAACGAGGCAACAACTACTGAACTTCCAGCCGCGGAGAGAGCTCCATAGAATAGGATCCAGCGTGCGTAAAAGCCATAATAGTTTTTCAAATGGTACGGGAAGGCGTTTGCATGGAGCACACACATGTTGAGCTCTTGTTTTGTGAAATAAAGAGCCGGTTACCAAACCCACATTTTGCCTGGTACTTTGGTAACACTACAATATAGTTATAGACATAGATCTGTGGAATAATTGGAGCCGCAACTGACGACGAGGCTGACGACGAGGCTGACGTCAGCGGCGCATGTCGGTCCGGAGTCAACAGCGGTTTTGTTTTTTGTTTTGTTTTTTTGACACAGAGGATGAATGTTTCGATGGATTGAATGATTTGGAGTGACGGATGGTTCGATAAAATTGTTGTTTATCTTATTGTTATTTGATATATAGTTTATATATAGTTATATGGGCCTGTGGAATAATTTGAACTGCAACTGACGATGAGTCCGACGTCAGCGGCGCACCGCACACGCGCCGTTGTTTACAGAAAGGACGAATTCGATCGATGGATTTAATGATTTGGAGTGACACAGATGGTTTGATAAACGTGGTCTGTTATAGTTGTTTGAATAACTGTTAATGTTACATCAGGCCCGTTCTCAGCTCCTCGTTTGCGTTTATGTCACGTTAGCGTACCGTATCGTTTAGCCTGTGTTTGCTGGCTCAGGTCTGTTCTTGGTGTTGGATTTTGCCAAATAAATTTACCCCAAAATGGGACTTAAACTCCAGTGTGACTTACCCTAATTTTCGGACGATAAGTCGCGTTTTTTGTTATAGTTTGGGTGGAGGGGTTCGACTTCTTTTCAGGAGCGACTTATGTGATTTTTTTCACAAATTTTCAAAATTCAAAAATCCGCGATGTAGTGAAACCACGATAAACAAACCGCGATGTAGCAAGGGATTACTGTCATTTGAACAGCAAGTGACGTCACCCGTGCCGCGCAGCGGTTGTTTACATAAAAGACAAAGGATTCGATCACGGGATGACGAAGGGCCCCACGTACTACCGGCATCATTAGCTGCTTTTTTTTGTAAGTGACACGGAGGACGAAGAGTTTGAAGGATTTAATGATTTGGAGTGACACAGAAGGTTTGAAAAACTACTATGGCTTTTACGCACGCCCAGTCCTTCTCGACGGGAGCTCTCACTTCCGTGGGTGAAAGTCGGGGGCCGGCGCTCGGCCGGGTGGCTGTCCGGGGACGGTGGATGGGGCTTGGACATGGCTTTTATGCTTGCCCGGTCCTATTTATGGAGCTCTCCTCCACCTCCGTGGCTGGAAGTTCAGTAGTTGTTGGCTCGTTGAACTCTTGTTTTGTTAAATAAAGAGCTGTTTACCAAACCCACATCTTTCCTGGTACTTTGTTAACTCTACAATATAGTTATATACTAGATCTCTGCAGCACACGCGTGGCATTGTTGACAAAGAACGAGGAATTTGATCGATGGAGTTAATGATTTGGAGTGACACAGATGGTTTCATAATATTGTTATATAAACCCACATCTTTCCTGGTACTTTGCTAACGCTACAATATAGTTATAGACTAGATCTGTGCGGCGCGCGTGCGCGGCGTTGTCAAGAAGGAGGAGGAATTTGATCGATGGATTTAATGATTTGGAGTGACACAGATGGTCTGATAATATTGTTTTAATATGATAGTTATTTGAAATATACTTTATATATCGTTATATGGGTCTGTGGAATAATTAGAAATGCAACTTACAACGATCGATATATTTAATGAATTGGAGTGACAGATGGTTTTGCAAATCACGGCGAGTCCGACGGCGCCCGTACGCAGCACTGTTTACATAAAGGACGATCGATTGATTAAATGAATTGGAGTGACACAGATGGTTTTATAAACGTGTTATTTATGTAATAGTTATTAGAATAACTCTGAATGTTACGTCAGGCCCGTTCTCAGCTCTTCGTTTGTGTATATGTCACGTTAGCATACCGTATTGTTTAGCCTGTTGTTGCTGGTTCATGTCTGTTTTTGATGCTGGATTTTGACAAATACATTTGCCCCAAAAGTGCGACTGATACTCCCGTGCGACTTATGTGTTTTTTTTTCCACTTTATTGTGCATTTTATGGCTGGTACGACTTATACTCCGGAGCGACTTATAGTCCGAAAATTACGGTAGTTTTGAAATAAAAAAATGTTCAAATTGCTGTAAAAAAAATGCGTAACAAAAAATATTTGCAATATCTCGAAGTTACTCCGGAGCGACTTTTAGTCCGAAAAATACAGTATGTCTCTGTTTTATTGTAATGTTCATGAACAATCATGCCAGCCATAGGCACACCTCTACAAGAGGTTGGGGTCAGGCCCTAAATTCTGAAGGAATATTTATGAAAAGGTAGCAACCTCTTTAATTCTGTGCTAAAAAGGTGGGAAAATTGGACTGTATAAGACTTGTAATGCCTCACCTTTGGCACTTCAATCTCCCAGATGACTAGGTCAGACCTTGAAGAGGAAGGATGGGTACTATAACTTTCTCTCGCGCCCATAGTACAGCCACTATCCACAGAGTCCATACTGTTCACATCAGAGCCTAGACAGAGGCAGGTACAGTCATCAATTTTCAGCACCATAAACAAAGTTAACACAACACTAAGAATCTAGACATAACTTGCCAGTTGTAATGATCAGCTTTGTTTGCACGCCCCTTGAAAATAAAATGAACTGCACCTGACTATAAGCCGCACTTTTAGTTTAGTTTTTTTTTTTACTTCAACAATGCCATTTGCAATATATTTTCAATTGCATTACTGAAATAAGACAGTTTTGTTTACAGTCAAAGTGTGAATGCCTTGAGGTTCATTAAACTTTTAGTTTTGTTGATAATATTTTGCACTGAAGCAATGCCTTTGTGCCCTTGTGCAATTTAATTCAAATTTGCACCTGAAACCTGACGAGAAAAAATAGTTGTGTATTTTTTAACAGAGTTGAGCTATATTCATTATTGAAGAGCAGGTTGAATCGATTCGACCTGAATCGAATTCAATTGAAATTAATCAATTTAGTACCTTCAGAATCTAAATCTAATCGATTTAGGAAATTGGCCATGATACCCAGCCCTAGTCGTCGCTGAGATTTTTGCACGTTTTTATGTTTGCAGAGCTCCTTCATTTCTGTCAATAAATATTGTTAATAATCTCTTCCCTGACAATCCTCTTTGTATATTCTCTTGCAAATGATAATTGAACATTTAAAGACTTGCAATGTTTTAGTCCAGTGCATCTTATATATGAGCAAACAAGATTTTCCCCTAATTTTAGCTGGTACAGTTTATAATCAGGTGCGAAATTACGGTTATTGTAATACAAAATGTATGTCCATAGCCTCTGGCTCTCCGCCGTAACGCGGTTCTAACCAAACTTCTTGCAGTGGTCATCGCAATCTACAGAAAAAAGTCTAAAATTAGTTAGTTAGTAATTAAAATTAGTGACGTTATACTTTAAACCATAGTTCAATTGTGTATACAGTAGATGAGGGGGTGGGGGGGAATATGCACATAGAGAAAAAAAATACATTTGTACAAGTAGCCTACATTGTCCTGAAATATCTGTGTATAAACAAATATCTAAGGTAGTAACTACTGTAGCTATCAATTCAATTTATTGACAAATTTATTTTGAATGCTGATTTTTGATTTTGTCATTTGAGATCTGAGCCTTCGAGTTGAATAGACTTGCTTTCTTCCTACTACATTTGAAAATATTACTGGTAAAGACAAAAAATGGCACAGAGAATAGAAGGAATTATATGATATATGAAACTGAAAGCCATTTATACTGTTTTCATTCAAAATATGAGCAATCTTATTTTTGTTTGCATTATTTTGCACTACTAGGGAGTGCAAACATTTCATTCTGACTTGAGGTTAGCACAATAAAGGTTCTCTCCTAATTTTTACCGTTATTTCATACATTTGGGTTCTGTTCAAAAATTATTTATTTGGTGAATTAATTAAAAATATTTTTTATTTTACGTCATGAAACCATTTCCCTGAAGGGATGCAATTGATACAATGATATGAATTTTAGACCATATCGCCGTGCTTTATCTTTGAGGTTCCACCGCATATTTCACTTTGATCAAAAGTGATGTGTAACTCACCTCCAGACTGGTCTGTTTCCACTTCGCACCCCTGAGGTCCATTCCTTACGTCTATTCCGTCAAGCATCTTAACACCACACACAGCATCCACTGAATTTTCTTCAGCCAAAGGGAAAATAATTTCATCTCCGGGTGTCTCAATAAGTGATTGGATTTGTGTTACTTCTTTTTCTGACAAGTCTGTAATTTGGAAGACATCCATTTTGCTGTCCATTAGACTGTGTTGGTGATTCTCATTGCTGATGCCGTCCTCGAAGTGACAGGTGCTGCAAGCAGAGTCCTCAGTCTGTGTAGTTGATTCATCGCCTTTCACAATGTTGTTCAGTAGAGGTATACTGTCTGCTATTTGGTGAGACAGTTTTGGCATAGGTTCTTTTTGTGTATAGTTTGTCTGCACTAATTCATTAACCTCTAAAGACTCCCATAATGAGTCGGTAAAAGACCCATTGGGCATCACTTGCTCTTTGTTTTGGGTTTCCTCACAGCCTGTTTGATGGTGGGTTGACAATCGAGGATGGTGACACTGCTGGCTTGAGTCAGAAACCTGGCCGTTGATGCCACCAAAGACCTGCTGGGTGGCTGCTGAGATGACCTCCGTTATGAGTCCAGCTGCCAGAACTTCCAGAGCTTGCTCCTCACCATAATGGCTGTGAACCTGGATTTCCTGTGATGTCAAAGCTGTAGTTTGGGCTTTGGGAGTCAACACCTGAGAGTTGGGTGTGCTGGTTAGAATGTGTTGATTTAAATCTTGCAGTGAAATGTGTTTGTCTCGAGACTCGAACTGTGATGAGACCACTCTCTGCGCTTCAATGGGTATGATTGCACAGCCATCATTCTGTGCTGTCATTGCGATGTGGCTCTGAGCAACTTCACCCTCTGGCTCAGGCCGTTCTGCATTAGCAAGGCACCCTGACGTCGTAGTGGTTGAAGGGGTAATATTGGTGACTTGGCAGGACAAGACCATCTCTTTGACAGTGATTTCTGAAGCACACGTTGGCTTTCTCTTTAGATCGAGATTTGCTTCTGAACCACAGGAGGGTACTGGGCTTTTTTTCAGGTCTCCATGATCTTTTACTGATCCATTGAAACTCTCATCCTGTTCATACGGCAGCAGAGTTGAAACTATGGGTTTTTGAACTTTCACTTGTATTCCACATGTTTCAACAGCTGTCTCTTTAAGAGTCTGCCTCAGATTGGATGCTGTGTCTGTATCATCAACATGATTTTGGAACATATTTTCCTGCTCATCGTTTATACTGGGTTGTGGATCTCTGCAGGTCAAGTGATGATTTGTGTTGTGTGTAGTAGATAATGTGTCTTTCTCAATAACACCATTGGGCCCCATTCCCGTTGTTAGACACGAGCTCAGTGTTGCATTAGTTGGACCTTCATCTGGGGCATCATGGCTGATGAGGCGCTCTTTCTTACGCGAGGTGTACCACCACCAGCCGATTAGTGCAAGGACTCCAGGTAGTGTGTAGGGCACAATCGAGCGAAACCTTAGAGGCATCTCCTCAGGACACTAGCAACTACACCTGAACAGAGGGAAAAGGAAAGATTTATCTCATTTGAGATGTGAGCTGTAATTTTAAATTACACATTTAAACAAAAGCCTAACTTACACAAGAGTTATCCATAACAATACTTAAAATAGTATAACCGAGTGGGGTTTTGAAGGAGCAACGTCCCTAACAATAGTAGAAATGGTATTGGATACAACACTGCTGACATGCAAAGCAACCTAACTATTTTACATATGGCTAATGCTAATATTACTCTTGCTAGAACTGATTACGATAGGTGTTGTTTTCTTTGCTGTTGTTCGAGGGGGGGGGGTCCACCCTACAGGAAAGGGAGGAAAAACGATATAACAATATATTAAGTATATTTCAAATAACTATCATATTACAACAATATTATCAAACCATCTGGGTCACTCCATATCATTAAATCCATTGATCAAATTCCTCGTCCTTTGTCAACAACGCCGCGCGTGCGCCCTGACGTCAGCCTCGTCGTTATTCCGCAGATCTAGTATATAACTATATTGTGGTGTTAAAGTACAAGCAAAGACGTGGGTTTGGTAAACGGCTCTTTAACAAAACAAGAGTTCAACGAGGCAACAACTACTGAACTTCCATCCACGGAGGTGGAAGAGAGCTCCATAGAATAGGACCAGGCGGGCGTAAAAGCAATATCCGAGCCCCATCCACCGTCCCCGGACAGCCACCCACCCAAGCGGCGGCCCCCGACTTTCATCCACGAAGGTGAAAGAGAGCTCCGTAGAGTAGGACCGGGCGTTCGTAAAAGCCCTAATAGTTTTTCAAACCTTCTGTGTCACTCCAAATTGTTAAATCCTTCAAACTCTTCGTCCTCCGTCTCACTTACAAAGCCGCTAGTGATGCCGGTAGTACGTGGGGCCCTTCGTCATCTTCGTCATCCCGTGATCGAGTCTTTGTCCTTTATGTAAACAACGGCCGTGCCGCTGACGTCACTTGAAATTCAAACTACAGCAATCCCTTGCTGGATCACGGTTCGTTTATCGCGGTTTATTTTTTATATTTTGAAAATTTGTTAAAAAACAATCACATAAGTCGCTCATCAGTATAAGTCGCCCACCCACCCAAACTAAGGGAAAAAAAAGCGTGACTTATAGTCCGAAAATTAAATATAAATTTAAAATGTACCTTTAATTAACCTGTAGTGGCCGATTCGGCTGGAGTTTGTTTTGCTCCCTCTCCCCGACCCCACTTCCCCCTCCCTGGCTGGGAGACATAGGTGACATTAGGTGACACCCAAGCTGACAGCGGCTATCTAGAGTCTCGTGGACCAAATTCAGGATGAGGGAACTACAGCAGATTACCCTCCTCGAAGACACTGCCAGTACGATCGAGGGCTCCTCCGACAGCTCTTCGCTTTGGCCTGGACATCCACTTTTTGATTTCCATATTTTGTATTTTATGTGCCCTCTTTGCATCCATTGCAGCCTGGTGATCCTGAAAGGGGGATCCTTTCATCTGTGGTCCCTTCTCAAGGTTTCTCATTTTTCCCCTGGTAGTTTTTCCTTGCTCTTTTGGGAGCTCAAGATCAGGGGATGCTTTGAGAATAATTGTCAATTGTTTGTCTATGTGAAGCCCTTTGAGACTGCTTGTGATTTAGGGCTATACAAATAAACTTGACTTGACTTATCACCCCTAATACTGTATACTGTATATCAGTTTCTTCGCCTTCACACTCGATTTCTCCAGAAATTGAATGTGAAGGCAAAGAAACTGAATAAATTCTGACGGAATGCTGCAGAATGATGTTGAAACAAGTTGAATTACTTGAGAATTATAGAAATGAGAAGTGTAAAGCGAAATTTTGGAGAATTTGGGGTGAATTTCAAATTTTAAAATTTTTAATTTTTGGTAAGGGGAAGTTGTGGAATAGGTAGGAAAATGATGAGCAGTTGAAAGTTGGAATGGGTTGAATCGGTTGAATCACAAAAACAAGAGGTGAAACCCACAATTGGGTTGAATGTGGCGTGAATTTCAAAATTGAAAATGGGGAATTTTTGTCAAGTGGGAAGTTGAGAAATAGGTAGGGAAAAGATGAACAGTTCCAAACTTTTGGAACGGGTTGAATTGGTTAAAAAAATGTAGAAATTAGAAGGGAAAACGGAATTTTGGAAAAATTGGCATGAATTTCAAAATTGAAAATGTGGAAATTTTGGTAAGTATGAAGTTGTGGAATAAGATGGAAAAAGATTAACAGTTTAAAGTTGAAATGGGTTGAATCGGTTGAAAAATGTAGAAGTTACATTAAGTGTTAGATGCCCCATGGAGAATGAATGGGAATTAAAACTTTTTTAAAAAATTAGGAAAGGAAAGGAAAACTACGGTTTTAAGAGGTTCACTTTGAAATTCAAAACGGGTTGAATCGGACAAAAATTGTAAAAGGGCACTTCCGGTTTATTTGGGGCATTTCCAGTTTGATTTAGGTCACTTCCAGTTTATTTGGGTCACTTACGGTTTAATTTAAGTCACTTCTGGTTTATTTGGGCCACTTCCGGTTTGATTTAAGACACTTCCAGTTTGATTTAGGACACTTCCGGTTTGATTTAGGGCACTTCCAGTTTAATTTGGGTCACTTCCAGTTTAATTTGGGTCACTTCCAGTTTAATTTGGGTCACTTCCAGTTTGATTCGGGGCACGTCCGGTTCACCTCCTGTTAAAATTGGGGCACTTCCGGTTCACTTCCTGTTCATGTTGGGGCACTTCCTGTTCGTTTTGGGGCCCTTCCTGTTTGTTTTGGGGCACTTTCGATTCATTTCGTGTTCATTATGGGGCACTTCTGGGTCAATCTATGATGGCCGCCACACAGTGGAAATTGGGGTAAAGCGGTGAATTTGGGTAAGCATAGTGGAAGTGGGGGTGAAGGCGGTGAATATTGTAAGCATAAGGTGAACAGTTCAAAGTTGCAACGGGTTGAATCAGTAGAAAAATGTAGAAATTAGAAAATCAGAGTTGAAAAACGAAATTTTGGAGAATTTGGCGTGAATTTCAAAATAAAAAATTTGGAATTTTGGTAAATGGGAAGTTGTGGAATAGGTAGGCAAAAGATGAACAGTTGAAAGTTGGAACAGGTTGAATCGGTGGAACCATTTAGAAATTAGAAGGGGAAAACGAAATTTTTGAGAATTTGGCGTGAATTCATATTTAAAAATTGGGAACTTTTGGCAAGTGGGAAGTTGTGGAATAGGGTTGAATCTGTTGAAAAATGTAGAAATTAGAGGTGAAAATCTTTAAATGTGAAAACATGAAATTTTTGAATTCGTCAATTTTGGGAATGTCGAGAATCTTTCCAAATGTGATTTGAATGTGCTGAATGCTGTGGAATAGGTAGGCAAAAGATGAAAAGTTGAAAGTTGGAACGAGTTGAATCGGTGGAAAAATGTAGAAATTAGAAGGGAAAAATAAAATGTGGGGGAATTTGGCGTGAATTTCAAATTTGGACATTTGGAATTTTTGGGAAGTGGGACGTTGTGGAATAGGTAGGCAAAAGATTAACAGTTGAAAGTTAGAATGGGTTGAATCAGTTGAAAAATGCAGAAATTAGAGGTGGACAACGAAATATTTTGAAATTTTGCGGAAAATTCGAACGTAAAAACGTGAAATGTTTTAATTTGGCAATTTTGGGAATGTCGCAAATCTCTCCGAATGTAATTTGAATGTGCCGAATGAAGTTGATTTAGAACTGGACCAATGTAAATGTGAAATGTTGAATGTGCCATTAAGAATGAATGGGGAAAGATTGGTCATAAATGTGCGATTTTTGCGAAAACTGAAAATATTTGGAATGAGAAAAATGCAAGCGCTCATGCTGTGAATATGTGGAATACGTCAAAAGTGGAATGGAGTGAATCGGTTGAATTATATGGAAGTAGTAGAAGGACAGAAAAGTGAGGAGAATAAAATATACCTAGCAAATGCAATTCCTGGAGAATTTGCGTGTGAAGGCGAAGAAGTTGAATAAATACTTGGGGAATGCTGCTGAGTGATGTTTAAAGTTGGAACGGGTTAAATCGGTTGAAAATTGTAGAAATTAGAAGGGGGAAAAAAATTCAGAAAATTTGGTGTGAATTTCAAAATTGAAAATGTGGCATTTTTGGTAAGTGTGAATTTGTTGAATAGGTAGGCAAAATATTAACAGTTGAAAGTTGGAACGGGTTGAATCGGTTGAAAAATGTATAAATTAGAAGTGAAAAATGAAATTTGGTGAAATTTTGCAAATTTCAAACGTGAAAACGCAATTTTTTTTTTATTTGGCAATGTTGGGAATGTATTCAATGTGATTTGAATGTGCTAAATGATGTGAATTTCAAACTTGAATGACGTAAATGTGAAATGTTGAATCTGCCATTACGAATGAATGGGAACTCTCTCGTGGACAAAATAAACCAGCTGGAGAATCAAAGCCGACACAATGTCCGCATCGTTGGTCTACAGGAGGGCGCAGAGGGAAAGGACCAGGTGCAGTTCTTCACTGATTGGATGCCCTCCGTGCTGGGACAACAGAATTTCCCCGACCCACTGATTATCAAGAGAGCCCAAGGGGTCCCCAACATTCATCACGTCAGGAGAGACGCGACCCAGACCCATCCTCATCCGTCTACTCAAGCTCCAAGACCGGGATAAAATCCTTCAAATGGCCGCTACAACATCCAGAGAGAAAGGTGAACCGACTACCTTTAAAGGTGGAGTAGTGATGTTTTTCCCTGACCTGAGCGCAAGACTTGTGAAGCGAAGAAAGGAATACAACTATGTTAAGAAGGAACTGCATGCAAATAAAGCTCCAGTTCAACCTCCTCCACCCAGCAACCTTGAGAGTCAACCTACCTAACTAAGAGAAAAAGTTCTTCAAATCACCTGACGAAGCAGCATCTTTTCTCCGAGGTCTCCCGGGAGGCACTTAGTCCTGTCTCTCACAGATGACCAGACTACAGGTGCAGTACCACAACTCCTCTCCTCTGAAGAGAGAACAATTCCTGGAACTGCTGGGAGGTTGCACTTAAACTTTCATTTACCTCTGGGTATTGTGGGTGTTACAATGTTTACATCTGAAGTTGTTTATACCAAATGATTATCAGTTTATAAGAGAGATCCGGGCCCAGTAAAGTGTTAGTTGGGCTTGATAGTTTTTGGGAGCATTCAACGGAGGTCGTTGTTGGTTTTTTTGGATGACACCGAGTGTTCAGGCGGTCGGTGCCGTGGGCAACGGGGAGGGTTTTCTTTCTTTGTTTTTTTTTCTGGTTTGTTTTCAGAGGCATTGTCTTTCAACATCTGGCTGAGATGCTACAAAGCAAGTCACTTTTCACATGAATAAGGTGGTGAAATTCGTTAGCTTTAATGTCAATGGTCTTGACAAACCCATTAAAAGGAAAAGGGTGTTATCATATTGAAAAAAAGATTCAAACAGACATAGCCTTTATCCAGGAAACTCCTTTTACTGCACAGGAATATAATAAACTAAAAAGAGGATGGATTGGCCAAGTCTTTTCTTCACCATTTAACTCCAAGGCCAGAGGAGTTGCTATTTTGATAAACAAAAACATACCCATTACAGTTCAGGAAATAATAAGTGATCTTCTAGGTCGCTACGTTTTCATAAATTGTATAATTTATTCTGAACAGTGGACCTTATTAATTATGCCCCTTACTATGACGACACTTCCTTTATCCAGCATATTTTTCTTAAAGTATCAGGAAGTCGTGAACATATTCTCATGGGAGGAGAAACTGTTTAGACCCAGTTTTGGACAAATCAGCTACCCCCACTAAAATCTAAATCAGCCTCAACAACCTTATCATTTATGAAAGATTTAAATCTAACAGATGTTTGGAGGCAATTATACCCCCAAACCATAGTCTAGTCCTTTTATTCAAACCGTCATAATTCACATTCGAGAATAGATTTTTTTCTTCTTGTCAACACATGTGGCTTACAGAGCACTAGAGTCTGACTATTTGCTAAGGATTCTTTCTGATCATTTTCCTCTCACTATATATAGCAATGCTATAAAAGAAAATGGCTAGTATGTAAAGGTGGCGTTTGAACCCGACCCTCCTTAAAAAGAGTGATTTCTGTAACTTTGTCAGGGATCAAATCAAACTATTCTGCGAAACGAACTGTCCTTCATCTCCCAACAGTTTCATACTATGGGACACACTAAAAGCTTAAGAGGACAAAAAATCTCATATACAAAAGGTCTTAAAAAAAAAATCATATGTAGCAGAAATGGAAGAATTGGAGAAAGACATTCTTGGGCTGGAAAAGGACTTTCAACAACATGGGGACAAGAAAATAGACAGTTTATTAGTCAATAAAAAATTCAAGTATAATATGTTATGCACTTATAGGGCTGAAAAAGATATGAGAACAAAACAAAGGTACTACGAATTGGGGGAAAGCCCATAAAGTCCTATCCTGGCAGCTAAAGAGAGAGGAGAGTTCAAGAACAATTAACCAAATTGAAGATGCACATGGCTGTATCACACAGAACCCAAAAGAAATAAATGCTTTTAAAAGGTTTTATGTTAATTTATACGAGTCTGAATCACCAGCAGCTCTGTCCACGATAGATACACTCCAAAATAATGTTGAGATACCTAAACTGAATCAGGATGACCAGAAATTAGATTCACCATTTACTACCAAGGAGATTGAAAACACTCTGTCTGCACTGTAATCTAATAAATCTGCAGGGGAGGATGGGTTTCCCCCTGAATGTTATAAAGAGTTTAAGGATCTGCTTATACCTCTCCTTATGGATGTAATTAATTTAGCATCTAAAACACAAAGTCTCCCTGATTCATTTTCAAGGGCAATAATTACAGTAATACAAAAAAAGGACCCCTTAAAATGCACATCTTTTAGGCCAATCTCCCTCTTAAACGCAGATTATAAATTAATTTCTAAAGCTATAGCAAAAGGGTTGAGTCGATTCTTACCAAAACTGATAAGCCAAGACCAGGTAGGTTTTATCCAGAGGAGATCCTCTGCCAGCAACATGTGTAGGCTACTTAATATTATTCACATGGCGACTTCCAGTAATGAACCTAGTATAATCGTTTACCCGGACGCCAAAACGGCCTTCGATAGGCTTGAGTGGCCCTATTTATTCAAGGTTCTACATACAATTCATTTGGTTTTGTTTCCTATTTTATTAATTGGGTCAAAACACTTTATAAGAAACCACAGGCCAAAATAATTATTAATGGACAAACGTCCACTGCTTTTCCCCTCAGTAGATCAAGCAGACAAGGTTGCCCTCTATCCCCCGGTGCTGTTCGTTTAAGTGGTCGAAATTTTGACTGAGATAATCAGACAAGATTCGGGGATAAAGGGTGTGAAATTGGGCCAGGCGACACACAAAATTAATCTTGTGGCAGATGATATAATACTGTATTTAACAAAACCTTCTGACTGCCCTTGCGAAATTAAAAACAGTTTTGCACACATTTGGATTGGCTGGGAGGTCTTCGACTGCCTAATCTTGAAAAGTATTTGGCTGCCCATACACGACTTGTTTCCTTTTTTTTTTTTAGATAGAAAATGTCCCACCTTGGGTTTCGATTGGAATGCATGTTCATAAAGAAAATGTTTCTGCAGACTTTATCTATAAATAGACACCCACAGCCATTTCTAGAAGGACTGACAACCCTATCTTGACTCATTATTAAAATGTGGCATGACATTCGAAAAAACATTGGACAAAAAATATATATTTTCACCCAAAACACCATTGAAACAGAACAAACTCATACCTATGTCAGTGGGCAACAAGATCCTGGAAATGTAGCACCAGAAAGGGATTCATTATTTGGAGGACTGTTATGAAAATGGACACCTGATGTCTTTTGAGTACCTTAGGAGGAAATATGAACTGGCCAACTGAAACGTCTTTCATTATTTACAGTTAAGATCCTTTTTTTGTTGTTTTGGGACCTGAAATGACTTTACCCATGCTAAGCAATCTAGAAAGACTGTTTCATGATGGTAATGCACCTCGACTAATTTCAAAAGTGTACTCCCTCTTTATGGACGCTGCTCCAAAACCAGGTTTACATAAAACGAGGGAGAAATGGGAGTCTGATTTGGGTGTAACAATAAGCTCTGCGCTCTGGGCTGAATTGTGCAGAAAATGTTTAACTGCCACTCTTAATTCCAGATACAGGCTGACCTGTTATAACTTCCTTCACCAAAACTATCTCACGCCACAGAAATTACATAAATAAAAATCTGAGATATCCAACCTGTTTTAGGTGTAGCCTAGAAGAGGGTTTATTCTTGCACTGCACTTGGTCATGCACAAAAATACATTCTGGCATTAATTTTCTGACATCATGACAACTCCTAGGATTGCATCTTCCATTAGACCCACAAACCTGCTTATTAGGAAATACTATAAGTATGGATGCCCAACTAAAAAAAGCTCAGAAGAGGTTTCTTTCGTTGGCCTTGTGCGTTGCCAGGAATTGCATAGCCATCACAGGGCTGTGCCCCACTGGAAAAAATTACATATATAATAAGGAATGACTATAATACTTATAAAGAGATGTGGCAGGCGTATTTAACATACCGTAAATTTAGGACTATAAGTCGCGTTGTTTTTTTCATAGTTTGGGTGGAGGGGGCTACTTATACTCAGGAGCGACTTGTATGTGAATTTTTTCACAAATTTTCAAAATTCAAAAATCCACGATGTAGTGAAACCCCCATAAACGAACCGCAATGTAGCAAGGGATTATTGTCATTTGAACTGCAAGTGACGTCAGCAGAGTGGCGATTATTTACATAAGGACAAAGAATTCAATCACGGGATGACTAATATGACGAAGGGCCCCACGTTTGAAGGATTTAATGATTTGGAGTGACACAAGGTTTGAAAAACTTATTTATGTTAGAGTTATTTGATATATTTTCTTTCGTGTAGAAACTTGTATATGTTTTTTTGTTACAGATCAGTAGTTGTTGGCTCGTTGAACTCTTGCTTTGTTAAATAAAGAGCCGTTTACCAAACCCATGTCTTTCCTGGTACTTTAACGCTACAATATAGTTATATACTAAATCTGTGTGGCGCGCCGCGGCATTGTTGACAAAGGACGAGGAATTTGATCGATGGATTTAATGATTAGGAGTGACACAGAGGGTTTGATATTTGATATGAAATATTGTTGTTATGATAGTTATTTGAAATATACTTTATATATCGTTATATGGAGGGCGGCTCGGTGTTTACATAAAGGACGATCGATGGATTTAATGAATTGGAGTGACAAAGATGATTTTATTATATATTATTATAAATATATACAGAAGTATAAATAAATATTATAAATAAGTATTATTATATAATACTTATTTGAATAATTCTGAATGTTACATCAGGCCCGTTCTCAGCTCCTCGTTTGTGTATATGTCACGTTAGCATAAAGTATCGTTTAGCCTGTTGTTCCTGGTTCATGTCTGTTCTTGGTGTTGGATTTTGACGAATAAATTTGCCCCAAAAGTGCGACTTTTACTCCGGTGCGACTTATATACGTTTTTTTTCACTTTATTGTGCATTTTATGGCTGGTGCAACTTATACTCCAGAGCGACTTATAGTTCGAATATTACGGTATATGGACACATTGCCAGCTTTGTAATGGATATGTTGTCAGTGGTCACTGTTGATTAATGTTGTCTTTCTCAACAATTTTCTCAAATGTTTTTCGTCTTTTGTTGTTCCTTTTGTGTTTGTTTGTTTGTTTGTTTGTTTGTTTGTTTGTTTACTTATTTTTATCCTCCTCAGTGTGTTTGTGGGCAGGTAGGGGAAAGGGATTGGAGTTGTAGATATATTCTCTTGTTGAAAACCAAAAACAAAATATTCTAAAAAAAGAATGAATGGGAAAAAATTGGTCGGAAATTTGTCAATTTTGTGAAAAGGACAGATTTTTATATATATATATATATATATATATATATATATATATATATATATATATATATATATATATATATATATATATATATATATATATATGTGTGTGTGTGTGATTTGTTCTTTAACGATAGAGAGAATACACAAAACCTAAATATGCCATCGCAGCGGGCGGGAGAATGCTTGCAAGTCGCCAAGGCTAACGTTGGCCGGCCGCTCCCCCCATATATTAAAAAATAATTTTCTCATGGGATTTACACGATTCACGAAAATGATACTTTCGGCGTAAAAAACCACGGAAATCCGCGGATCCGCAGAAAATTCTCATCCCTGGAATAAGAATAGTGTGAAGGCCTTCGCCTTCACACAATGAAGGACAGGAATAACAATAGTGTGAAGGCGAAGGCCTTCACACAATAAAGTGAATGGTGTAGAACAACATAAGTTAGGCCTTCACACTGATAAAGTAAATGTGTAGAATAACGTAAGTGTGAAGGCTTTCACACTAATAATAAAGTGAATGGTGTAGAACAAGAATATATTAATAATATAATCCTGCATTGCAGCCCTACATTCTTAATTGCTAGTTTCTTTATTCATTGTTTAAATTTTAGGCAGTTGTTACATAGAGTATAAAAGGATCAGGGAAAACATTAACTGGTCAATTTTTGTTTAAATATGAAGCTGTCACACTTGTACTATATTTTCACTTTTACATTTCAATTGAGGGGAAAAATGCTTGGCTCAAATATTGTGTGCAATAAAGCACCGATCAAAAGTATAGTCTTCATAAAGTATTTCCCATATCATCAAAAATATTGGAACGGCAAATTTTCTTGAAATACTGTGAGAAATATTTGAGGCTATATTACCCACCCCTAGTGATGTATGTAAATAAATCGATCAGTAGAATATAAAAAATGTTTGGCGATAATTTATTTCAAACTGTTTAAATGAGTGTACTGATTGATAAAACTTCACAATTACAATGAATATTTTGGTAGATGGTACTCACAGCAACATAGAACTTCCATCCATCCATTTCCAACACCATTTATCCTATTCAGGGTCGCGGGGTGTGCTGGAGCCTATCCCAGTTGACAGCCTCCACCCTGAACTGGTCGCCAGCCAGTCGCAGGAGACACAAAGACGAACAACCAGTCACAACCACATGCACACCACCACCGAGTGTGAATTGATCCCACGCTGCCCACAGACAAGTCAGGCGAGTATACCCCTACATCAGGGGTATCAAACTCATTTTTTTCACAGGCCGCATTGTAGTCATAGCTTCTTTTGGAGGGCCATTATGACTGTCAACCCAAATAAATGTATGAGCACCTCATATTATATACAGTAAAAGCTACAAAACAAACTGACAAATAACTCGTTTTAAAATCAGATGAGTAAAAACTGGTCAAATATATATTAAAAAAAGGATATTATTAAAACTGAAGACAATTTGCAAATCTAGTCATGACACGAATTTGATGCACAATTTGTCTTCGCAGGCCACATAAAATGATGTGGCGGGCCGTATCTGGCCCCCGGGCCTTGAGTTTGACCCTGTGTTTTAAGTTGTTTGGATATGAGCTATTACTTTCCTGCTTGGTTAAGCTTTTGCCGTGATAGTTTCAGTTACGCTATCAAGGTAATTTTGCAGGTTTAGTATTAGAGCCCAAATTCAGGCATAGTGACAAAACTTGCTGCTTTCTGTATTTACTTTCTGGACCTGGATTTTACACTTCTGTTGATTTGACATTGTAAGATGGTGTCAAAGTTTGCATCAGGCTTTACACCAGGGGTGTTCAATTCTGGGCCCCGAGGGCCGGTTTTATGGATGTTATTTATGCCTCCCTGCCGTAACAAACCTGATTCAAACTATTAGGATTGTGATCCAACTTCTGCAGACTTTGCTGATTAACTGATGATCGGTATTGCTATCAGTATCTTAAACCCCTGATCAGAACAACCCAGATCTTTTTCTTCTGAATGTATTCTACACGATGTAATTGTGAAATCAATTATGTATGATTTATACAAATACTACAACATGATAGGTGACCCAAACCAGTGATTCTCGACCAGTGTGGATCATCACCGTGAGGCATTATCAGTTGGGCTGTGTCAAATTATCCATCCATCCATCCACCCATCTTCTTCCACTTTTCCGGGGAATCCCAAAGCATTCCCAGGTCAGCTGAGAGACAGTCTACCCAGCACGTCCTGGGTCATCCTCTGGGTTTCCTGCCGGTGGGACATGCCCGGAACACCAGGGAGGCGTCCAGGACGCATCTTAATGAGATGCCTGAGCCACCTCATCTGGCTTCTCTCAACATGGAGGAGCAGCAGTCCCTCACGGATAACCAAGCTTCTCACATTATCTCCAAAGGAGAGCCCAGACACCCTGCGGAGGAAACTCATTTCGGGATATTGTTCTTTCGGTCATAACCAATAGCTCATGACCATCGGTGAGGGCAGGAGCATAGATCAACTGGTAAATCGTCTTTTGGCTCAGCTCCCTTTTCACTACAACGGACCTAAAAAGAACCCGCCATCACATTATCCGATGTCAATTGATTTGACAAAAATATTGTCCTATTAAAGTTAAAAAGTCCCTATTCCAACCACCTTACAGGAAAAACTGTTAAATGCTATTCTACTGGATAAGACGTTACATATTTAACCAGTACCTCTACGTTTAATACAATATTTTATTAAAAATTTCATTTTCTATACCGCTTGTCCCCACGGGGTTCACGGGTGTGCCGGAGCCTATCCCAGCAGTTACTGGCAATAGGCGGGATCACCAGTAAATCACCGGGCACACAGAAACAAACAAACATCCACACTGACTCACACTTATAGGTAATTTTGAGCGCTCAATCGGCCTACCATGTATATTTTTGGTGTAAGGTTACCCAGAGAAAACTCACACAGGCAAGGGGAGAACATGCAAACTCCAGAGGGAGGGCTGGAATCAAACCCGCAACCTCTTAACTGTAGGCGGACGTGCTAACCAGTGCTCCATCGTGCACTGTACTTAACAATTTTTTGCTTTTTTTTAAATAAAAATTTTGTTGCCAAGTCGTATGACAAGAACTTTTCCAATCTAAAATATGTACCTTGGTTACGATAAATGGTGGGTAACGTTGAATTAAACAAAGGTCGAGTTCTTCATACATGTGTATCCAGCAGACCAGCCCGTCATCCATAAACTCACAATTAAGTGTAGTACAGTGATACTTCTGTTTACGAACGCCTGTACTTACAAAACGTAGTCGCAGTTTTTGTCATAGTTTTGGTGGGGTGGGGCGATTTATACTCAAGAGCGACTTATGTGATTTTTTTTTTTTTTTTTTTACAAATTATCAAAATTCAAAAATCCGCGATGTAGTGAAACCGCGATAAACAAACCGCGATGTCGCAAAGGAATTGCTGTAATTTGAATTTCAAGTGACGTCAGTGGCGCGGCAGTTGCTTACATAAAGGGCAAAGGATTCGATCACAGGATGACGAAGATGACAAAGGGCCCCACGTACTACCGGCATCATTAGCGGCTTTGTTTGTAAGTGACAAAGAGGATGAAGAGTTTGAAGTATTTAATGATTTGGAGTGACACAGAAAGTTTGAAAAACTATTATGGGTTTTACGCACGCTCAGTCCTTCTCGACGGGAGCTCTCTTTCACCTCCGTGGATGGAAGTCGGGGACCGGCGCTCGGCCAGGTGGCTGTCCGGGGACGGTGGATGAGGCTCAGACATGGCTTTTACACACGCCCGGTCATACTCTACGGAGCTTTCTTTCACCTCCGTGGATGGAAGTCGGGGGCCGGCGCTCGACTGGGTGGCTGTCCGGGGACGGCGGATGGGGCTTCGACATGGCTTTTACGCAAGCCCGGTCCTATTTATGGAGCTCTCTTCCACCTTCTACCTGGAAGTTCAGTAGTGGCTCGTTGAACTCTTGTTTTGTTAAATAAAGAGCCGTTTTTACAAACCCACGTCTTTCTTGGTACTTTGTTAATGCTACAATATAGTTAAACTGCCAATATCAGTATATATATCCAACTTTTTTTTTCACCATTGAAATCTGATGTTTTCAACGTGTTCCTTTAATTTTTTTTGAGCAGTGTAGTCATATACTCTATCTCTGCGGCGCACGTGCGGCTTTGTTGACATAAAGGATGAGGAATTTGATCGATAGATTTAATGATTTGGAGTGACACAGATGGTTTGATAATATTGTTGTTATATAAACCCACGTCTTTCCTGGTACTTTGTTAACGCTACAATATAGTTATATACTAGATCTCTGCAGCGTACGAGCAGCGTTGTTGACATAAAGAACGAGGAATTTGATCGATGGATTAAATGATTTGGAGTGACACAGGTGGTTTGATAATATTGTTGAAATATGATAGTTATTTGAAATATACTTTATATTATATATATATTTATCGTTATATGGGTCTGTGGAATAATTAGAAATTCAACTTACAATGGGTCCGACGTCAGCATATGCGGCATTGTTTACATAAAGCACGATCGATAGATTTAATGAATTGGAGTGACAGATGGTTTTATAAACGTTATATTTATGTAATACTTACTTGAATAACTCAGAATGTTACGTCAGGCCCGTTCTCAGCTCCTCGTTTGTGTATATGTCACGTTAGCATTCCGTATGGTTTAGCCTGTTGTTGCTGGTTCATGTCTGGTTTTGGTGTTGGATTTTGACAAATTAATTTGCCCCAAAAGTGCGACTTATACTCCGGTGCGACTTATATATATGTTGTTTTTCACTTTATTGTGCATTTTATGGCTGGTGCGACTTATACTCCGGAGCGACTTATAGTCCGAAAATTACGGTAGTTTTGAAATAAAAAAAAGTTCAAATTGCTGTAAAAAAAATGCGTAACAAAAAATATTTGCAATATCTCGAAGTTATTATTCATCATACATTCCAATTTGAAATGTTGGTACAGATTTTTAGCAAGGATCATGGGAGTTAACATGATTTGCTTTGCAGGCTAAATTCTACATGATATCTTGTTAGTAAAACATGTAGCACTAAAAGCTAACTGAACATTCGAAATAAGGAGAAAATGCCAACTCGAACGTATCCCATGTGCTACTAGAATTATACTGTTGGTGCTCACTGCTGAGCATACTTAAGTCACACCAACCTCTAACGTCAGTGGAGCTAACAACGTTTAACTCCTATGCAAAACCAGTGACAAGTTTTATTTAAGACAATCCCGTTTGGGTCCTCACCGCTTTGTTTCATCACATTTGGTAAGCGCTTTTAACGAGTGGTTAAAACGGTTGCCGACAAGTTAGCATCGACAACCACAAGCGTGAAACTGAAACAACTCGGACGTCTTTCCCCTTGAAAGGATACTACAAAGGGCATACTGTCAATTAAGCGTCCAACCATTTTTTGTACTGATTGAAGCTTGACAGCCTTCTGATATGTCAACACTTAAAACATTGCCACAACAATGCAGACTAAAACAACATTATATTACTAATACCAAGGAGGCGACAGAAATCAAGACCACCATTATGCAATATCAAAATACTCGGTGAATGCGTAATGTGCACGGTGTTCACATATTGTGTTAGCTTTTTAGAATGCGAAGTTACGTCCAAATAAGTAAATTATGTTACTGTGCGTCCGGTGTTTTAGAAAAATCTGACGTTAATAACTGTGACCTAATGCTAACCGAACTGTTGGGGGAAAAGCATAGCTCGTTTGGAGGCCGCAGTGTTTGACACACATTACGTTACGAACAAACAATTTTGAAAATTCTAATCAATGAGGTAGAATTAACGGTAACGGTGGTCAATGACAGTCGGCAAGTAGAATTACCAAAGTGGTTTCTTTTTGGCCAAACGACTCTGACCGGGGGTTGCATCCTAAAACAGATCTCTTGTGTCTAAGAACAGTTTCGTGTCGTCCTCGTCTATTTTTAGTAATTTATTAACGAAATTACATCAATATAAAATGCAGTAAAATGGTGACCAATGTATGTTTGAGGTCACTTCAGCCATTGTTCCACCGAATGGGCCAAAGACCTTAACGTTAGCTTGCTAACCGGCCTGCCGAAAATGAAACCAGTTTGCAAAGTGCTGCTATCAATGTATGGCACATTGCCAATACTCTGGACATTAGCTCCAGTTATTATTACCACCAAAGAGTGATGAATTTGCCAAGTTAGATAAATAACAAGAGGGATATTGGCTACCTTGTCTACGCAAGTAAGAAAGGTTGGAAGATGATGCTAGTTGCTCAATGACACGGACAGAATAACGGCGATGGCTTTTAAAGAAATGCATGATAGCAACACGAAGGCTGTGTTTAAAAACAACAACAGCAAAAATCGAAAACTCCCACGTTGCATCGCCGCAGTCAGAATTTCTGACCCAGCCACGCGGAGTGAACTTGCAGCTAACTTTAACATGCTTGGTGGCGCAAATGAATGAGAGTTGTAGATTTCACTTACAGTATTTTAAGGCCCTTGATGTCGCCACAGTGAGAACAACCCAGTGTAAACGTCGATTTTGAAAAAGTGTCCAGGTACAAAGTCAATCTCTCCCCCACGTGTTTGCAGAGTAGTATCAGGCTTAAAAAAAAAAAAAAAAGAACACCAAACAGCAGCTCAAATCTCGCGATGATAATTAGAGGTACATGAGTTGTAGTCTCGTGGTAATTTAACTGCACGGCGAACTGAGGTTGCGCCACACAACAGACTCTTGCACTTACAATAAAGGACAATTAATTTACTGAGAAATGAAAACATTTTGAAAAGCTGTATCAACTTTAGAAATTTGCTACGTCGTTTACATAGAGACAGAAATAAAATCTTAAACACATCAAACTGAAAGCCTGGGGGTCAAACCCTGCTCGCCACATCATTGTATTTTATTTCATCTGTATCAACAAATTTGTGTAATTGCTGTATTATAATGGTGCGTCTCGTTGTAATTAAACAATGGATGTCTTTCAGATTTCTGACTTTGTAACCCAGATAAAACCACTAGGTGTTGGTAATTGCCCTGCTTGTCATCGGCACTTGTTCAAGGAAACTACTCTGAGTCTTGACAAATTAATAATAATAAATTGATAATAAATAGCCAAAGTGATTTGTTGAAAAACCTTGGTTTTACATTTGACCCAACTCTCTTTTTTCCATCTCTCATCAAGAATATGACTAGAATTGCATTTTTCTTACCTTCACAGTATCCATTCTTAAATGGGTTTCTTTGAGTACTAATGCTAAAATCCTAGTACAGGCATTTATTATGTCGCGCCTCCATTATTTCAATGTATTACTCTCTGGTCTTCCCAGTTCAACACCTCTGTTCTAGAGCGTTTTCTGTTCGGGCTCCAAGGCTTTGGAATGCCCTACCCACAAATATCAAAGCTGCTACCTTAGTAGAATAATTCAAGACACGATTAAAAAAACTCATTTATACAATCTTGCATTTAGTTGGATGGCCAAAGTCCGGCCCGCGGGCCAAAACAAATCCGTGTCTAAATTTAGACCGGCCCGAAGCATCGTGTCATAAAATCAATCATATATGGCCTACTAGCACTGTCGCGGGGACCTACGCGCCCGGGAACGAGCCACAGAAATGAAACGCGTACGAACGGGAAACCCCACATGAGCGAGCGCTCATGATCGAGTGCAAGCGTGTTCTCCCCCGTCCCTTCCCAGTTCATACGCACACAATTATCCGTTTGCAAAATAATCGGTGACACAGATTTCTTTCACATTTCCGCACGCTAAATTTCCGACACTCAATTGAGAGATGCGGCAAATAACTGTTTTCTATCGCGTTGCAGCATTACGTCACACTCCCAATTCTTGTGCCCTCAAAATTAGATTTATTTTCGGTTATGTCGCAACTTAATATTAACAATACACTGCTGCAAACTATGTACAAATAAGATATAAAAACAAATTAACACAAAAATTATTTGCGCACCATGTAAAACTTTGAACTATCGCTAGAGCTGCAAGAGCTTTACCTAGTGGCGAAAGATACAATTGCATGTAGACTTCAGCAGTTACACCTTGAAACCTAGTATATTGTGTGGCGTCATTCATAGCAATGTAGTTCTCATTTCTAACGCTAGAGTGCAGTATGTACAGTGAATAAAGAGCCTGGCTCCCTGTGAACTCAAACCAGCAATCTGTATTTTTAAAGAACCCAACACAACACATTGTGCTTCCATGTAGTGTTTTTCCCCTTTTCATGACATTTACTTTGATACAGCAAAATGCAGGTTGCAACGGCAAATTGGTGCTACCACATAAAAAGCTGTCAATAAGTTTTCATGATAGCCATCCCTGCGACCATTTTGACATCTAATATCCATGAATATGCGAACCAGACGTCTCGGCTAAAACACGTCTAAAAATTGTCTAAAGGTCTAACAAATATAGACGTCTATGCCGTACAAGTCTATAGCATAGACGTCTAATAGACATCTATTAGACGTCCATGTTATAGACGTCTATGGCATAGACGTCTATGAGACATCTATATGTGAAAGTTTTTTTAGACATTTATTGAGTAGACGTTCGAATGATGGCAAATAGCTATTAACATAGTGATCGTTTGAACATCTAAACGTCTATTCAACATTGAGGTTCTC